>NC_090027.1:29878123-30202345 GCF_037176765.1 Anolis sagrei | reverse complement strand
TCCTTTGCTAAAGAAGCAGTAGGACGAGAGCAACCTTCCGCACGAAGCCTCCTTCCCCTCCCTGATGGTTCACTCATTCAATATCTCACCTCTTTCACCTGCACAGACCACGCTGTCTGTGCCCATAAACTCATTACGGACATGAAAAGAGAAGGTCAGCTCTACTGTCTGGCAGAGAAGGAGCCCATCTGTATATAAGCCACCTGTATATTTTGTTCCTCCTTCTCGCACAGCAAAACAGCACAAGGTAAAAATAAAAAAAAGTCATCAGAATTCGTAAGAGGTGCCCCAGGAGTAAATGATTGATTTGATATTAACAGCTTCGTGCAGAGACTGTAAAACCATTGGTGAGGGGTGGGTGGGAAGGAAGGAAGGAAGGAAGGAAAGCTACCGATCTCTGGGAGATATCAGAAGCTCTGGAAACAAGAGACAACCATTGACAAACAAAGCAAGAGGCGGAGAGGCTGGTCTAGGGGCTAGATGGCACTGAATCCAAGTCTTCACACAGGTATACAGCATATAGCTTCTGGATGAACCCTTTCCTGTCTTGAAACCACTTTCAAGGCAAAGCTGGCACCTCAGAGGAATGCAAAGCTTAATTCCAGGTCCTGCCACACAGCCACATAACCCAGAATATCAAGGCAGAAAATTCCTCAATATCTATTTTTAATTGGGTTATCTGAGTCCCCTTCCACACAGCTGAATAAAACCCCACATTATCTACTTTGAACTGGGATAAATGCCAGTGTGGACTCAGATACCTCAGTTCAATGTAGATATTGTGGGTTATTCTGTCTTGATAAAAGAGGTGAAGGTTTCCTCTTGACACTAAGTCTAGTTGTGTCTGACTCTGGGGGGTGGTGCTTATCTCCATTTCGAAGCCGAAGAGCCAGCGTTGTCAGTAAACACCTCCTAGGTCATGTGGCCAGCGTGACTGCATGGAGCACTGTTATCTTCCCGCCAAAACGGTACCTATTGATCTACTCACATTTGCATGTTTTCAAACTTCTAGGTTGGCAGAAGCTGGAGCTAACAGTGGGAGTTTACCCTGCTCCCTGGATTCAACTCTCCAACCTTTGTGTGGAAGGAGCCTAAGTCCACAATGCCATATAGATAAAGGTAAAGGTTTCCTTTTGACATTGTCGATTCGTGTCCAACTCTGGGGCTTGGGGCTCATCTCTATTTCTAAGCTGATGAGCCAGCATTATCTATAGACACCTCCTAGGTCATGTGGCCAGCATGACTGCATGGGATGCCATTACCTTTCTGCCGGAGCAGTACCTATTGCTCTACTCATATTTGCATGTTTTCAAATTGCTAGGTTGGCAAACTCTGGGGCTAACAGCGGGAGCTCACATGGCTCCCTGGATTTGAACCACTGACATTTCAGTCAGCAAGTTCAGCAGATCAGCAGTTTAACCCGCTGCACCACTGGGTGCTCCACACTGCCTTATATTCCAGTTCAAAACAGATAATGTGGGAATTCATTCAGCTGTGTGGAAGGGGCCTGAGTCCACATTGTCATATAATCCAGTTCAATGTGGAACCTTTCTCACCATCAACTGCCTCACAACTGCATTCTTCTACTAACATGGCACAGACACAAACCTGGCAGAGTGGCACTTAGCTCCTTTTAAGTGAGCAAAGGCTCTTCCCTTCTCTCTCTAGCTCTCCTGTCCCTCTCTTGTGTGACAACAACCTACATTGCATCGCTGGTGGCACACTATTCCTCCGCAGAGCTAGCATCCCAGGGCCCTTCCACACAGCCATATAACCCTGAATATCAATGCAGAAAATCCCATAATATCTACTTTGAACTGGGTTATGTGAGTCCACACTGCCATATATCCCAGCTCAAAGCAGGTGATGTGGGGTATTATTCAGCTGTGTGGAAGGGGCCTGTGTCCACACTACCATATACTCCAGTCCAATGTGGATTGTAAACAGTGGAAAACTTCTTACCACCAACTGCCTCATACCTGCATTCTTCTCAGTAGTATGTTTTATTGATTCGCCCATTGGCCATACAAAAACATTTGACAAACATACACATACAGTACAACATAAACATTCTTGTATTGTCTAAGGCTTTCATGGCCAGAATCACTGGGTTGTTGTAGGTTTTTTTGGGCTATATGGCCAGGTTCTAGAAGCATTCTCTCCTGACGTTTTGCCTGCATCTATGGTAGGCATCCTCAGAGATTGTGAGGTCAGGATGCCTGCCCTGAAAAACCTACAGCAACCCAGTGATTCTGCCCCTGAAAGCATTTGATAAAGACTTGGCTCACTTGAAAGGACATCAATGCCAATCAGCCAGGTTTGAGTCTGTGGCGGGAAGTGGGTTCGGAGAAGACTGGTTATGGATTGTTGTAGGTTTCTTGGGCTATATGATCATGTTCTAGAAGCATTCTCTCCTGATGTTTTGCCTGCATCTATGGCAGGCATCCACGGAGGTTGGAAGTTCTGTTGGTGTGTCCACATTGGTTCATCAAGTGCTCTGCTTGGGCTGACACCTCACAACAAAGGATTCCCCCCCCCCCCCCCCCCCCCCCCAGGCACTTGCCTAGTTTCCAACAGATGTCACAACCTCTGAGGATGCCTGCCATAGATGCGGGTAAAACGTCAGGAGAGAATGCTTCTAGAACATGGCCATAAAGCCCGAAAAACCTGCAACAACCCAGTGATTCTGGCCATGAAAGACCTCACAACCTCTGTGCATGCCTGCCAATCATCCAGGTTTGAGTCTGTGGCAGGAAGTGGATTAGGAGAAGAATACGTATGGATTGTTGTAGGTTTCTTGGGCTATATGGTCATGTTCTAGAAGCAGGCATGTAGCTGGGGGGGGGGGGGGGTTGAGGGGCTTCAGCCCCCCCCCCCCCCCCCAAATTCTCATGGTGGTCTGCGAGAAGGCCTTACTGGTACATTATTTAAACTGTTATGTTTATTCATATCATGATCTGATCACCATACTCAATATATCCCATATGCATGGGGGTATTGGGGTAACGATACAAAAGGTTTGCTAGGGTAGACCCTCTTTCACTAAGACTCAGCCCCCCCCCCCCCGAATCAAAGTCTGCTCCCTCCCCCCCAAACAAAATCCTGGCTACGGGCCTGTTTAGAAGCATTCTCTCCTGACCTTTTGCCTGCATCTATGGGCAGGCATCCACAGAGGTTGAGAGTTCTATTGGTGTGTCCAGGTTGGTTCATCAAGTGCTCTGCTCGGGTTGACACCTCCCAACAAAGAATTCTGCCCAGGCACTTCCTAGTTTCCATCAGACGTCACAACCTCTGAGGATGCCTGCCATGGATGCAGGCAAAACGTCAGGAGAGAATGCTTCAGGAACATGGCCATACAGCCTGAAAAACCTACAACAATGCAGTGATTCTGGCTATGAAAGACCTCACAGCTTCTGAGGATGCCTGCCCATAGATGCAGGCAAAATGTCAGGAGAGAATGCTTCAAGAACATGGCCATACAGCCCGAAAAACCTACAACAACCCAGTGATTCTGGCCATGAAATACCTCACAGCCTCTGTGGATGTCTGCCCATAGATGCAGGCAAAACGTCAGGAGAGAATGCTTCAAGAACATGGCCATATAGCCTGAAAAACCTACAACAACCCAGTGATTCTGGCCATGAAATACCTCACAGCCTCTGTGGATGCCTGTCATAGATGCAGGCAAAACGTCAGGAGAGAATGCTTCAGCCCGAAAAACCTACAACAACCTAGTGATTCTGGCCATGAAAGACCTCAGAGCCTCTGTGGATGTCTACCCATTGATGCAGTCAAAACATCAGGAGAGAATGCTTCAAGAACATTGCCATACAGCCCGAAAAACCTACAATAAACCAGAGATTCTGGCCACGAAAGACCTCACAGCCTCTGTGCATGTCTACGCATAGATGCAGGCAAAACGTCAGGAGAGAATGCTTGTAGAGCATGGCCATACAGTCCCGTCACCCCCCTCCAAAAAAAAACTCCATCAACCCACTGAGCCAATGCTGTCCCCTACTCTCTTTAGCTCTCCTGCCCCTCTCTTGTGTGCCTACAACCCACAATAGTGGGACACGATTCCTCTGCAGATCCAGCATCAACCACAACGTTTCCCTAGACCTTTCCCATGCCTGAGCATCCCCCCGCGACGATGGGGCAATGCCCAAAGGCTCCGCCGCACTCGGCGCCACGAGCAACCCGGTGAGAGGAGACCCGTTAGAGAAAGCTGTGCTCCTACCTGAGGGTGGCGCTCTCGCCTTGCTTGACGGTCACGTTGTCCATGGCCTTGGGGAAGGTGGCCTCTCCGCTGCGGACGGGCACTCCTGCGGGCACAAGGAAGAGGAGTCTGAGAGACAGGACCACCAGGCAGCGCCAAGGCAGCGCCACGCACCCCGCCAGCCCCATCCTCGCTCGGGGCAAAAGAGAAGAAGAAGAGCGAGGCTTGGGCGAGGGAGGAGAAGGAAGATAAGAGAGAGAGCTCAGCAGAGGAGAACCCCGAGGAGAGCCAGCCCCGGAGATCCAAGGCTCCCCAACAGCATGGGAATCGGAGGAGGACTTGGGCAAAATGAGTGAGGAAGGAAGGAAGCAAAAGGGAGGGAGGGAGGAAGGTCAAGGCGCTGCTGCTACTGCTGCCGCTGCTGCTTCTTTCTCTCCTCCTCCTCCTCCTCCTCTTCTTCTTCCTCCTCCTCCGTCTGTTTCCCAGATGCCACTTTCCGACTCCGCCGGGCACGCGCTGCGCAGAGCTGGCATCAAAAGTTTATAACCCAAGGAGGAGGAAGGAAGCGCAACTCTCTCTCCCTCTCTGTCTCTCTTTCTTTTCTCTTTCTCTCTCCAAAGAGGGGAAAGGAGAGGCGCAAAGTCTTCCCTCCCCGGCTTAGCAATGGACTTCGGTGCCTTGGCAATTTCCAAAAAGAGAGGAGAATAGCAAGCCTTGTTCAGCACAGGCTCCAAAAGGTCCCCGACTCCCCGACTCAAATGCGCAAATCCAAGAAAAGCAAGAGGGGAAAGGAAAAGGAGGAGAGAATCAGCCCAGGCTGGTGAGGGAAGAAGAAGGGATGCAGAGGATGGGTAAGGAGGAGTCGGAGGAGTCTGCTGCTGAAGCTGAGCCTGGCTCTTGCTCTGTTGCTGCCGTTGCCTCCTTCTTCTCCTTCTCCTCCTCCTGCCTCAAAAGCGGCAGCAGCAGCAGTAACAGCAGCAGCAGCAGCATCCCGGCTGGGCTGTCCGCCTTCCCTGCCAGGAGCATCTCCCCTGCATCCCTCTCGCGCGACATCCCAGGGTTGTCATGGCAGCCACTCCATCCCTGACCCGCGCAGACTGGGCGCCCGGGAAGGAAAGGGTCTCCTTCTTCCTCTCTTTCTCTCTATCTCTGTGTGTCCTCCTCTCTCCTCTTCCTCAGCCCTCCTCTCTAAGCGCCGAGAAGGAGAAGGGATGGGGGCTGCCAAGGCTGAGAAGGAGGCGCAATTGTGTCCAAAAGGGGCCTCCCCCTCCTCCTTCTCCACCCCAAGCAGGGGATAGGGGCTGCCCCATGGCTCAGCCCACAGCCCACCCAGATCTGCAGCAACGCAGCAGCCAAACACAGGCAGATATACACACACATACACACTTTGCAGCCGAATGGAAAACACTGAGCGAGGCAGCCACTGTTGGGATTGGCTCTAGAGCTGTGTTTGGGTCCTGGGGTGTTTTTTTTTGACATTGGGTCACACAGAGCACAGCCTCAGGCAAAGACCCTCCAAGAACTAGGGATGTCCCACCATGCATAGAACAGTGTGAAATAAGAGACTTTCCTCATGTTGCTTGCATGCTTTTGCAACAAATCCAAGAAACAGTCTTAACACTGTAGAGGTTGTGGTCAAAGAGTCCTCCTAAATACCCCAAAGGCACCTGATGCCATCTGATCTTGTCCTCCACCCCATGCAGGGGACAGGGGCTGCCCCATGGCTCAGCCCACAGCCCACCCAGCACTGCAGCAACGCAGCAGCCAAACATGGGTACACACATGCAGATATACACACACATACACACTTGGCAGCCAAATGGAAAACACTGAGCGAGGCAGCTACTGTTGGGATTGGCTCTAGAGCTGTGTTTGGGTCCTGGGGTGTATTTTTTTGACATTGGGTCACACAGAGCACAGCCTCAGGCAAAGACCCTCGAGGAACCAGGGATGTTCCACCATGCATAGAACACTGTGAAATAAGAGACTTTCCTCATGTTTCTTGCATGCTTTTGCAACAGATACATGAAACAGTCTTAGCACTGTAGAGGTTGTGGTCAAAGAGTCCTCCTAAATACCCCAAAGGCACCAGATGCCATCTGATCTTGGAAGCTAAATAGCTTCAACTCTGGTTAAAAGGGAAATCACAAACAAATGCTAGGTTTTGTAGGAGGCACAACTGCGGACAAAAAGGGGGTCCTCCTCCTTCACCCCACGCAGGGGACAAGGGCTGCCCATGGCTCAGCCAACAGCTCACCCAGTGCTGCAGCAACAGAGCAGCCAAACATAGATGGATATACACACACACATACACACTTGGCAGCCGAATGGAAAACACTGAGCAAGGCAGCCACTGTTGGGATTGGCTCTAGAGCTGTGTTTGGGTCCTGTGGTGTTTTATTGACATGCAAGCTTTGGGGTCACACAGGGCTCAGCCTAGGGCAGAGATCCTACAGGAACCAGGGATGTCCCACCATGCACAGAACAGTGTGAAATAAGAGACTTTCCTCATGTTTCTTGCATGCTTTTGCAACAGATACAGGAAACAGTCTTAGCACTGTAGAGGTTGTGGTCAAAGAGTCCTCCTAAATACCCCAAAGGCACCAGATGGCATCTGATTTTGGAAGCTAAACAGCTTCAACTCTGGTTAAATGGATGATCACAAACACTAGGTTCTGTAGGAGGCGCAATTGTGGGCAAAAGGGGCCTCCTCTTTCACCCCACGCAGGGGACAGGGGATGCCCCATGGCTCAGCTGACAGCCCACGCAGTGCTGCAGCAACGCAGCAGTCAAACACGGGTACACATAGGCGGATACACACATACATACACACTTGGCAGCTGAATTGAAAACACTGAGCGAGGCAGCCATTCCAGGGCTGTGTATGTGTCCTGGGGTGTTTTTCTGACATGTAAGCTTTTGGATCACACAGAGCACAGCCTTAGGCAGAGACCCTCCAGAAACAAGGGATGATACACCATACATAGCACAGTGGGTCTCAACCTTTCTAATGCCACAACCCCTTGCACCAATGTTTCTCAACCTGGGGGACGGGACCCCTGGGGGGTCACGAGGGGGTGTCAGAGGGGTTGCCAAAGTCCACCAGATAACACAGTATTTTCTGTTGCTCATGGGGGTTCTGTTTGGGAAGTTTGGCCCAATTCTGTCATGGTGGGGTTCAGAATGCTCTTTAATTGTAGGTGAACTATAAATCCCAGCAACTGCAACTTCCAAATATCAAGGTCTACTTTCCCCAAACTCCACCAGTGTTCACATTTGGCATTTTGAATATTCATGCCAAGTTTGGTCCAGATTTGTCATCGTTTAGCATCCTCAATGCTCTCTGGATGTAGGTGAACTAAAAATCCAAAACTCAAGGTCAATGCCCACCATACCCTTCCAGAATTTTCTGTTGGTCATGGGAGTTTGGTTCAATTCCATGCCAAGTTTGGTTCAATTCCATCATTGGTAGAGTTAAGAATGCTCTTTGATTGTAGGTGAACTATAAATCCCTGCAACTACAACTCCCAAAAGACAAAATCAGTCCCACCCTAACCTCACCAGTATTCAAATTTGGGTGTATCAGGTATTTGTGCCAAATTTGGTCCAATGAATGAAAATACCTTCTGCATATCAGATATTTACATGACAATTCATAACTAGCAAAATTAGAGTTATGAAGTACCAATGAAAATAATGTTATATTTGGGGGTCTCCACAATGTGAGGAACTGTATTAAGGGGTCATGGTAGTAGGAAGGTGGTTTATACAGTTCCTCATGTTGTGCTGACCCCCCAACCATAAAATTATTTTCGTTGCTACTTCATAAACTAATTTTGCTACTGTTATGAATCATAATATACATACCTGATATGCAGGATGTATTTCATTCACTGGACCAAATTTGGCATAAATACCCAATACATCCAAATTTGAATACTGATGGAATTGGAGGGGGGAGGGATTGATTTTGTCATTTGGGAGTTGTAGTTGCTGGGATTTATAGTTCACCTAAAATCAAGAAGTATTCTGAACTCCACCAACGATGTACTTGAGCCAATCTTGGCACACAGAACTTCCATGGCCAACAGAAAATACTGAGTTTGGTGGGCATTCACCTTGAGTTTTGGATGTTGTAGTTCACCTACATCCAGAGAGCACTGTGGACTCAAACAATGATGGATCTGGACCAAACTTGGTACGAAAACTCAATGTGCCCAAATGTGAACACTGGTGGAGTTTGAGGAAAATAGACTTGACAATTGGGAGTTGTAGTTGCTGGGATTTATAGTTCACCTACAATCAAAGAGCATCCTGAACTCCACTAATGATGGAATTGAACCAAACTTGGTACACAGAACTCCCATGACCAACAGAAAATACTGTGTTTTCTGGTGGACTTTGGCGACCCCTCTGACACCCTCTCATAACCCCCTCCAGGGGTCCCGAACCCCAGGTTGAGAAACACTGGCACAAAAGGAGATCATGCTCCAATCTATCTCTTTTTTGTGAGACGAAAGTCAAGAATTCATGGTCAGAAGAAAGAGGAATCTCAGTAGTGGCTGATTGGCGGCTCTCACAGCAGGAATCTACTTCAAATTCAAATGAGCTATCCAAGGTGCTGAACTTCTTAAAGACCAGGTTCCAGCAGTCTAAAATGCAAAGTTCTTGTACTATCCTATTGTCATGATACCCTAGTCTCCCAGTTGAGGGGTTTAGCAAAGCACAAAGCTGGCCATCTTCTGCTGGTTTTGAAGATGCTTCCGGCTTTTCCCAACCTTTCCCCACATGACAAAGGGCTGCATGGGCTAATGCTGAGGACCATGCTGAGGAGCTTGTCTCTTTACCTTGAGCATTAAGCCTGCTCTGAGAAAGTGCACAGAGGATCAGAGCTGTAGCAAACAACTATTGAGTTGAAAAGCCATTTGGAAGCTATCTTGGGAGACTTGAGAGTTATTTTGGAAGTCATCTAATCCAACCTCACTGCAAACATATCACGCAAATATTTGCTCAGAACTGGGTCCCACTGGCATTCAGGCACGCAGAGGGAGAAGGGTAGCCCCAAGCTTGTGGAAAAAATAAGAGCAGTTGTTGTGGTATCTACACAGATGGGGAGATCACAGATTTTACAAGATGAGAAGGAAGCTACAGGCTCCAATTAACATTCTAACCCCTTCTCTGCTTTTCTCGGATTCTGTAACCCCAAAGAGTTAGGAGAAGAAAAAAAATTCAGTAGAGGAATGAGACTGACGTAGGGGAACGTTCCCAGGAAGGTTTGCAAGAAACTCATTGTTGGATTAACCCATATTAAAATGCAATAAAGAGAAAGACGGCACATATTTTAAAGCACATTTTTCTTTGGGATCACCAGATTTGACAAATGCATATCTAACATGGTTTGCAAAACCAGGTTTTCTTCAATTAAAAAAAATCTGCCCAGATCACACTGGTTTTTGCATCTCTGAGCCGAGATTCTGTACAGCAAGGCCTCAGACACGTTCAGCGGGGTTTGCAAAGATAACTCGCTCAGGAAAAACAAATACAAATAAATGCAGCTACTACAACTTCCTGACACAGCTAGAGGCTTTAGAGTATTAAAAATGGGGAAGTCCTTGGAGACCCAATTTGTGAGAATATGTGAAAGATGGAAGAGAGAGACAAAAGAAAAAGAAAAACTGTGAAAGGGGAGGAGTGGCAGCGCTGTGGCTTTTCTCCACCCCCTTCAACCAAGCACTCAAGTCCCCTGATCCCAGAGAAACTACTTCTTTCAGTAATGAGGAGGGCCGCCTCTCCTTTTTCTGCCATAGCTTCCTTTTATAGTACCATATCTTCATTTAGCAGTTCAAAAACATATATTTAGAACCATAGAATCACAGAGTTGGAAGTAACCACATGGACCACCTAGTCCAACTCCCTGATATGCAGGAAAAGCACAATCAAAGGACTCCTGACAGATGGACATCCAGCCTCTGTTTAAAAGCTTCCAAGGAAGGAGCTTCCACTACTCTCTGAGGCACAGAGTTCCACAGCTGAATAGCTCTTACAGTCATGAGGTTCTTCCTAATGTTTAGGTGGAATCTCCTTTACTGTAATTTTTGTTAGGCTATGAGAAAGGGTGTAGGCAATGCATCCAAGAGGGCAATTATGAAAGGCTATGGGGGCTGCATTAGCACCTTTGGAAAGCAAACTCCCTCATTGCAGTCACCACTGGAAAAAAATATTGGGCTCTAAAGTCTCTCTGAAGGGGCTATTTTTTGCCACATTTGGTGTGGGCTTGCTGAACCAAATTAGGCTTGGGAGAAGCCTTTAATTGAACATAGAAATACAATTATTATTATCCTTTGTTTTGTGTATTTTCATATGTATTTTATAGAAATATGTTTTACTGTTTATCTTTTATAGAAATATATACTTAATATCTGTATTAGTGGTATTTTTACAATGTTAATGTGTTTTAATTATTCTGTAACCCACCTCAGGCCATGAGGAGAGGAAGATAATAATAATAATAATAATAATAATAATAATAATAATAATAATAAATCACACAGTCCTAAATGCTTGGAAAGCGTATGTTTGATACGAAATCCAGCGTATAGATCTCGTTTGCTGTGACATACTGTGTTTTGTGTCAGTAATAATAATAATAATAATAATAATAATAATAATAGTTATAGAAAATGACTTCTGAATTCAGACAGACAGAGTTTTGGAGCACAATACTCCTGACCTCATGATCGTGTTAAAAACAAAGTATGGCTCATTGAGATTGCAATCCCAGGTGACAGCAGGATTGAAGAGAAACAACTGGAAAAGCTGACACGATATGAAGATTTAAAGATCAAACTTCAAAGACACTGGCACAAGCCACTCAAGCTGGTCCCAGTGGTGATCGGCACACTGGGTGCAGTGCCTGAAGACCTTGGCCTGCACTTAAACACAATTGGTGCTGACAAAATTATCATCTGCCAGCTGCAAAAGGCCACCTTACTGGGATCTGCATGCATTATTCGCCGATACATCACACAGTCCTAGACATTTGGGAACTGTCTGATGTGTGATCCAATACAACAGCCAGCAGAGTGATCTTGTCTGCTGTGGACTCATCTTGTTGTGTTTCTAATAATAATAATAATAATAATAATAATAATAATAATAATAACAACAACAACAACAACAACAACAACAATAATAGGAAGTGAGTGTTTTCGAACTCTCCGAGAATGCATTTTGGGATGAAATAAATTAAAAACAAATGCAAGAAAAAAATGGGGGAAAAACTATCCCCTCTGGGTCCAGAGGATTCTCCAAATATTATGGAAATGCCCTCCATACCCCATGGAAGTCATTTTGGAGTGTTTTTAAACAACTCTTTGGAGGGGTTATAGCTACATTTTGCACACCCAAGTCTAAATTATTTTAAGAACTGCTGTGTGCTGGCACAGACAAGACTGATCTCTGTGAATCCATGGTGACAGGCAGATTCTAACGGGCATTTCATCAAGTGCCACTTTCCTCATCTTTCAGCTTGCAGCCTTTGCCCATCTTCTCCATGACAAACGGCCAATAGCAGCAGACTTCTTCTTGGCAACTTACTACCCATGCGGGGACATGAGATAAACCTCCCACAAGGATGGTAAAACATCAAAACATCCCCTGGGCAACATCCTTGCAGATGGCCAATTATCTCACACCAGAAGCAACTTGCAGTTTCTCAAGTCGTTCCTGACATGAAAAAAAAATACCCTAAAAGTGAAGTAGACTGAGGTTCAGAAAAGTCAGGGCATGAGCCCAGAGAGCAGGGCTGGAGAATCTATGGTTCTCCAGATGCTGCTCGGCTTCAGTCTCCAACAGCCTTAACCCGGCTGGCCAATGACTGAGATTTGATGGGATAAGAAGATTTCTGACCTCTGGGGTGGGGGGCAAAATCTTCCCGTCCATCTTTAGAAAGGATGGCATTGGCTTTGTGCAAAGTTCACACTGGTGTTTACATTTTAAAAATGTATTATTCATCTATGAAGCTCAGAGCACTGTCAGAGCTTCTAACACAATTATTTCATACCTGTAATTGTAAATTGCAATTACAGTTGTAAATCATAATTGTAAATTGTAATTGTAATTGTAAATGTAAGCCACTTGGGGTCCCATATTGAAGGCAGACAGGCTATAAATCAAATAAAAGGGAGGGTGCAAAACAAACTGCATTGTTGTTGGAAGCCTTCATGTGGTTTCTGGCTTATGGCGACCCTAAGGGAAACTTCTCACAGGCTTTTCTCGGCAAGATTTGTTCAGCAGGGACTTTCCTTTGTCTTCCTTTGGGGCTGAGAGAGTGTGAGTCCTAGTCTAATGCTTAAAGCACTGCCTCACCTTTAAATATATTAGCATCTATTAATATTTAGATTTCAACTTGATATGCTATATATGTTCTTTTTTATTAGATCTTTTGTAAAAAAAAAACATTTTCTATTTTGTTTTTTTGTCTTTGCATTTGGAAAACTAATTATTTTATTTAAAGTTCCTTTTGGGAGTACAGCTCCCATGATCCATGCTTGCTAGCGGATTCTGGTATCTGTAGCCCATCTGGCCTTGTTCTTGTTTTCTCAATACAACGATTTTGAGGTAGACTAGGGGTCCTTCCAGACAGGGCCTATATTCCAGAATATCAAGGCAGAAAATCCCACAATATCTGCTTTGAACTGGGTTATCTGGGTTATCTGGGTTATCTGGGTCCACACTGCCATGTATTCAGCTGTGTGGAGGGAGCCTAGATTTGAGAAGAAAAAATAGAGCAAGAACACTACATTTCACCAGGATTGTGGCGCAGCTGGCTGAGTGTCAGCTGCATTAAGATTACATGAGTTCATGAGTTCGAAGCCAGCCCGGGTTGGAGTGGGTTTTCAACCAATTGTGTAGCCTGTTGTCAACCTTTGCAACCCAAAAGACAGTTGCATTTGTCAAGTAGGAAAATTAGGTACCACCTTAAAGTGTGGGGAGCCTAAATTTTACTAACTTATGAGGCCATAAAAAAAGACTCCAGCAAGTACTCCAGCAAAAAGCATGTGGGGAATGAGGAAGTACTTCATCAGTGTTGCAGATGGACAATGAAAGCGACAGCTCCCCTGGCGGCCAGAAAAAGTTAAATAGCCTCTGTGTATGTCTGTATATCAGGGTCGTAGCCAGAAAAAAATTCGGGGAGGGTTGACAATTTCAGAGGAGGGGGTTGAAAATTTCGGGGAGAGTTGAAATTTTTTTGGGGGGGGGTGTTGAAACCTGCCTCCTAGCTCACGCTGAGGCAAAGAGCACAGCAGTGGGCAGAGCTGCCTTCAATAGCCTGCAGCTCTGCCCCTGTCAACCACCTCCACCAAGTCTGGCCTCCTTAATGAGAGCATTCAACACACACACACCCAACTTGGTTGCTTCACTACTTCAGCTATTGCTGCAAGTAATGACAGTGTGAATAAATTGTCAATATTTGCTTGAGATAGTGCTTACAGTTCTGGAGGGACTCTTAATTTTTTTGCATCTTATAGACTTAGCATGAGGATTTGGTTAACCAGTTAAAATTCATGAGTAAACCAGGTTTTTTAAAACAAATCTGAAACATTTCGGGGGGGGGGGGGGTTGAACCCCCTCGCTACAGGCCTGCTGTATATGTTTGTATGTCAAAATTGGCATTGAATGTTTGCCATATATGTGTACACTGTAATCCGCCCTGACTCCCCTGCGGGGTGAGAAGGGCGGAATATAAAAGCTGTAAATAAATAAATAAAAATAAAATTTTACAGCAGAAAATCTCATAATATCTGTATTGAACTGGGTTATCTGAGTCCACATTGCCATATGTGGACTCAGATTATCCAGTTCAATATACAAGTGCCATACAGGGAGCACACCACCCCCCTGCTATGTCAGCTCCACAGACTGCCAGTCCATTTCCGAGCACAATTCAAAGTGCTGGTCTTGGCCTATAAAGCCCTATATGGCTCCAGCCCAGATTGCTTGTCCCAATGTCTCCCTCTATGTCCTGCCTCGTAGTTTAAGATCCATTGGGGAGGCCCTGCTCTTTGTTCTACAGGCTTCACAAACACATCTGGTGGGACGAGGGACAGGGCCTTCTCGGTGCTGACCCCCCGCTTGTGGAATTTGCTCCCCAGCGAGATTAGATTGGCATCCTCCCTCCTTTCCTTTAGGAAAAAAGTGAAATCATGGTTTTGGAACCAGGCTTTTGGCTAGCAGGCACAACGGCACTTTGGACATTGAACTGGACCATATGATTGTTATGATGACGGAAATGGCTATGTGACTGTATAATTAATGTTATTGTTTTAATCTTTTGTTATATTATGATATTGTGGCATCTAATTGTTGCCAGTGTTGGCCACTCTGAGTCCCCCTTTGGGGTTGAGAAGGGCAAGGTAGAAATGTTGTAAATAAAATAATAAAATAAATATATTCCAGTTCAAAGCAGATAGTGTGGGATTTTATTCAGCTCTGTGGAAAGGGCTTTGTGACGGCACGAGTGGCGCCACCTATGTATAGAACTGTTAGTTGTAAGACTTAAACTGTTGTATCATGCTTAATCCTGCCCCTTTTTACACTGTTTATAGTTGTATGGATTGGTTGCTTGTATCTGTCAATCACTACTGTTTGGCTCCACCTCTTCCTGCAAGAGGGGAGAACTTCCTTTTTCTTCTTCATTCTGCCATCAGAGTTCGTACCATATGGATGTGAGTAAGAGACTTGATTCTTAAGGACCCAGATTTAAGTTACCTCTTAGCACCACTTCTGAGGTTTTTTACCCCTGGGACTCATGTTTTATGTCCAGATCGTCCTGGACAATTATTGAGGAGACCCAGGCGCCTTCAAGCCGGTTCTTTTGGCACCAAAGGAAGATCCTGAATCTTCAAAACATAGGCCATCTGAACTGGGGTTGTGGTTTGCTCTGGCATTCACAGCCATTGAGGAAAGAGGAAACTTGGTGAGGCTTCTCAGCTTCAAACCCCTTGGACCCAGGACTAATTGAGACTGTAACGTATGTTTTCCTTCACCCCTCTAAAGTTTTCCAGCTCATTGCTTTGAAGAAATGACTTTGTGATAAATAAAACTTATCTTGAGCTATTTACAGTGTTTTGAGTTTTTGGGAGTTCCAGTTTCCTATAGGAGGGCAAGAAGCAATCCCCTGGGGGAAAGATGCCACGTCCATCCCTCCTTTATTGAGAATAATAGCCCCCAGGCGTGACGGCACAGGCCTAGACTTGAGAAGAAAGACTAGAGCAACATTTCACAGCAAATCAGGATTAGAACCAAAGCTTTTGCAGCTGAATCCCTTCAATGTGTTGGTTCTCATACTTTGCTTTGCACTCTTCCAGCATCCTATAAACCCTTGAATCAAACCCAGTGCTACAGTATCAGATTCAACTGCTTAATGAATGGACTGGCCTTAGCGAAAAGGTGTACTTTAAGATGGATTTACAGAACCATGCTCAAACCTATTCTAATCTGTTCAGATTTCCTTGTTTAAAACATGCTGGTTAATTAACCTGAAGCTTGTTCTCAATCAACAGCACAGATTAGAATCACCCGTTACATGCTCTTTGGGAAAGTAAATACAAGATGGTGATCCATGCTTTTACGACCCTGAGGTGTACAAAGGGAGCAAAGGGGCAAATACTTCCTATCCTGCAATCTTAATACAAATGCTCCCAGATGAGGAACGTGAACTTTCGAGCAGATTGTTTAATCAGTGGTGGCGGCGAAGGGGGAGCTGCGTGACCCACAAGATGAGACAGCAGCCATAGCAATAGGCCAATGCGGCAGTCTTCTGCTCATTCCTTAAGAGCAAACTCCTTTGAATTCAGAAAAGATGTCCTAGACAACAAGGCTAGAATTGCATCCCATGGCTTTAAACTTATAGAGGTTGAATATTTCACATCTGAAAAGTTTGGGACCAGAGGTTTTTGGGATTTTGGATTTTTTTTCAGATTTTGAGATCCTTGTATAGGCAATGAGATATTGTGAAGATGGGACCCAGGTCTAAACACAAAATTCATTTCTGTTTCATATAAACCTTATGCACACAGCTTGAAGTGAATATTGGGTAAGGTAAAAGGTAGTCCCCTGACATTAAGTCCAGTCATGTCTGACTCTGGGGTGTGGTGCTCATCTCCATTTCTAAGCCGAAGAGCCAGCATTGTCCGTAGACACCTCCAAGGTCATGTGGCCAGCATGACTGCATGGAGCGCCGTTACCTTCCAGCCGGAGTGGTACCTATTGATCTACTCACATTTGCATGTTTTCGAACTGCTAGGTTGGCAGAAGCTAGGGCTGACAGCGGAAGCTCACGCCGCTCCCCGGAATCGAACCTGTGACCTTTCGATCAACAAGCTCAGCAGCTCAGTGCTGTAACCCACTGTGCCACCGGGGGCTCCTGAATATTGGGTACTATATCTTTAATAATAATAGTAATAGTAATAATAATAATAATAATAATAATAATAAAATTTTATTTGTACCCCGCTACCATCTCCCCAAGGGACTCGGTGCGGCTTACATGAGACCAAGCCCACAACACATCAATAAACAAAAGCAATAACAATAAATCAATACAAAACAGTTAAAATAAACTCAAAAACAAAAAATACACAATAAGCAATAAACAATAACAATATCAAAAATAGCATTTAAAAACCTATGGCCGGGCCAAATGTAATAATTCAAATTTAAAATTAAAAAAGTGCTGGGCATGAACAAGGTAATAATAATTTAATAAAATAATAATTTAATAATAATAAAATAATAGGTTAATAATAATTTAATAATAATAATAATAATAATAATAATAATAATAATAATAATAGTAATTTAATAATTTTGTGCATGAAGCAAAGTTTATGTCCCATTAGAAGAGAAAAGTGTTACTATCTCAGCCATCCATGTGGACCATTTTGAAGTAGTTAGAAATTCTGGATAATATATGCTCAACCTGTATGGACACCATGGGGATACACCCCAATGGGCGCATTCAGGCTTAACATGAAGACACATACACATGGATAGAAAAACAGTGTGCCCCATACAATATTATACTCCAAAAGAGAAGAAGACATTATCCTAGGGAAATTGCTACAAGGCTTCCCAGCTGGCCCTCTCATCCTCTCCAACTGCTGTGATTTGGTAGTGATAGTCCTAAATACTGTCCTGGTATTTAAGCTGTTTTTAACATTTCCAAGTTTGTCTCTCCTGCCTCCTTTGTCCTCAGCTTTCTTCAATTGCTGCAAATCAATGGTTCCCAACCTGTGGTCCATGGAGCACCAGTGGTCCTCAGGAACAAAAATATAGTCCATGGTCATACCATTACTACACTGTTGCCTTGAAACCACACAGCAACGAGAGCTACTGTTTTCATGAAACCCGCTTAAAGTGCCAAGGCAATGGAGATGTTGGGAGGGGAGATGCTGATTACTTACAAAAGATTACTACTACTATTACATCAGCTCTAGATTATTAAATATGGTTTTCTGAGGGCAAGCAGATGGTGAATATGCTTGCCTGGGTGGCATATGTTCTGTATCAGAAACTAGAGCTGATGTGGTCTATCCAATGCAAATTTAGAATCAGGACCTCAAATAACCCAACCAAATCTAAAGTTGACCAAAAACTGATTCATAACCCCTTTGGTCCCTGGTTTAAAACAAAAAGTTGGGAACCACTGCTGTAAATGAATGCAAAGTGCAAAAGTAGGCAACAGGGAATGGAAAGGACAGGAGAAATCTTGTCCTTCCCAGTAGAATCAAGGGAGAGAAAATCACTACAGTCTCTTCTAGCTTCTCATTCATATCTTTTGCCATCTTGAATGCACTCGGATGTAGCTAGGCCTAATTGGCATGCCCTCTCCATCTATTGTTGAACGCTTTCATGGCCGGAATCACTGGCCATGGGTTGGGTTGTATGGCCATTTTCTAGAAGCATTCTCTCATGATGTTTCACCTGCATCTATGGCAGGCATCCTCAGAGGTTGTGAGGTCTGTTGGAAACTAGGAAAATAGATATATAAATGCAATTTTCCTAGTTTCTAATAGACCTCACAATCTCTGAGGATGCTTGCCACAGATGCATGCAGAGAGAATGCTTCTGGAACATGGCCATACAGCCCGAAAAACCTACAACAATCCTCTCTATCTGTTACATGGGGGAGTTGGCTTATTTTGCCTAATGTTTTCACTTACTCTTCTTCTCACCAAGGTTTACTTTTCAGAAAGACTGATATAGGAGGCAGTATCCAACCCTTTGAACTTCAGCAGGTGATACAAGCAATGGGCTAAGATGAACCACAGATGTGGCCACCAATAGAAGCATTTGCCTCAGTAGCTTTTGTGGTTAGGTGCTCTCATAGGGGAGGAAAAAAGAGAGAAAGAGTCATCATGCGAACTGCAATATAACCCCTGCATCCATGGAGAATACAATCCCAGACTTTGAGTGGATAGTGAACCTTATTGAGATGAAGGACTTCCAATCCAGGAATATTATAAAGTCACATTGGAAGATGTAGAAAAATGCATATGAGAAGGCATATTTTGTCAGACATGGATAAATTAAATCATGGATACCAGTGTCATGGTTACAGGGGTCATAGTGCATCTTGTTTTCAAAACCTAATGTTTTCCAGGGTTTGGAAGAACTAGAGATTATTATGCTATCCAAACAGACGGCCATTCAGAGCAATGCAAAGAGAACAGACCCGCACACACTCAAGCACAACACACACACACACAGAAAAGTAGGCAGGCTTTAGTGGCTGCTTCAGGAATTTTCTGGTCTGTTGGGTAAATCGGTGTTTACCCCTCGGGATAAGAAGCTGTTGACACATAGAGCCTGTTTTAGAAAGACTGCTGGAAAACCAGAGTGTGATGCATAAAAGTGAGATTTATACACAAACAAAGGCTGTCTGGGTACATGTTAAATTTGGTAGAAATGATGAGCTAGCCACCAGAGACAAGAATATTCAAAGCTGCTAATACTTGGGGGAGGATGATGCATATGCCCTTATAGCAAGGAAGTAAATAATATTTGTAGCTTTTTTCCCTTCCTCTCAATGAGAAGAGTATCTCAGGAGACTGAAAAGCCCCTTTAGGGTGGAAATTGTCAATTGTTGTAAGATTAAAGATATATTTACAGGCCTCTCTATGCATATCTTTTTCATTTCTGGACATTTAAAAAAATCATTGTCAATTTTTAAGGACCCCTTTTCCCAAAACAAGCATTTTGGGGGGAAAATAGTTTGGATATAAATGATGTTTCCCTCTAACAGATTCACTTTAAATTTAGTCAATATAATGTTGATTGTTATTATTATTATTTCTCTGCATTTTTTTTCCACAAAAAGTCCTGACATCATCAGAGATGAACAAAAACTTGCAATCTCAACCAGCTGAACTGAAACTTTTTTAAATTGCTTCATAAGAGAATGAAATAAGCTAAGATTTGCATTCCAATCAAAACAACAAATTGAATGCCCAACAGCATCCTATATCTAAAGGAAGGGAAGACAGGAAAAATGTTGGGCTGGGCAAGCAACGTCCAATTCACCAGCCTGTTCTGCTTGGAATTCAATTATGTTTTCCTTCTCTCCATTAATGCTATGCACTTTCTGTACCAATCAACCTCATTTTGGCCTCAGCAAAGTAATCACCCTTGCATCCCCTTTAACCTGCACCTCACTGCTGCTGCCATTATTACTGATTTCTTCAGCTGAATCTACATTCACCTGGCAAAAATTGAAGTTCTCCCATTTGAAGCGGATACCTTGGTAACTCGCCCACAATTTCTAGCTTACTCTTTGAAACATATTCAGGGTAGCCATGCTCTCTATGCAGCAAAATACAACATCTAATTTCCACTATACTGATGATAATTGAATTAATTTGATTGTCCTTGTCTCAGTTTCTTCATGACAGGAAGGAGACTGACCTCTGTCTACGCTGGGATCCCACCAAACCAATTGAATCATAACAAAAACAATGGTTTGCTGCATTGAACATTTAGGGGTCACATGATTCCCACTTCTGGTGTTGTATAGAATAAAATAATGTGAAGTTTTGGCTCTACCTTTTCCTCTCCTCTGCTTTAATTCCCCTGTTTATATGCCTTTCCAATAGTGTAGATAACTTCCTTTGTATTAGTTTTTGGGTGGAGTTAAAATCTCAACAGACGCCAAATTTAGTTGGTCTATTCCATTTCCCTACACAAAGCTCTTTGCCAGACTCCCCCTCTTTTCTACAGCTGAGCTACTGTGATTTAGGCTTGGTATTATCTGGTAATCCTAGGCCCAAGCAATTCAAACAGGCATTCTTAGCTGCTGCATTTAGCTGTATTATTATACCAGCAGTCCAATGGACAACAGAAGCTTTTAGCCAGCCGAAGCTTCACAGGAAAGAAGATTGTTTATAAGCAACAACTTGTAATTATCACTTTACACCAGAGGCAAAAGACTTCCAAAGATTCCAGAAAAATGACTACAACCAGCAAAGGCTCCTTTTGTAATGTATTTTTAAAATTACCTTATGATAGTCTCATGTAGAGTTAACCCTTTATTCATCTTGTTTGCAGTAAATTCATTTGGTTATCTTTTCACCTTGCCTAAAGTGCCTATGTCTGCTAAGGGTTTTAATCTTAACAGAAGGTATCAGATGGCCTCCGAGTAAAGCCAGACAATATAGTTTCCCCAAAGACTTGGGTATGCCATCACAAATAATAATAGTAATAGTAATAGTAATAATAATAATAATAATAATAATAATAATAATTTTATTTATATACCACCCTATCTCCCCAAGAGGACTCAGGGCAGTTTCCAACATAAAGCAAAACATTCAATTGTCAAAGGAAAAACCAAACAGCAAAATTAAACATTATTAAACATAAAAATAAATCCTATTAAAACAGTCACAAAAAATTAAAATCCATTTTCAATTTTACTCCATCAGTATAGATTATATCTCCTAGAAACAGGGGTCCCCAAACTAAGGCCTGTGGCCAGGTACAGCCTTCCAAGGTCCTTTACTCACCCCCACCCTAAACTTTAGGATTAAAGTCACCCTAAGTCTGAAATGACTTGAAGGTACACAAGAACAACAACAATAATCCTAACTGGACTATCTCATCAGCCAAAAGCAGGCTCACACTTTCCATTGACATGCTGGTAAATTTATGTTGGGTGTTTTTGTGTGTCGGGAGCAACTTGTGAAACTGCAAGTCACTTCTGGTGTGAGAGAATTGGCCGTCTGCAAGTACTTTGCCCAGGAGATGCCCAGATGTTTTACCATCCTCTGCGAGGCTTTTCTCATGTCCCCACATGAGAAGGTGAAGCTGACAGATGGGAGTTCACCCCACTCCCTGGATTCAAACAGCTGACCTTTTGGTCAGCAGTCCTGCCGGCACAAGGGTTTGACCCACTGCACCACTGAGGGCTCCAGTTTATGTTTGTTAGAATTGTTCTTCATTCTAAATATTGTACTGTACTGTTTTCTTGCATTGCAAATAAGATATGTGCAGTGTACATAGGAATTTGTTCATGTTTTTTTTCAAACTATAGTCTGCCCCACCAACAGTTTGGAGAGAACGTGAACTGACCCACTGCTTAAAAAGTTTGAAGACCCCTGCTATGGAGAGTGTAACACTGAATATAGTAGGAAGCAAGAAGGAATTGCAACATGAATATTCCTGTCCAAGTATCCATCCAGGAATGACCTTCTCCAAAATATCCATTTCTAATCATCTGCTTTTGCATTCAAATCATCCCTGACAGATGGCCATCCAGCCTTTCCCATTTTCCATTTTCCTCCTCCCAGCCAGTCAAATAATGACCATTGAACATACCATATTTTTTATACTTCTTGTCGATACTTCTTTCTCCTGCAAAAAATTACTGCTATTCTAACTACCGAAGTAGTTTACTTTTAGTGCAGCCTTTTCTATCCAACATCAGATGAAGTGGCCAGACAATTCCAGATCAAAAGCCGGGGTGGGAACCAATGGACTCTCCCTTGGTGTTCTGCCTTAGCAGCTAATATACAGAGACATTCTGCCTTTCAAGACAGAAGTTGAATTCAATTATCACAGCTAATGTCTTTGGCTGAGTGCAAATGATTTACATAACTTTAAAGTGGGTAATGAAGACATTGAAATACTCAAATATTTCTTATACTTTGGCTCAGTCATTAATCAAAATGGACATTGCAGACGAGGAATCAGAAAGTGTTGGAAATGCAACTATGAAGGAACTAGATAAGATGCTCGATTGTACTGACATATCATTAAATACAGAAGTTAGAATCATCCAGGCTATCATCTTTCAGGTTTCTATGTATGGTTGGGAAAACTGGACAGTGAAAAAGCAGACAGGAAGAACATTAGGTCATTTGAAATTTGGTGCTGGAGAGGAGTTTTGTGGATACACAGACTGCGAAGAAGTCAAATGAATAGGTCTTATAGCAAACGAAGCCTGAACTCTGACTAGAAGCGAAGATGACTAAACTGAGATGGCATGACTCATTGGAAAAGATGACAGTGTTTGGTAATGTGGAAAATAGTAGGGAAAAGAGAGAGATACATTAACGATGGGATGATTCAATCAAGGAAGCCAAGACCCTATGTTTGCAATTGAGGACCAAGGGTCTTAGAGGTTTCTCATTCCATAGGGTCAGATAATAACAAAGGTCAAATTGTGTCATTTGGATAGTAATTTGGCATATTTTATACCTGCAGTACCTACAAGTTTTTCTGGATATCATAGTATTTTGTCTTCTTGAGAACATCAATGCTTCCTGCTTCAACATCTAGATCAGTGTTTCTCAACCTGGGGGTCGGGACCCCTGGAGGGGTTGTGAGGGGGTGTCAGAGGGGTCACCAAAGACCACCAGAAAATACTGTATTTTCTGTTGGTCGTGGAGGTTTTGTGTGGGAAGTTTGGCCCAATTCAATTGTTGGTAGGGTTCAGAATGCTCTTTGATTGTAGGTGAACTATACATCCCAGCAACTACAACTCCCAAATGTCAAGGTCTATTTTCCCCATACTCCACTAGTGTTTACATTTGGGCATATTGAGAATTTGTGCCAAGTTTGGACCAGATCCATCATTATTTGAGTCCACAGTGCTCTCTGGATGTAGGTAAACTACAACTCCCAAAGCTCAAGGTCAGTGCCCACCAAACCCTTTCAGTATTTTCTGTTGGTCATGGGAGTTCTGTGTGCCAAGTTTGATTCAGTTCCATTGCTGGTGGAATTCAGAATGCTCTTTGATTGTAGGTGAACTATAAATCCCAGCAGCTACAACTCCCACAGGACAAAATCAATAACCTCCCCCAATCCTACCAGTATTCAAATTTGAGTGTATTGGGTATTTGTGCCAAATTTGGTCCAGTATATGAAAATACATCCTGCCTATCAGATATTTACATTACTATTCATAACAGCAGCAAAATGACAGTTATGAAATAGCAACGAAACTTATTTTATGGTTGGCGGTCACCATAACATGAGGAAGCGTATTATGGGGTCATGGCATTAGGAAGGTTGAGAACCACTGATCTAGATGTTCCTGTTCAACATCTTTATTAATGACTTAAAGGAAGGGTTAGAAGGCATGATGATCAAGTTCACAGATGATACCAAATTGGGAGGGATAGCTAATACTCCAGAAGACAGGAGTAGAATTCAAACCAATCTTAACAGATTATAGAGATGGGCCAAAATTAACAAAAGGAAGTTCAACAGGGACAAATGCAAGAAACTCCACTTAGGCAGAAAAAAAAGAAAGGCAAAGATACAGAATGGGAGATGCCTGGCTGAACAGCAGCACGTGTGAAAAAGGTCTTGGAGTGCTCGTGGACAGGAAGTTAAACATAAGTCAACAATGAAAGCCAATGGGATTTTGACCTGCATAAATAGGAGTATAGTTTCAAGATCCAGGGAAGTCATGGTAACCCTCTATTCTGGCTTGGTCAGACCACACATGGAATACTGTGCCTAATTCTGGGCACCACATTTTAAGGGAGATGTTGACACACTGGAATATGTCCAGAGAAGAGCGACTAAAATGATCAAATGTTTGGAGAACAAGACTTATGAGGAGCAGCTTGAAGAACTGGGCATGTTTAGCATGCAGAGGCTGAGAGGAGACATGATGGTCATATATGTGAAAGGAAGTCATAGGGAGGAGGGAGCAAGCGTGTTTTCTACTGCCCTGCAGATTAGGACACAGGACAATAGCTTCAAATTGCAGGAAAGGCGATTTCACCTGAACATGCACAATGGAGGACCTCCTTATAGTAACACCAGAAGCACTCCAAGTGGCCAGTTATTGGTCAAAGGACATTTAATCAACTATCAAGCTTGCAAACTTTGTGTTTTGTTTGTTTGTTTGTTAAAAAATGCAATACAACTGTTTGGTTTGCTCCTGACACGATAAATAAATAAATACCTAAACATGAGGAAGAACTTCCTAACTGTGAGAGCTGTTCAGCTGTAAAACTCTCTGCCCTGGAGTGTGGTGGAGGCTGATTCTTTGAATGTGATTTTCTTGCTTCTTGGCAGGGAGTTGGACTGGATGGCCCACGAGGTCTCTTCCAACTCTATGATTCTATGAAGGAGAGGGCGTGGTTGTTTCCTGCTGCTATAGAGACTACATAGAGCAGTGGTTCTCAACCTGGGGGTCGGGACCCCTGGCGGGTCACAAGGGGGTGTCAGAGGGGTCTCCAAAGACCATCAGAAAACACTGTATTTTCTGTTGGTCATGGGGGTTCTGTATGGGAAGTTCGGGCCAATTCTATCATTGGTGGGGTTCAGAATGCTCTTTGATTGTAGGTGAACTATAAATCCCAGCAACTACAACTCCCATCTGTCAATGTATATTATCCTCAAATGCCACCAGTGTTCACATTTGGGCATATTGAGTATCCTTACCAAGTTTGGTCCAGTTCCATCATTGTTTGAGTCCCCAGGGCTCTCTGGATGTAAGTGAACTACAACTCCAAAACTCAAGATCAATGCCCATCAAACCCTTCCGGTATTGTGGTTGGGAGTCACCACAACATGAGGAAGTGTATTAAGGGGTCGCGGCATTACGAAGGTTGAGAAACACTGACACAGAGCAATAGATTCAAACTACGCGGGGGGGGGGGGGGGGGGAGATTCTACCTTAACACTAGGAAGAACTTCTTGATGGTAAGAGTTGTTCAACAGTGAAATACTTCAGAATTTGGTGAAGTCAATTTAACTGGAGGTTTTTAAGCAGAGGCTGGATGGCCATCTGTCAGGAGTGCTTGGATTGTGTCTTCCTATATGGCAGAATGGGGTTGGACTGGATGGCCCTTGTAGTCTCTTCCAATTTCATGATTCAACAGTGGAACTCTCTGCCCCGGAGTGTGGAGGAGTGTCCATCTTTGGAGGCTTTTAAACAGAGGTTGGATGGTCATTTGTCAGAGGTGCTTTGAAAATGATTTTCCTGCTTCTTGGCAGGGGGTTGGACTGAATAGCCCACAAGGTCTCTTCCAACTCTGATTCAATGATTCCAGGACCAACATGAATCTCAAGAGAAGTTACTTTTCTGTTGCTATTGGAATTGAGATTTCATTACCTGTCTTCTACTTCCCTTTGTCCCGATCCCCATATGTCCAAGAAAGTTTAGCATTGGTATCCCACTGAACCATTTTAACTGACAACAGAAATATAATCTGTCGCTCTAACGCTGTCACTCCTTATTATTGCCTGTCCCTTTTCTGTGAATGTGTAAAGAATCAACTGAAGTTTTACATCATGGCAATGCTTGGAGTTTGGGGAGTGAAAGGAAATTTAATGGAAAGGGGCATATCGGGGTCAATGTCCACATTTTCTTCCCTTTTTTGCATAGCTTTCACTTCTTCGGATGGGGTAGATCTGAGTCCATCCGAAGAAGTGAATTGACGCCTGTGAAAACTCATGCTAAAATAAACCAATCAATTTCAAATATGCCACTGGATTCTATCCCCTCTTTCTATTTTAGGCTAAAACAAATGAACATAGCTGTCTATTTGGAAACTATTCTGATTATTGATTGATTGACTGACTGACAGATGTCAACTGTATGAAAGGGGACTGAAATTGTTGAAACTCCTTTGCTTCTTTACACGCCTCTCCTTCGTTTGTTCCTCTCTACCCAGTTTGTCCCTCATCTCCCTTTCCATCTGCAATCTCCTTCTTCCAACCCAACCCTCATTTCCACATCTTTCACATATTTCGAGTTGCTAATTGTGTCTCTGTGTCTGTGTTTGCATGAGCATGTGCAAATTAATTCCAACACTCCCACCCATGCTGTTTGTTGAACTTTCTTTTTACTTTGCTTGCCAATAACTATTCTTGCTTTCCCCCCAGTTTCCCAATGTGATGAGCTTCACTGCTATTAAAAGGGGGCCTCAGCAGATACTGGGCACTGGCAGCTGGAGACTCTGGTGACCAATTAATGACATGTTCCCAAATGCCAGCCAGGACTATAATTAGAGTAATGAAAGTCTTCCACTACAGGGAATGATATAGATTGCAAAGGGTCAAGAAAGCATTCCATGCTTCTGTTACATTTTAGCCAAGAATTGCAGCCCTATGCTCAATCATGCTTAATTTTAGTAAGGGTTCAAGCCCTTTGATGTGTTTTCAGTATGCAGGATGATAGCTTTGAAGAAAGGGAACTGCCACTAAACATGTGCAGAGTGGTTTTCTTTCACAGTCGGCTTCTCCCCATTTTTCAAATCATCACTTGCCAGGAGCTCTCCATGGTGCAGTGGGTTAACCTTTGTGCCGGCAGGACTGAAGAAAAACAGGTTGGAGGTTCGAATCTGGGGAGAGTGTAGATGAGCTCCCTCTGTCAGCTCCAGCTCCCCATGTGGGGACTGTGAGAGCCGTTCAGCAGTGGAACTCTCTGCCCCGGAGTGTGGTGGAGGCTCCTTCTTTGGAAGCTTTTAAACAGAGGCTGGATGGCCATCTGTCAGGGATGATTTGAATGTAATATTCCTGCTTCTTGGCAGGGGGTTGGACTGGATGGCCCATGAGGTCTCTTCCAACTCTTTGATTCTATGATTCTATGAGAGAAGTCCCCCCTCAAGGATGGTAAAATATCAAAACATCTGGGCATCCCCTGAGCAACGTCCTTGCAGGCAGCCAATTCTCTCACGCCAGATGCAACTTGCAGTTTCTCAAATCGCTCCCGAAACACACACACAAAAATAGTCACTTGGCTTTATTTATTTATTATTTATTTATTTACTTACTATATTTGTATACCACCCTTCTCAGCCCTCAGGCGACTCAGGGTGGTTTACAGAGGCAATGATTCGATGCCCAAGAACATCATATACTCTGTGATGTGCTATTGGTCCTCTACAACATACAACTTATAGGCATTTTGGGGTTCTTCCACCTTAACAGATTTAAAAGATTTGTAATTGCTATGGATTATTTATGTGTTTGCAGTTTTTATCTATTGCCCCCCAGCCCCGGGAACTCCTGATGGACAAATAACGGCAATCAAAAGGAAACAAACAAAAAATACTTTAAAAACACATTGAAATATTCTCTAAACGCTTTTTAAAAACCAGCATCGTGACATGAGCTCAGAAGCAAATTGGAAGGCAGTGTGATTCATCTAAGGCTAGTGTTAAATGCTTTCCAAAATGCACAGTTGCAGCATTTTACTCTAACTCAGTGTTTCTCAACCTGTGGGTCCCCAGATGTTTTGGCCTTCAACTCCCAGAAATCCTAACAACTGGTAAACTGGCTGGGATTTCTGGGAGTTGTAGGCCAAAATACCTGGGGACCCACAGGTTGAGAACTACTGCTAACTGTTGCTTCTAAACACCTTACAAGGAGCACCCCAAAGAGGATGTGAGGGTGATCTGGCAGCAACATCTGTCACCCCATTGATCAGCAGGGTTGATCTGGCTGATCTGGCTGGAGAACCCCAAAGAGAACATATCACAGTAGTCTAAGGCCACTTCAAGACAGGCCCTATATCCCAGGATCCCAGGTTTTCTATTTATTTCAGATTATTTGGCAGTGCAGATTTATATAATCCAGTTTAAAGCAGAAAACTTGGGATCAGATTCTGGGATATAGGAACTGCCTAACCCAAAATGTAAAGGCAGATAGGCTATAATATCTGCTTTAAACTGGGTTATCTGAGTCCACACTGCCAGGTAATCCAGTTCAAAGCAGATAGTGTGGGATTTTGTACATATATGTGGACTAGCCATCCCCAGCCACACATTGCTGTGGCCCACATGGGGGGTTCAGAATGCTCTTTGACTGTAGGTGAACTATAAATCCCAGCAACTACAACTCCCAAATGTCAAGATTCTATTTTCCCCAAATTCCACCAGTATTCACATTTGGGCATATGGAGTTTGGTCCAGATCCATCATTGTTTGAGTCTACAGTGATCTCTGGATGTAGGTGAACTACAACTCCAAAACCAAAGAACACTGCCCACCAAACCCTTCCAGTATTTTCTGTTGGTCATAGGAGAACTGTGTGCCAAGTTTGGTTCAATTCCGTCGTTGGTGGAGTTCAGAATGCTCTTTGATTGTAGGTGAACTATAAATCCCAGCAACTACAACTCCCAAATGACAAAATCATTTTTTGGAGTAAAGGACATACAATGGGTTGTTAGGTGTCTTGTGTCCAAATTTGGTGTCAATTCGTCCAGTGGTTTTTGAGTTTTGTTAATCCCACAAACGAACATTACATTTTTATTTATATGGAAGGGGCCTAATTAGGAGAAAACTAAGACATTAAACCCCTGTTGCCTTCCCCAGGAAAGTTGAGCATAATTAGTAATAACAATACTATTACCAACCAAACCAACAATGACAACATAAAATTCCAGCTATCATTATCACTGCCTCCAACACTGCTGCCATCATCCATCAAATTATTTGAAATACTCTCCTGGAAAAGCACCAAGCATTTTCTGAACACAATTGCGGCAACATAAATACTGGAGTTTGGTTATCAACTTCCACTATATTCAAAAGGATGACTCAGATGAGCTGAGTTGAGCTGGGCTGGAGGAAGGGCTTTGATTAAAATACACACACACACATACCTTTAAGACTCACGGAAGGCGCTGAAGAAAAATGCCAGCCAAGTACATTTTCTCCCCGTCTCAATGTCCTTTCCAAGGAAAGCGGCTCTCTAAAGCTGCTTGCATTTAGTTGGATTTATTGCTGCCCGCCATGTTCCACATTAAAGGCTCGCTTCGTTTAGAAAGAAAAGAAATCCTAACCCCCAGTCATTCCTCCACTAGCTCTTTGGAAAACTAAGACTCTCACACAGATCTATCAAATGGACTTTTTTCTGACTACTTTTACATTCTTCTGACACCTTTATCTTTTTTTATGATGGTACTAAATCAAGAGCAGGGGATTCAAAGCCTATTTGTAGTTTTCTCTATCTTGGCTTTTAATATATTTTACTATCTTGCTATCAGAGTATATGTGTATACACACACAGAGAGAGAGAGGGAGGGTAGGAAAAGATGAATGCAATCTACAGCAGGTAGTGTTAGTATGGAAAAGAGGTTGCAGTTTCCATCGTTCCCAATCAGAAGAGTCAATAGTTAGGGACAATGGGGGTTGCAGTTGCTGGAGATATATGTGCATTGGAAGAGAATGTACAGCTAAGCCAGTGGTTCTCAATCTTCCTAATGCTGAGACTCCTTCATACAGTTTCTTATGTTGTGGTATTTATTTATCATGTCAGGAGCGAACCAAAACAGTTGTGTTGCATTAAAAACAAACAAACAAACAAAACACAAAGTTTGCAGACTTGGTATTCTATTAAATGTCCTTTGACCAGCAGCTGGCCTCTTGGAATGCCTCTGGTGTTGCTATGAGAAGGTCTTCCATTGTGCATGTGGCAGGGTTCAGGTTGCATTGCAGTAGGTGGTTTGTGGTTTGCTCTTCTCCATACTCGCATGTCGTGAATTCCACTTTGTAGCCCCATTTCTTAAGGTTGGCTCTGCATCTTGTGGTGCCAGAGCACAGTCTGTTCACCGCCTTCCAAGTCACCCCATTTTCTAGGTGACTTTCAGGAGGGAGTCTCTCATTTGGTATCAGCCATTGATTGAGGTTCTGGGTTTGAGCCTGCCACTTTTGGACTCTCACCTGCTGAGGTGTTCCAGCGAGTGTCTCTGTAGATCTTAGAAAACTATGTCTTGATTTAAGTCGTTGGCATGCTGGCTGATACCCAAACAGCGGGTGGGCCAGAGATGTCACTGACTTGGTCCTCCTTGTCTCCACCAATGTTTTCCCCAGGCAGGCACCTATTCCTCAGTGCAAAATGTTGTGGTTCCTTCCACCTTACTTCTTCCCCTCCTCTTTACGACTTGAGAAAAGCCTCCCTGCAGAATTGCAAGACATCCGGGCATCCCCTGGGCAATGTCTTCGTAGACGGCTGATTCTCTCACTCCAGAAGTGACCAGAAGCGACTTGCAGCATGCAACTTATGTTGTGGTGACCCCAAACCATAAAATATATTTTCCTTGCTACTTCATTACTGTAATTTTGCTACTGTTATGAACCACAATGTAAATATCTGATATGCTGGATGTACACGCATTTTCCTTCACTGGACCAAATTTGGCACAAACACCTGTTACGCCAGGAGCCCCCGGTGGCGCAGTGGGTTAAACCCCTGTGCCGGCAGGACTGAAGACCGACAGGTCACAGGTTCGAATCTGGAGAGAGGTGGATGTGCTCCCTCTATCAGCTCCAGCTCTTCGTGCGGGGACATGAGAGAAGCCTCCCACAAGGATGATAAAAACATAAATCATCCAAGCGTCCCCTGGGCAACGTCCTTGCAGACGGCCAATTCTATCACACCAGAAGTGACTTGCTCCTGACACGACAAAATAAAATAAAATAAAATATTAAAAACCTGATACGTCCAAATTTGAATATTGGTGGGATTGGGGGCGGGGGGTTGATTTGTCTTTTGGGAGCTGTAGGTGCTGGGATTTATAGTTCACCTACAACCAATGATGAAATTGAACCAAACTTGGCACACAGAACTCCCATGACAAACAGAAAATACTGGAAGGGTTTAGTGGGCATTGACCTTGAGTTTTGGAGTTGTAATTCATCTACACCCAGAGAACACTTTGGACTCAAACCATGATGGACTTGGATCAAACTTGGCACAAATACTCAATATGCTCAAATGTGAACACTGGTGGGATTTGGGGAAAATAGAACTTGACATTTGGGAGTTGTAGTTGCTGGGATGTAAAGAGCATTCTAAACCCCACCAATGATAGAATTGGGCCACACAGAACCTCCATAACCAATAAAAATATTGTCTTTGGTGACCCATCTAACACCCCCCCCCCCCAATCCCCTCAGGGTTCCCTACCCCCAGGTTGAGAAACACTGAGATAAGCAGTCAAGACCATTTAAAATGGAAGGTAGGGAATGGAAAGAAACTCCATTTGAAGTTTCTTTGTTATAATAACTCCATGTAGAGATAGGGAAAGATAAGCTTCAGAAACTGCTGGCTAGCAACCTGCTTTGGAGAGAAGGGGGGAAGTCATCCCTGAAATTATCAGTCTAGGCTAGGAAGAGACAGAGCATAAAAGATGAAGAGGGGAACAGCCAGGTGGTACTCCTTGTCTCCACCAATTTTTCCCCAGGCAGACACCAATTCCTCAGTGCAAAATGTTGTGGTTCCTTCCACCTTCCTTCTCCCCCTCCTCTTTATGACATCTATTTACTTGGTACTTCATAGAGCGTAGGCATGACAGGCACTTTACGCAAAAGGGCTTACAAGCTAATGCAAACACAGAGAAACAACAGAAAAATGGGGAAAGTGGGGAGGGAAATACAAGAGACGCTGGACTATTGATGCTAAATATATTGTAAGAATGTCGCTGCACATATCTATCCCAACCGGACATATCTGTACTTACAAATAAGTGGAATAAAGTTGAATTAGTAAAAAATATCATTCCAGGATGAATATGTGTTCTTGCAATTGTAGGGCTATGGAAAGGTAAAGGTTTTCTTCTGACATTAAGTCCAGTCATGTCTTACTCTGGGGGATAGTGCTCATCTCCATTTCTAAGTCAAAGAGCCAGAGTTGTCCATAGACACCTCCAAGGTCATGTGGCCGGCATGACTGCATAAGTGCTGTTACCTTCCTGCCAGAGCAGTACCGATTGATATACTCATATCTGCATGTTTTTGAACTGCTAGGTTGGCAGAAGCTGGGGCAAACAGTGGGAGCTCACTTTGCTCACTGGATTCGAACTGGTGACCTTTCGGTCAGCAAGTTCAGCACCTCAGCGGTTTAACCACCGTGCTACCGGGAGACTATTTCATATTAAAAACCATCCCTTGTGGAAAGAGAAACATGGGTTCTTCAGTTTTGAAAAGGGAGGGCCAGCCAAATTATTCTGTCGCTGCAAAACAAGGAAGGATCATGGGGCACATTTAGGACTTCAGGACTGATTATGGCAAAAACTTTAAGAGTATACCTGAACCTCTTAATATGTTACTCCAGCTTCCAGGAAAGTAGGCTATAACACACAAGAAAGAAAGCTTGTGCTATCATAAATTTCTTAGTCTTAAAGGTGCCACATCTAACAGCGGCTGGGAACTCCAATATAAATTAGATGATGAATCTACTTTGGAAGCTTAAAGGAGGCATCTAAGGTGCCATTTTGGGAATGGAGGTCAGTACTGTGGGAAGTCCCTTTACAGTTTTGACTAAAACCCAGAAAGGAATCACTAGTCCACTGACTTGTTCAAACATGCCACTGGAAACCATTTCATTGCTGGGTACAAGTCAAAGCAATTGCCAGTTGTCACTACCCATACAATCTTTGTGGAAGGATTAGTGTCTCACAAGGGGCCCAGATGAACATTTACAAGGAAAAATAGCTTCTGTGTTCTATGGCAAACTGAACCCTGTCCTTGATGTTTGAGGTAATCACATTTGGGATGGCCAATTGCTGAATAACAGACATTTAGAAATTTAAGCTGCAGAGACTTCAATGTGTTGTCGAAGGTTTTCATGGCTGGAATCACTGGGTTTGTGACAGCGCGAGTGGTGCCACCTATGTGTAGAACTGTTAGTTGCAAGATTTAAACTGTTGTATCATGCTTAATCCTGCCTTTTTACCCCGCTTATGTATAGTTGGATGGATTGGTTACTTATAGCTGTCAATCAGTACTGTTTGGCTCCACCTCTTCCTGCAGGAGGGGAGTGCTTCCTTTCTTTTCATTCTGCCATCAGAGTTCCTACCATATGGACGTGAGTAAGAAACTTGACTCTAAAAGACCCTGATTTAAATTACCTCAGCACCAGTTCTGAGGTTTTTTACCCTTGAGGCTTGTGGTTCATGTTCAGACCAATCTGAATGATGCTGGAAGTCTCAAGCGCCTTCAAACTAGTTCTTTTGGCACCAGAGGAAGATCCTGAGTCTTCAAACATAGGCCATCTGAACTGGGGTTGTGGTTTCCTCCGGCATTCACAGCCATTGAGGAAAGAGGAAACTTGGAAAGGCTTCTCAGCTTCAAACTCCTTGGACCCAGGACTAACTGAGAATGTAACGTATATTTTCCTTCACCCCTATGAAGTTTCCAGCTCATTGCTTTAAAGAAATAACTCTTTGTGATCAATAAAACTTATTTTGAGTTATTTACAGCGTTTTGAGTTTTTGAGAGTTCCAGTTTCCTATAGGAGGGCAAGAAGCAATCCCCTGGGGAAAGATGCCACGTCCATGCCTCCTTCATTAAGAATTATAGCCCCCAGATGCATGGCTATGTTCCAGAAGCATTCTCTCCTGACATTTTGCCCACATTTATGGGAGGCATCCTCAGAGGTCTGTTGGAAACTAGGCACGTGGGGTTTATACATCTGTGAAATGTCCAGGGTTGGAGAAAGAACTCTTTGTCTATTGGAGACAAGAGTGAATTTTGCAATTGGCCACCTTGTTTAGCATTTAATGACCTTGCAGCTTCAAAGCCTGGCTGTTTCCTGCCTGGGGGAATCCATTGTTGGGAAGTGTTAGCTGGCCCTAATTGTTTAATGTCAGGAATTTGCCTGTTTTTTTTTTTTTTTTTTTTTTTAGTGTTCCTCTTTATTTTCTGTCCTGATCCAACAAATGCTACTTTCAGTAACTGACAACAGGGATCCTCTCATCCTTATAGGAGTCTACCATATACCATGCAACTGTGGACAAGTTGCATGGTATATGGTAGGGACCACCAAATGCAGCATTGCCCAAACACAAATCAAGGAACACGAAAGGCACTGGAGACTAATTCAACCAGAGAAGTCAGCCATAGCAGAGCACTTGGTGAGCCAACCTGGACACAACATATTATATGAGAACACATAAATGCTGGACTACTCTAACAGCCACCACGTCAGGCTACTCAGAAAAGCTATTGAAATCCACAAGTATGTGAACAGAAAGCAGGAAACCATGAAAATGAAAAAAATCTGAGTACCAGTATTAAAAACTTGAAAATCAGGACAGTAAATAAAGAGGAACACTAAAAAACAAGGGAATTTCCCAAAGGAGCTCTGGCCAGATTGTATACAACAACCAATACACACATAATAGCAAAAAATAATACCCCAACATATAGATAGATAGATAGATAGATAGATAGATAGATAGATAGATAGATAAAGCTATTCTAAATGGTGTATTTTAATATTTAGATAAATGTTTTTTAATGTTTATGTATTGTATCGAGGCATTGAATGTTTGCCATGTATATGTTGTGCTCCGCTCTGAGTCCCCTTTGGGGTGAGAAGGGTGGAATATAAGTGTTTTAAATAAATAAATAAGTAAATAATAGATATAGATTGTTGTGTCAGGAGCGACTTGAGAAACTGCAAGTCGCTTCTGGTGTGAGAGAATTGGCTGTCTGCAAGGACGTTGCCCAGGGGATGTGCGGATGTTTTGATGTTTTATCATCCTTGTGGGAGGCTTCTCTCATGTCCCCGCATGAGGAGCTGGAGCTGATAGAGGGAGCTCATCCGCACTTTCCATGGATTCGAATCTGTGACCTGTTGGTCTTCAGTCCTGCTGGCACAGGGGTTTAACTGGGGACCAAACACATGAAAAATTATAACTTTACATCTAAATTAAAATAAAACAAAAGCTATCACATAAATTAAATCAACAGAAATAAATAAATAAATTTTGGGAGAAGTTCCACCGAAATGCCACTGTTCAGCGAATGCCACCATTCACTTGACCATGCTGTGTAGCAATGTTGAGCCTAACAGATATTTTCCAGCTGTTATAGGACTAGGGAATCAGTGGTTCTCCAGATGTTTTTGGACTCCAGTTCCTATCAGCTCAGCTTGCTTGGTAAATGGTGATGGATGATAGAAAGAGTAGGGACACACATGCTGTTCTGCATCTTGCACTGCAAATCACTTGTATTGCTTTTATGCTATTTTAATTTCCTGTTCTCCTGCACTTCACCACCATGCTGGCAAGATTCCTAGAACACATAATTGTGTCTTGGGTAATTCTGTGGGATGCTGAGAATTATCTATTAGTGACCACAGTCTCTTTCACAGAACAGCAGTTCCTTAGTTTTCCTTCTTTCATAGAAAGCCAAAATGACTCTTAAGCCATTTCAAATTTGTGGTGCAAATGGGTCTTTAAAGAGTTGTTCAAAACTAGGGTTGCCAACTTTTCTTCCTGGGAAAAGCTGCTAGGGTGGTGGTGATGACTGCGATGTTGTTGTTGGTGTCTGTTTTAAACAGCTGAATCACCATAAAGACGTCCTCCACCTGCCTATGAGAACACCTTCGTATGTGAAGAGTTGTGAGACTCGTTTAAAAAGATACAGCTAAGAAATACTGGCAGCAGCACAATGGAGCCACCTGGAATGCAACACAAAGCCAGGGAACACTTGAAGTATCTCTTTGAGTCTCTTCTTCTCACCAGAGACTGTGTTTGGTGCAGAGAAGGTTGCAAAGGGACCAGCAGGCTGTACAACTGCACAAAGAGTCTTCCCATTAGAGGCAGTTTGGAAGGGGGAAAGTAGGTTATGGCACAGTTGGACCGATGACCTCTTGTAAACAGGATATGAGCCTTCTGAAATCCCACTGCTTTGTTTCTCCCAGGAGACTGCAAGTGACTTATGCACTGTCTCACTTCTACGGGAGGGTCCTGCCACAATTGAAAAGGCAGTATCAGCCCAGCAGAGTACATGGCAGGGGCGGCAGAGATTAAGTTATTTCCAGACACTGGAAAGATGGTTGGGGAGGACCTCTTAACCTTCAGCAGCTCTGCTGAGAAGCAAGAGATCACAACATCTTTATGGCAGTGCTCTGAAAAGCTTAAGGTCTTTGCACAGTGTGTGTCTTCCTGCCTCTGCTTTTTGGGACTGGAAATCTGGATGGAGGAAGAGAAAAGGAAAGTCTTGACAGAGAGAAACCTTTTAAGAAACCGCTGAGTGCCTTTCTGCTTCTATTGAAGTTTCCCCATTTTCACAAGGTTCGTTCTAAGAGTTTCTGAACTAAGAATTGTACTGTCAAATTCTGAAAAATATGAAATGCAACAAAGGGGGGATGGGGGACAGGACTCTCTCTTTTTCAATTCACACACATTATGTGGATATTAGGCTTGTTTGATCAAAAAAAAGGTTCAAAACTTGTTTCGGATGTAGGAGGTGCTGGTGGTTCAATTCTAAAGCCAATTCTGATTTTCACAGAAAAAATGTTCAAAACTTTTTGAAACTTCTAAGACTTCTGTTTCCTTCCTTAATGGTTTGAAAGTGTTATTTCCTGTTTCATTGGGTGGTCTTTACTTTGAAAGTAGTTGTTTTACTCCAGAAGCAGCAGGGGAGCAAAGGGAGGAAATTCATCCACTCTGGTTTAAAACGCTTCCCAGGCTTGAGACAGAAGCGAGGAGAGAGGAGAGGGAGGAAATCAATCCACTCTGCTTTAAAATGCTACCCAAGCTCAAGACAGAAGCGAGGGGAGAGGAGAGGGAGGAAATTCATCCACTCTGGTTTTAAATGCTTCCCAGGATCAAGACAGAAGTGAGGAGAGAGGACAGGGAGGAAATTCATCCACTCTGGTTTAAAACAGCTTCCCAGGCTTGAACCGAGACCAGGGACCAGAAGCGGGGAAACATTGAATTATTTCCGACTCACTTACTGCTTCGTAACAGAAATGGCTGAAAAATCTTAGGAAGGGCAAAGGGACTTCTGGTTTCCTTAAAAACTTCAAAATCACTTCAAAAAGCAAATCTTTCCGAATGTATTCCGAATTCTGAAGATTCCGACCGAACCTAACCATGTCTAGTGGATATAGCTGAACAAGCCTCTGGGTGAAATGTACTGGAAAGTCCATAATCTATTGGAAATTCCAGTACATCATAACCTTATTGCACAGGCAAAATGATGTCATCTCTGTTTGGCTAATGTGAATCTCTATGAACATACAGACCACCCAAAAACCACTAGTCAAAAGAATGATATTACTGTGTTAAAAGCCAAACCTTAAGACAAGTGATATTCGTAAACGTAATAGCTCACAGGTAGCTCAGCTGTTTAAACTGAGCAACCATGTCTTTAAATGGCCAAGGATAAAGACAGGCCACTACAAAATGTATCTGGTTAGCAGAGAATGGTTGTTTGAAGTACTACAAAATGGCCACTACAAAATGTATCTGGTTAGCAGAGAATGGTTGTTTGGATTCGGCACAGTCTGGTTTCAGACCGGGACATGGTATTGAGACGGTCTTGGTCGCCTTAGTGGATGATCTGCGCCGGGAGCTAGACAGGGGGAGTGTGTCCCTGTTGGTGCTCCTGGACCTCTCAGCGGCCTTCGATACCGTCGACCACGGTATTCTTCTGGGGCGCCTTGTGGAAATGGGTCTTGGGGGCACTGCTTTGCAGTGGCTCCAGTCATTTCTGGAGGGCCGTACCCAGAAGGTGTTATTGGGGGACTCCTGTTCAACACCACAGCCTTTGACCTGTGGGGTTCCTCAGGGCTCTATATTGTCCCCCATGCTGTTTAACATCTACATGAAGCCACTGGGTGAGATCATCCGGAGTTTCGGGGTGCGGTGTCATCTGTACGCAGATGATGTCCAACTCTGTCACTCCTTCCCACCTGCTACTAAGGAGGCTGTCGAGGTCCTGAACCGGTGCCTGGCCGCTGTAATGGTCTGGATGAGGGCGAACAAACTGAAATTAAATCCAGACAAGACAGAGGTACTCCTGGTCAGTCGCAAGGCCGAACAGGGTATAGGGTTACAGCCTGTGCTGGATGGGATCGCACTCCCCTTGAAGGCGCAGGTTCGCAGCTTGGGTGTGATCCTGGATTCATCGTTGAGCCTGGATCCTCAGGTTTCAGCGGTGACCAGGGGAGCATTTGCACAGCTTAGGCTTGTGCGCCAGCTGCGCCCGTACCTTGGGAAGTCTGACTTGGCCACAGTGGTACACGCTCTGGTCACATCCCGCCTTGACTACTGCAACGCTCTCTACGTGGGGCTGCCCTTGAAGACGGCCCGGAAGCTTCAGCTAGTCCAGCGCGCGGCAGCCATGTTACTAACAGGAGCAGGACACAGGGAGCATACAACGCCCTTGTTGTTCCAGCTCCACTGGCTGCCGATCTGCTACCGGGCCCAATTTAAGGTGCTGGTGCTATCCTACAAAGCCCTAAACGGTTCCGGCCCAAAATACCTCTCGGACCGCATCTCGGCCTATGAGCCCACGAGGACCTTGAGATCGTCTGGGGAGGCCCTTCTCTCGATCCCGCCTGCCTCACAGGCACGCTTGGCGGGGACGAGGGATAGGGCCTTCTCAGTGGTGGCCCCCTGGCTGTGGAACACCCTCCCTGTTGACATCAGACAGGCGCCCTCCCTTATGTCCTTCCGGAAGAGCCTGAAGACATGGCTATTCGAGAAGGCATTTAACTAAATGCTACAGTAACTGGAAATGACAACTGGAACGGAATATAGACTACGAGACTGGTTATGATTCTATGATAAGACGAAGCGGATTATTTTAGTGTAATTAGATGATAGTGTATTAGTGATATGTTGTTTTGTCGTTGTAGTTTATTGTAAAATGTGTTTTATATGTTGTACACCGCCGCGAGTCGCCCTAGGGCTGAGAGCGGCGGTTAACAAATGCAGCAAATAAATAAATAAATAAATAAATAAATTGAAGTAGAATTTGCAGTTGTAATTGTTGTTGCCCCAAAATATATACACTTCTTTATAACCTCTTATTTAAGACATGCACTCAAGAGACAAAACAAAATAGTTTTATTTAAAAAATAACATATCTTGTTTACTAAAAAAAACTTGTAAATATTCAGTGTACAGAGGCACATAGTCTTTAAAATGTCTTTAAGCATATCTGTACTCACTGAAGTCCACGAGGAAACACGTCCACCTCCAATGAAATAGCAAGCAGACTTACTACATTGAAGTCTATGAACAAACTAAACACAAAATGGAGTCCTGAGTTTGCACATGCTCAGTATAACCACATGTATAACTCCTCCCACATCAACGAGGTAAGTCAAACTGGCAAATTAACATGTACATAGAATGCAGGCTAACAATTGTATGTACATTAACAAACAGTGGAAGCTTGGAAGGTTGCTATTTCGAACAAAATGTTATGCCACTGAAGTCATAATATGAAATTACAACACAATCCTGCATGTTGTTAATGAAAGGTGAACAAAGGAATACGTCCAGTCAGGCGCAAGGTCTCTTTAGTTCAAAAAGAGCTATTATAAAGGGCAGTGATACACCTTAAGACTGGGCACAGATCCCAGATGCTTCCTATGAATGGGACCTATGAATGGGAATATAAGCACTGAAAATTAGTTACGAGAACATGTCCAAGCCAGTTTCCCAGTGGATTGGTGTTGAATTGTTTTATAAACATCGTAAGTAATTTTCATGACCTGTACCCCATATAGAAATTTCCAAATATAGTAGAATGATAGGAGCTTTCATTTACATAAATAAATAGCCTTTGAAGCGGTCTTATACTGAGATACACTACTGGTTCATCCAACCCAGTGCTATTTATTATGGCTGACAGTGAACCTCCAATGTCAGGTGGCATCTCCTCCCATTACCTGCTAAGGTAAAGGTTTTCCTCTGACATTCAGTCCAGTCGTGTCCGACTCTGGGGTGTGGTGCTCATCTCCATTTCTAAGCCAAAGAGCCGGCATTGTCCGTAGACACCTCCAAGGTAATGTGACCGGCATGACTGCATGGAGCACAGTTACTTTCCCGTCAGAGTGGTACCTATAGATCCACTCACATTTGCATGTTTTTGAACTGCTAAGTTGGCAGAAGCTGGGGCTGACAGCAGAAGCTCACGCCGCTCCCCAGATTCAAATTTTCAACCTTTCGGTCAACAAGCTCTGCACTTTAACCCAATGTAGCACTGGGGGCTTGCCTGTTAATCCAAACTTGCATGAAAAATAGATTTTTGCTATGTAGAGTGGAGTTTGGTCTTTCCTTGAAAGGTGTATTTTGGATTCCATTTTAAGAGTATGGTACAACAAAGATAAACCCTTTTCAATTCCACTGGTAATGAACTACTACACATTTCATCAGGTAGCTATAGAAAGATCAAATCATCTTCCACTGATTGTTGATACTACCCGCTACAGACATGGGTAAGGACAGTTACCAATCATTTTTATATTATGCACTTTGGCATCAAATAGTAACAACATTGTCCTACCCTTGTGTATTCAAGTTGACTATCTTTCCATTTGATATATGACATAGAATTTTCTTAGACATGGAATACTCAGAGGTGGTTTTGCCCATTCCCGCCTCTGAAATATACCTTACAGGACCTAGTGTTTGTTTGTGATCTCCCATTTAAGCACTAACCAGAGTTGAAGCTATTTAGCTTCCAAAATCAAATGGTATCTGGTGCCTTTGGGGTATTTAGGAGGACTCTTAGGGCCACAACCACTACAGTGCTAAGGCTGTTTCTTGTATCTGTTGCAAAAGCATGCAAGAAACATAAGGAAAGGCTCTTTTTCAGTATCATTCTGTTTCAGCTTCAATAAGAGGTACTTTGTCCTGTTCATTACATAAGTCACAGAGAGGGGGAGAACGTGTAATATCCCATCTTTGATCAGACCTTGGTTCCACCTGGACTTCTGTGGTGCCCGGAGGCTGCATAACTAAGAGGCTGGTGCACCGTGGAGTTGAAAAACATAGGAGACACAATCAACATTTTATACGCTGGCTAATTGGACAGAGGTACATAAAGCTGAGAATACCTTCTCAGCCCCTGCGGGCAACTAGCTCATGGCCTGTAGCACTCGAATGGAAATGTGTTATTGCGAGCTCAAATCTGTTAACAGACACATTTCATTCTTTTTTATAAAAACCTGGCATTGCCTTAAGGGAGAATGGACCCTTCAGCATGTCACAAGGCCAGGTGACAGTCTGCATGCAAAAATTTTCAACTCTGCCATATGGTTCAAATCAGAGATGTGCAAAAGCACTCGCAAAGAGAAGAGAACCAGATGGGGACGGAGCTGCCTTGGAGGGAGTAATCTGGCTATTCTGTATAGCCAAGAAAGAGTGTGAGAGCCTTCTGAATCCTAGAAGGAGAATTCTGCATCTTGGGGTTCTTGGGGTTTAAAATTTAGGGGGCTTGTAGACCAAACAAGGGGAGTATCATCACCATCTTATCAATTTGAAATGAAACACTCCCCTGTTTGATCCACTCGCTAGCACTAGCTTTGGAGAAAGAAGTAGAATTGGGTATCTTATTGATTACCAGACCAAGGCCACAGATCATTTGTCTATTATGGTATACTTAGTAATGATTGCTGGCTTTCATAGCAGTGAAATCCATGGCCTGAACTTTAATGGGCCCACCCAGGGGGTTACAACTTATCACCCAAATCAATTCATTACCTTAGATTTGCTGAAATTTCAAGTTAAAAGACAGAGAATATTCCTCAATTCGCCAATATGGAAATCACTATGTTGACACCAAATCTGTCCAATCAAAAGGTCCCTTCAGTATTTTGGGACAAACAATGCACTTGCTCACTGAGGGAGTTAAAATCAGGCAGAGGAAGCTCTATCTTCAAAGTCCTCAGTCTAGTTTTCTGTATTACAAAAGCAGTCCGAAATGACTTCTACTTACTACACACCTCAATGCAATAGGGAACCACAGTAAAACATGAAAGGGCCTTATGCTCTTATTCAAAGAAACATGCGTGGAAGACTCCTTGAGATCATTACTTTCACTGCACATAACTATCAGAACTGGGAATGAGAAACCTAGATGAACAGAGCTTTTCTGTATTCTAGCATGTCTGAACACCTGCACAGACTGACACTCCTTGTTGATATTATACACCTACATAACCTACTATGTTTGGCAGAGCTTGGGATAGTTAGTTTTTGGGCTACAACTCCCAGAATCTCCTAGGCAGTGTGGCTGGTAGTTGCACTGGCTTTAGAATTCTGTAAAACTACCATGGCTCTGGTTTGATTTCAGCAAGGAAGTGAATCTATATAAGTGTTAGTATGAACTTTACAGGTTCTATCCAAGGTGCAAAATCTTTCTTTGGTTTCGCACCTGGATCTTTGAACTAAACAGAACAGATTTACCACTCTACTAACAGGGAAGCTATTAGCTTCCACTGCTGTTACCAAAATGTATTTATTTATTTATTTACAGTATTTATATTTTGCCCTTCTCACCCCTGAGTCACAGGGGACTCAGGGCGGATTACAATGTACATATACGTGGCAAACATTCAATGCCATAGACACACAACATATATAGACAAACGGTGAGAGGCTATTTAACATTCCAACTTTTTCTGGCCACCAGGAGAGCTGTTGCTTCACTATCCATCCGTGACACTGATGAAGTACTTCCTCATTCCCCGCATGCTTGCTGGAGATTTTTATGGCCTCGTAAATTAGTTAAATTAGCCTCCCCACATAAGTGGTAACTAAATTTCCTACTTGATAGATACAACTTGCTTTCGGGTTGCAAAGGTCAATAACAAGCTACACAATTTGATCAGAAGCTCACTCCGACCTGGGCTGATTTTGAACTCATGACCTTTCTGTCAGTAGTGATCTTAATGCAGCTGACTCCCAGCCAGCTGGCTTTTCCAAACTCTGAGCTTCAAGAGGTGCCTTGGGAATTGTAATGAGTAGAATTTGACTGACAACCACTTCATTTTTGCCTGACATCCAGCTTGAAACTTATTTGGGTTAGTCCTAACTTCAGTTGTTCCTCTGAATCAACTGATAAATGGTGAGTCAACAATTTAGGTTAATCCCAATGATTAAATGGGCCTACTATAGTTGGGAATAACATGATAATGTAGACCATTTGCTTCTAGAATAATTCCTGGGAAAAATTACATTTCTCAAGAATGCTCCCACCAGAAAGTTGTTAGTATCAGCAGGTGCTTAAACCCAAACACAGCCAAAATTATTTTTTTTAGATGCCTGTCTGTGAAGAAGAGAAGATCCCACTTCATAGGATGATCTACCCACAGGATTTTGAGGTGTTTATGAGAGACACAAGCAAACTCTTTCACAAAGCCTGCAGCTATTCATTGCTCAGCGAACATGTCACAAAACATGTCAGGTTGGAGAGCTCCATTATTCCTTTTACAGGCTCGCTCCATCTCTTCACGCACCGTTTTATTAAAGTCACCATTTGTCATGTTAAGCAGCTTTGGCAACAAAGAGAAAACCATTGAGAAATATGACTTACCAAAATGGAGACATTTGCTTCTGTGTGTGTATGTGCACCCACATGCTTTTTAAAATCTCTCTCTCCCATTCAACATTATTTCCACAGGTAGGTTGGGCAGAGGAGTCGCTTAAAGAAATGCAGGGGAAAGAGCTGCCACTCAGCTATAGAACGAGAGCTCACAAGATTCATTTTTTAGCAGAGGTCCCTGAATTATTCGTTCTGTTTTTAACTGAGAGTCAGTTTCAACCAAGAATCAAAATGTGCAAATGCTAGGTGTTCAGTGGACTTGCAGTACAAGCTGACGGTGACAGAGAGCTTATGTTCTTCCATTGTTATCCACAGGAAAAAAATCCATGCTACTCCCGTACTTCTTGAGAAGCAAGAATGAATTCCTCTGAGAATGTCCATTACTTCATTGCTACTGACGTCAGGTGAACAAAACAAAGGAACCTGCTTTATACCATGCATGTCTATCTATCTAGCTCAATATATGCACCAGCATTGAGAAATGACAGCATTCTGCACTCCAACTCCTGTCAGCTTGCATCCCTGAGGGATAATGGGAGTTGCAGCTCCAAGACAGATGTATTGAAAGACACAAGTCTATGCTGACTGCAGCTAAAATTGCTAGGTTGAAATAGAGCACATGAAATGACTCCTATACCTATTCTCGTTGGGGAGAAGAGAACATTTTAGTAGGTAGAGGTTGAATGACAAGCAACGCCTGCTGAATTTCACTCTTCTGCACTATTATGAAAGGTATGGAAACCATGCCTTGTCACTCACTTGGAAGCCCAACTGGCAGCAGCTATCACCAATTGAAAACCTTTACTCCAAGGAAGGCTCAAAATTATTTGTCTTTAGGGTAAAAGAACAGGTGGCAACTAGGGGCCCTGAAGGGGCTGCAGTCAGACAGGAGGAAGGCAGAAGTGAGAGATTGGACCCACACCTGTATCACAAGTGCGTTTGGTGGGGACGAGGGACAGGACCTTCTCTGTGGTAGCCCCCTGACTCTCTCCCCAAGGACATCAGCTAAGCCCCAATGTTGGTATTCTTTAGGAAGAGCTGGAAGACCTGGCTGTTCCAGTGTGCCTTTCCAGAATAGGAAACTCCCAGTATCATATCCCAAACGCACTTTACTAGAGACTTAAGATTGCCTGCACATCGCACCTACCCTAAAATCCTTACATTTCACCTGTCATGTCTAGCACTTCCCTCCTTCCAGAACCATTAAAATCTCGCAGTTTCCCTTCCTTCCTTTGCGGCGAGCTTCCATGCAGAAGGGATAGGTGGGCGTGGCCAAGCACAGCCCTCCTTGGAGGCCTCGCCCCCAGCGACTTTTTAACTAACACTTTTTAAATCGCTCACCTTTCCTTCTCTTCCCTGGCAAGCTGTCAGTCATGAAGAAGGCAGAGTTGGGCATGGCCAAGCACAGCCCCCCTCGGAGGCCTCGCCCACCTATCCCTTCTCCATGACTGACACAGCTTGCCAGGGAAGAGAAGGAAAGGTGAGGGATTTTAAAACAAACACTTTTAAAATCTCTCACCTTTCCTTCCCTTCCTGGCAAGCTGTCCATCATGCAGAAGGGAGAGGTCGGCATGGCCAAACACAGTGCTCCTCGGAGGTCGCTGGGGGCGAGGCCTCCAAGGAGGGCTGTGCTTGGCCACACCCACCTCCTTCCTCTTTGCATCGGCAGCTTTGCAAGGTGGGCTTTGCAACCACCTCGCAAAGCTGCCGATGCAAAGAGGAAGGAGGTGGGCCTGGGTAAGAACAGCTGTTCCTGAAGGCCACGCCCCCAGCATTTACGATTCACTGGCAGAAGTCGTAAGGAAGATGGCGGACGTGGCTTCGAAATGGCAAGATCACTTCCGGGTTCCCAAATCGTGTCGATACCGCTACTAAAGGTATTTATTTAACGAATTAATAACGAGATAAGAAATTAACGAACTGGATCAACCAAGCCTAGTTTCAAAATCCAATGGGATTTTGGCCTGCATCAATAGGAGCATAGTGTCTAGATCTAAGGAAGTAATGCTACCCCTCTATTCTGCTTTGGTTAGACCACATCTGGAATATTGTGTCCAATTCTGGGCACCACAATACAAGAGAGATATTGACAAGCTGGAATGTGTCCAGAGGAGGGCGACTAAAATGATCAAGGGTCTGGAGAACAAGCCCTATGAGGAGCGGCTTAGGGAACTGGGCATGTTTAGCCTGAAGAAGAGAAGGCTGAGAGGAGATATGATAGCCATGTATAAATATGTGAGAGGAAGCCACAGGGAGGAGGGAGCAAGCTTGTTTTCTGCTTCCTTGAAGATTAGGATGCGGAACAATGGCTTCAAACTACAAGAGAGGAGATTCCATCTGAACATGAGGAAGAACTTCCTGACTGTGAGAGCCGTTCAGCAGTGGAACTCTCTGCCCCGGAGTGTGGTGGAGGCTCCTTCTTTGGAAGCTTTTAAGCAGAGGCTGGATGGCCATCTGTCAGGGGTGATTTGAATGCAATATTCCTGCTTCTTGGCAGGGGGTTGGACTGGATGGCCCATGAGGTCTCTTCCAACTCTTTGATTCTATGATTCTATGATTCTATGTATATACAACAAAAAATCCTTTAAAAAGGATGGCACCCAACCATTCTTCTTCAGCATCCAGTCTGTAGTCAAACACCCATTTGAATAAGTCCAACCAAGTCTGCCTGAAACAGAGCTTCCCTCCACTTGGGAGCAGCCAGAGCTCTTACAGAACTCCTCCACAAACAAAGATTAAGCCAATGTTTTGCTTTTCCCCATGCCTGTGAGGTCCTAACAAGACTGTGAGTCTGCCACTGACTCATATCTCGCTGCCGGTGTCTGACAAAAGAAACGTGTGATATGTGACACCATCACACCATCACAGGCCCCTATTTACCCAATCCCTGAGAGTGACAGGCAGTGATTTGGAGCAGGGGCTAAAAAACACTCAGCTCAATGGCATTGCATCAGAAGCATTTTTTCACTGGGGGAGATATGATGGAAACACAGCGGAAGCCATATGCCCCCCTGTAGCCTCTAATTTGGCCCTAAGCCAAATGGAAGGGAAAATCCCATTGATTAGGAACAATGTGTGTTCCAATTTAAAATGTCTCACTTCCATTTGCCGCTTTGAAGCAACAGCACTCGCAATTGACACATTTCAAAGTTAATGACATTCTTCAAGCCACTTGCAGAAAAAAGGTCCTCGGAGAATTGCAAGCTCCCTGATTTTATATTAGCAAACCAAACTTTGGTCATTCTGGTTGTGAAGTCGAAGGTTTTGCAACAGTAAGTCCGGCAACATTGAACATAATGGTGCAAGAGAACCAAGAATAAAACTGCTCTGTCCCCTGCAGGCATCCATTTTATAGCCTAAAGCATGGGTTATTTTAAGTACTCAGCTCCTGTTAATGCATGTACAATCCTTTTTCTTCTTTTTTTTCTTTTTCCAGCCCAAAGTGTTTAAAGAATGAAGGAGAAGAAATACGTGCCCAGGTGGTTGTGCGAACAGACCCAGTGAGATGCCTACATTTGCTATCACATTGGGACAGAAGCACTCATTTCTTTATAAAGCTACAGCGTTGTTTTATTAATATTAATAAACCTGAAGCAACTACTAATTTCCTCCATCATTTTACTAATTAGCTATATTGAATTGCAAGGATCATCTGCATGAATAATGACTCCCTGTGTGCTGGCTTCACTGTTGGGGCTCTCAGCCGAGAAAGTAAGTTGGAAAAGAACTGAAGGACATACATGGCTCCCTATCTCTGCTACCACAATATCCACTTCTGCCTCCAGACTGGGAACAGAAGGGAGATCGCTTGGGGTTCCTTTACTTTCAGTGCTGGGTTTACTACTACAAAATAGTCCTTTATTGCTGCTTAATAACACAAGGCAAAACAAATTGAAGTCACACGGGAAGGATACATGCTACAACTTCTTCCAGTATTGGTTCCAGAATTTTGGAACCAGTGTGAGATAGTGATTTGAGAACTGAAGATGACTCTAGAGACTAGGGCTTGATTCCCTACTGGGCCATTGGATGCACCGGGACTGTGGCGCAGCTGGCTGGGAGTCAGCTGCATTAAGATCACTACTGACTGAAAGGTCATCGATTCGAAGCCAGCCCAGGTCGGAGTGAGCATCTTACCAAAATTGTGTAGCTTGTTGCTGACCTTTGCAGCCCAAAGGACAGTTGCATCTGTCAAGTAGGAAATTAGGTACCACTTATGCAGGGAGGCTAATTTAACTGATTTATGAGGCCATAAAAATCTCCAGGAAGTATGCAGTAGTAGTAATTTTATTGATTAGCCCTCAGGCCATATCACAATAAAAACAGAACAACAAGGACTGTCAAGACCTTATCACACTCCACTTAGTAAGTTAAAATATTTCAGCTTTTCAGGTGCCCCGGAGATACAACTCCGTTCATTATAAGAGATGCTGTTAAATCTCCCGTATCCAACCATTGTCTCAAGTTGATCAAATCTGGCTCGAGTGAATACCTCCCTGAGATGTTTTGGTATTTGCATTTTTAGGTAGTTAGCAGTTGGAAAGGTACATTGATATTGACTCAGCCACTTTAAGTTAGCAGTCTTATTGAGGGTGGCTATATCTTTTTGTGCTTCTATATCCAAAATTCTTTGTATAGCACCCTTTCTTACTTGGTCAGTTGAGGCACAGGAGACAGGAAGGCCACAACTTCTTATATAATTTGTCAGTTGTGTAATCCAGGAGGTCGGTAGTTGGGATTTTATCTGTTCTAGTAGGACAATTTTGGGAGTCTATCAGGCTCCATTGCGTTGATTTTACACCAGTAATTGTACGCTCTAAGTTTAGACTGTGCATTGATTGTGTAAATTTCCAGTAGTAGTAGTAGTAGTAGTAATAATAATAATAATAATAATAATAATAATAATAATAAACAAATAACCTAGGATGAGTCACACACTCTCAGTTCCCTAAAAACTCATGATAGTTTCACCTTAAGGTTGACATAAGTCAAAAAGAGTGTGAAGGCACACAACAACATCAGACTGGAGATTTATCAGAGTGGGGTCCCAAAGCCTGTGTGAGAGAGGAAAGACTCCTTTATTGGACTGCGACACCAGCCTCGTTCCAGACTCCTTAGGAAACCCCCAAATTTTACAGCCTGACTGCGGGGGTATCTCCTCTCTGTATAACCTACGTAGCTTCTGGGTTAAATACAAATCAGCCTGCCGACTCCAGGATGGAGATGAAAGGCTTTGGTGGTAATTGCTGTGCCCTCTGTCACTCGGGAAAGAATCATGGGGATGCAAAAGATTTATGACTGTCTTAGAGCTAATCCATTCACCTATGGCTGAAAGTTTGGAGAATAGATATTGCTTAAGCCAAGAGAAGGGAGGGCTACAAGGAGAAATGCAGTCACAGAACAAGATGCTCAGGGAAAGGAAGAGGAAAACAAATGGGAGTTGTACCCTAGAGGAAAGGAACAAGAATGAAGAAGACCTGATGCAGGGAATCTGCAAGAAATAAATTAAAAATAGCTTGGAGAAAGGGTTGGTTCTGATTATAGATGGCTTCATGGTGGGACAAAAGAGATGGGGGAAGTAGCCAGTTCTGAAATATGGCATTTTTATGAGGAGACAAATTTTGATCCACTCCATCAACTGAGGAAGAAACATATTGATCAAAATCCTGTATGACAGCACAGTGTGAGTTTTCTTTAGTCAAAACTCTGCTACGGCTCGCCCATCACTGCCCCAGGGCTCTCCATTGTGTGAGAGCATGAAAATATTGGAGAAGTGTCTGGTGATATTCTCATAGACAGACACCGGCTGAAAACATCATCTGCTGAGATCTGCCAATGTCCTCTGGAGGTCTAAGCAGACAATAAATTTGCTCCGTGTCTGGTTATGGGAACTCGATACTTCTCTGATCTCTTCCACTAGCAATGTAGTGGTCATGGGGAGACTATTCCAGAGCAACAATGAGTCAGGAAGAAGTGTAGCTTTAGATATTGTGAAAGAAAGAAGATAATATCCCTCCACACACACAAACACAAACACAATGACAAGAACGATACATATCCAAGTGTTAGGTGGAATTGTGCTTTTCCATATTTTACATTAACTTTTTTTCAATTTAGAACTGCATACAAAATAGCTCTATCATGGTAATTATACAAGAATGTACATTATTGAAAAGATGTGACATTAGGAAAGTTGTATGCAAGCAAGATGCTGAGACAAAATAGGGGTTACACTTTTGTCCATCGCTATCCAAAGTTTCTGACGCTCCAAGGGCACCGTAATCTTTCATACTTAAACAGCATTCAATTCCGAATCAACCAGTAAGCACCATTTTAGTTATCCTGCCTGTGACTATCAAGGAACAGATTGCAACACGGGAACTACTGACAGTGAGAAATTTGACCAGATTGATTGACTGATTGGTTGTCAAACTGACTGGCCATACAGAATCCTTGTCTTTTGCTAGAATGAATATTTTTCTTTCTTTCATCAGATATAAAAGTAGTTCCGGAAAGGAACTGAGAGTGATTAGTTTTATCAGAGCTCTTTCTTGCTCTTTTCCTTGCTGAAGTTCATAGATGTATTCATTCTGCTCAATGTGGAAGTCACTAATAGAACACAATCTGCTAATTAAATTCTGCTCAATAAGGCGTTCTTCACCTTAGATTAGCTGCATGTCCTTGCACATTTTTGCCAGAAAAGTGCTAATAACATCTTATTTATCTTATAAAATGAAATTCTGTTAGGCTTATCATTAAATTCAAGATATTAACAAGCAGAAAAAGAGTAAAAACAGGGAGAGAAGGCTATATAATTCCAAAGGGATGAAACCACAGATCCATTTTCTTCCCTTTGTAGTGCTGCTGAGAGGTTTTGGATTGATGGCTCAAGGGATAGAAATTCTCTAAGCATTCACAGAGGAGACAAAATGAGGACAGCTAGTTTTCTTCTATATCAGTCATAATTTGGAGTGAACAATCTCCAAAAGGAAGTGTGGCTTCACACACTATCATCAACCTGTCCTTGGGCTATCTGTCTTGGACAAGAAAAAACAGAAGCAATGCCAGTATCATATTTCTGGGTTGGCTATGGGGAGACTATTGGAGTTACCCAACAAGAGGGCTGACCTTTTGCTTCCATTGTGTCCCCTAAACCAGATTAACCAAACATCCTACTTTTGTTGTTCTTCTTGTTATTTGCCACCGGCCCAGATTAGACCTTTGGTGATCCTATGAATGGAAGATCTCCACAAATCATAGCCATTAACTGCATTGCTCTACTCTTACAAATGTTGGACCATGGCTTTGCAGATTAAATCTATCCACAGGTAGCATCTGTGGTTCCCAACCTTGTTTTGACCAGGGACCACTTGAACAGAGACCACTTTGACTAGGGACTACTCTCCAAAATTAGTACCAAAAGAGCTATAAATCAGTTTTTGGTCAACTTTAGATTCAGTTTGGTTATTTGGAGTGCTGATTCAGAAAATTGCATTGGATAGACCACATCAGCTCTAGTTTCTGATACAGAACATATGCCATCCAGTAGTCACCATCTGCTTGGCCACAGAAAACCATATTTTAAAACTGACGTGGTCTATCCACGGGTGTGGGGCTGGTCAGTGAAAGGGAATAATAATAATAATAATAATAATAATAATAATAATAATAATACTTTATTTATACCCCGCTACCATCTCCCAAGGGACTCAGTGTGGCTTACATGAGGCTGAGCCCACAATACATCAATACAAGCAACAACAACCACAATACAAAGCAAAATGCAAATACTAATATAAAGCAATTAAAATAAATCTCATACACAAATAGCATAAACATTGAACAATAGCACAAAACACATTTAAAATCTATGTCTGGGCCAAATGTAATTAAAGTTAAAAAAATAATGCTGGGCATGAACAAGATAGAGGAGGCAGGGCATTGGTGGAAACGTACAAGCAATCCTAAATCAATATAAAGTGCTTTTAGAGGACATAATGCTAAGGGATCATTATTCTGGGAAGGCACACTGGAACAACCACGCTCCTCCTAAAGACTGCCAAAGTTGGGGCATGCCTGATGTCCTTAGGGAGTGAGTTCCAGAGTCGAGGAGCCACCACCGAGAAGGCCCTCTCTCTCGTCCCCACCAAACGCACTTGTGATGCAGGTGGGAGTGCGAGTAGGGCCTCTCCAGATGATCGGAGAGATTGTGATGCAGTCACGCAGGTAGGCAGGTCCCAAACCGTTCAGAGCTTTATAGGTAAGAACCTGCACCTTGAATTGGGTCCAGAAAATAAATGGCAGGTTGCATGAAAGGAGTGGAAATAAAATAAAATAAAGAGGAAGGAGGCTCACAGACCAGATTTTCATCTTTGCGACCCACTGGTGGTCTGCGGCCCACAGTTTAAGAACCACTGGGTAGCATGGTATCCCCTCTTTTGCAATAGTCTTCCACTTTACTAAGCATTCCTCTATCTGGCAACACATTCAGTATGGAAAAGGATGGGAAGAAGATACTTAAAAATTCAAGAAAAGGTTGAAAAACAGGTTTCCCAAGAGTCAGAAAACCACAAATGAGAATCTTTACAGAAAAATATTTATGCTCAGAAAATGTGGTTCTTTATATAGAAAGCAATTTTCTGCACCCTTCTCCCATGCACAGACTTTATTTGGCACACAATGATTAATCAATGATAAATAATAGTCTGCCAAAAAGTGCAGTTTTTGATGATTATTTTGCAGCAAGGAGAAAAACTGTTTTTTTTTTTTATTGTGGGAGACATTTATAAAAATCCAAATACCTGTCAAAATGGGGTTAGATTTTGATCCCCATCACTAACGCTGTGGGGTTGGCTGCCCTGTTTCTGTGTTTTAATATAACATATATCACACTTTTTTCCATGTCAGGAGCAACTGGAGAAACTGCAAGTCGCTTCTGGTGTGAGAGAATTGTCCGTCTGTAAGGATGTTTCCCAGGAGACTCCTGGATGTTTTGAAGTTTTACCATCCTTGGGGGAAGCTTCTCTCATGTTCCCTCACAGGGAGCTGGAGCTGACAGAGGGAGCTCATCTGCACGCTCCCCTGATTTGAACCTGTGACCTGTCCGTCTTCAGTCCTGCCGGCACAAGGGTTTAACCCATTGCACCACACTGAGCTAAACAGACTTAAAACCTGACTCTATTTTTCTCGCATGGAAAAGAGGTAGTGCTATATAAAAGCCTCTTCTCCTTTCCCTATAATACAGACCCTTGAAATTGAGCTTTTGGATTATGCATTCTTTATAACAGACATCCACGGGTATGCCATTTCTTTCTGCAGGCCAGCAGTTCATGCTCACAATATCTTAGTAACAATGTCTATGTGTGTACATGCAAATGTATAAGGATATCAATATAGATACATATATATTCATTTATTCCCAGAGGGAATATTTCTTTTCCTTCTATCTTAGGATACATGCAGCCTCCCCCTCCCTTCCATACACCTCCTGTGAAATATATATATTTGGCTGAAGCAACAATGACATCCAGTGGCCAAAGAAATTAATCGCAGGTGTTCATATTACTTTTATTCTCCCCTCTTGGGACTGCAGCAAAATATGCACGCAGACCTTTGCCATCATTGCTGAAACATATGAAACACAGCTTCAGAGGAGAGTCTGTTAGCATTACATGTTTGTCTACTTTGGCATAATGTGTGTAATCTATAATAGTGGAGTATTGCTTCCTGTCATCATATAATATACTGACATGCATTGCTAGGAAAAGGGGTAAGTACCATAAGTTTAGCTGTCAAAATGTTACTTGTATGCAAGAATGTATGCAAGAATGTATCGTCGAAGGCTTTCATGGCTGGAATCACTGGGTTGTTGTAGGTTTTTCAGGCTATATGGACACAACCTCTGAGGATGCTTGCCATAGATGCAGGCAAAACATCAGGAGGGAATGCTTCTAGAACATGGCCATATAGCCTGAAAAACCTACAACAACCCTATGCAAGAATGATTAGGTCAGGTCAGATCCCAGTTCTGCATTTTAGATAGATACTGTGTATGTATGTGCCAAAAGGCACAAGCCTAATAGATATTGACACAATAACATTTACCAATCACCTTTTTGGAAATTGGTTTGATCAGTATTTTCCCAAGTTGTCATTCTCTTTATCCATTTTACGAGGGTTGAACGAAAAGTAATGCCTCCACCTTCATTACTTTGGTTTGGATGGGAATATTTTAATAAATCAAACACAGAAATAATCCTTACAATGTGCTCTTTAACTATCACTATTCACTTTCCAACATAATCACCAGACAATTGGATACATTTCTGCCAACGATGAAAAAGTTTTCTGAAACCGTCACAGAAGAAGTCGACACTCTGTTTCCGCAACCCATTGTGCACAGATCTTCCGATAGCCAAGCAAAGCAATAATGTGACCCACACGTTCTTGTGAAATGCTGGTTATGCTTGAAAATTCTCTCTGAGTGATACAACAATAGTCCTGAATCAATCTGTCAACCTTTCGCTTGTGAAACTTGCTGTCACAGTATGTCTAACTCTTTGTTTGTCATGCAAGTTAAATGTTCCCACCTCAACATCTTTAAACTTACTCGCCCAACAATGCACAGTATTCACATCAACACAATCACCATAAACAGCTTACATTCTCTGATGAATCTCCTTTAGGGTGACACCTTCTGCTGTCATGAATTCAATGACTGCATGTTGCTTAAGTCACATTGACCGACAGTCGGTGCAGGGTTCCATACTTTGCACTTTAATAACACAACCATTCAATGCTAAGGCTTCCTGCCAAAAAAGGAACTGTAGAGGGGAGTCTACTGAACAAGCCAGTACCTTCCACATACCAGTACTGCCATCTGTTGAGGAGTTATGAAGGTGGAGGCATTACTTTTCATTCAACCCTCGTAAAAGTTGTCTTTTAAGTATAGGAGTTTCACAAAAGTATGAAGTTTTTCATTGTTAACCATAGTGAGTTTTAGGGAGCTGCAATAAGTTACATATTGAATTAAAATTGAAAAATAACTGTCCACATTCTATCTCTCTTTCTCCACAAGTTCAAAGGGTGAGAACAAAGTATACATATAAACAGAATTTGTGCTTGGCACAATAATTCGTCCACTGGCCACTGGTCTTGTATTTCACATGCTGCTTAGCATAGCTTGTGAAAAATTGTCCATATGTAGCAGCTATGTTTGCAAAGTGCCTACTTGATGTACAGAGGTGACATGTGTACAGTTTCTATATGGAACAAGTTCTGTGCTAACATGTCCACCAAACACCTAACAATGAGCATAAATGTGGAGAGGTGCCTGTATCAACCAAGACATGTTTGTTTTCAGGGTATCTGTTACTCTTGTTCTTACGTACAGGGGCGGCTCAACCCATTACACAAAGTAAGCATTTGTAGTATAATTGATTTTGCCCAGGGATGCTCTTGAGACGCTCTTGGGGAAAAATAGACCTTAACATATGCAAGTTGTAGTTACTGGGATGTATAGTTCACCTACAATCAAAAAGCATTCTGAACTCCACCAATGTTGGAATTGAACCAAATATAACACACATAACTCCCACGACGAACAGAAAACATATATCAGTGATTGGTTGGGGGGGGGGGGGGCAAAATACTGTTTGCTTAACATTAAAAATTACCTAGCGCCACCTCTGGTTACGTAGTCCCTAAGATAATGAACTAGAGGAATTTGTTTCTGCATCAGAGCGGGGGGGGGGGGGGGGGGCTTGGAGTCCTTTCCTACAAAAATCCTCTACTGGTCACTCCCAGTTTCATTTCAGCACTCTATGTTGGAGTCAGAAGTATGTGTATGTATATCATATTTCTGGCAAAGGCTGCTTAAAATTCAGGATACACCGAAACGCCTTCCTTTCCCTCCTCTGCCCCACCCCAAATCTGTTTTCTGGTTGTTAAGAGCACACTAATGACTTTAATATGCCGCACAATTAAATATTGATTGGAAATGCTTCCCAAGTAGATTTTCCCCTCTGTATCTCTCCCTCCGAGGGGAAACTCCGAGTCCCATTTCTAAGCTGTCCCCATCCAGTGATTACTTTCATTAGGACACCAGCCTTACTTAAAGTACTTTCCTTGCCGCTACACGTTTAATTAGACAACTCTTCCCGAGAAATTATTTATAGTTGAGCTCAGGAGCTATTGTTAGCTGAAATGTAAATAAGATTCAGGCAGGGAATTCCCAGGATGCCCCTGTGGCTGGTGAGCCGCTGCTTGGATTTTATTAACATTCATCCCAATACATATCTAACCCGAGTAAGTGCAGTGGTAGGGAGAGGAGGAAGACGTCAGGGCCGAAAAAGAGAATAGATTTTCCTCAAGTTCTTTAGAGCAGGACTTATTGAAATAAATTGACATCCCTGAAAAGCAGCAGTGGCAGATCCTGACGGTTTGGCCCCCGTCTTAAAATGCATTAATCTATCTTTGGCATAACTGGTGAGACTAAAGGATAGGATTTAAATGGCAGGGTGATGAGTGATTGGTAACAGGGATTAATGGCCAGCTAGCATTGCATATCTGGATTAGAAGAAAGCGGTAATTCACTTTCTATTAGGAAACGAAAAGGTTGTTAAGACACACTACAGTGATTTCCACAACCTGAGCGGATCAGTGTCCAGTTATCATACTGACAAGGTTGAGCCCTGAGAAGCTCGATGATGAAAATTCACAAGAGAGACTCTGGATTGAACAGACTCTGATCCCAGAATTCACAAAGATCAAGGGCAGAGAGGAATGGAAGATGAATTACCAGCGGTTAATCATTCCTTCCTTCCAGCAGACTACAGCACTCCTTGAAACTTACAAATAGCAAGACCTGAACCCAAGATGTAAGAGGACACCTTGCAGATAATACTCAGAGTTACTCGATTTATGGATTGCTACAAGTTGAGCACAGCTAAAAGTTGGGGTGCAGATCAATGCCCCAGTTAAATAGTGTCCAATAACCCTTTTCAAAGCCCTCTTCCCTCCCAATCCTGCCACAAATGGGCTAGCACTTTTAACTGACAATTCTAAAACAACCATCTCTGAAAACTCCCTCTGGGAAAGTTTGAGATTGTTTTTAGTTCCTATATGGGGTTTAGGCAAAAGCATGAAGCAAATGCATATAGATTTCATTCTGCTACAGTTTTTGATTGACCACCAAGCCAAATAAGGGATATTTTAAAAAAGGCAATGTACACAACTACAAATCTAAATACCATTAAGGCACCAGATCCTATCTGATCTTGAAAACTAATAGGCTTGTTTGATAAAAAAAATGTTCCAAAAGTTGTTTCAGATGTAGAAGGTGCTGGTGGTTCAATTCTAAAGTCAATCCCAATTTTCACAGAAAAAAATGTTCAAAACTTTTCGAAAGTTCCGAGACTTCCGAATCCTTTCCTTAATGGTTTGAAGGTGTTATTTCCTGTTTCATTTGGTAGTCTTTACTTTGAAAGTAGTTGTTTTACTCCAGGAGCGGGGGGGGGGGGGGGGGGTGGAAGGGGAGAAGCAAAGGGAGGAAATTCATCCACTCTATTTTAAAATGCTTCCCAGGATCCAGACAGAAGCGAGGGGAGAGGACAAGGAGAAAATTCATCCACTCTGTTTTAAAACACTTCCCAGGCTCCAGACAGAAGCGAGGGGAGAGGAGAGGGAGGAAATTCATTCATTCTGCTTTAAAACAGCTTCCCAGCCTTGAGCCGAGCTCAGGGACCAGAAGCGGGGAAATGCTGAATAAGTTCCAACTCACTTACTGCTTCGTAACAGAAATGGCGGAAAAAACTTCGGAAGGACAACGGGACTTCCGGTTTCCCTAAAAACTTCAAAAAGCAAATCTTTCCAAATTTATTCCAAATTACAAAGATTCCGACCAAACCTAACCATGCTTAGAAACTAAGCAGAGTTAGTCCTGGTTAGTATTTGGACGAGATACCGCCACTGCTTTGTTTGAAAGGAAGGAACCAGCAAAACCACCTGTGTATTCCTTACCTATGAAAACCCTATGAATTTCATTGGGTCACCATAAATTAACAAGCAATTTGAAGAGACTTACACACAAAAGCAACAAGAGGGTATGATGTAGAAGAACAGATTCCATGGTCATGTAAGGAACCATCCAAAACGGAATTCCATAGAAACTCAAATCCTTCACAAAGTAAGTTTGCACATCCTTGGAAATATTCAGCCCTAAACTTCAGAGCTCAGCCCTGTTAAATGCAGGAAGAGATGAAACCTTGATAGGAAGCATTAGAGTTATTCAGCATTCTCAACTGATTCTGACGCACACAGTCAAGATAGATTCTTAAGGAAGCTGAAAAGGAAGCAAATCAAAAAAGTAGAGTGTGGAGGGGTGTTTAAGCCTGCCTCTCCTTCCTCCCTTCCCCTGCCCCTTGTACACCAATTTCATGTGCATTTCCCTAATGGGCTTGCTGGTAATTTACTACAGAGCGCCCTCTTTAGAAAAGAATCATTATTATCTCTAACGAAAATTGGTCCTAGTTCCATCTATTCATTTATATCGTTCCGTTACCATAGAATCTGAGCATTTCCCCTAGATATTTACTGCTGCAAGGCTTCCTTTTTCTCTCAGATACTGGCACACTAAAGAAAGTTTGGAGTGGACTATTTTTAGTTTCCATTTCCCATAGCAAAGTGATGCAAAGAACAACTAATGGCTAGGCTTTAGAAAGTGCTCACCTCCCCACTGTTTTTCTTATCAGCAACTAGTGGGTGCTGCCTACGTTGTAGGATGCAATGCTGGAGGTGGTAATCTTTTTTTCCTCTCCAAAGCAATTCAAGAATCTTGGTTCAATTTTCAAATGTAACAGTGACACTTAGGAACCTGATTTTTTTAAAAAATCCTTTTGTTCAGTGCCCTACAGACACAGTCCTCAAACACCACTCTTTTCCTTGTGTTACAGCAGGGTTTCTAAGGGTTTGATGCTTGCAAACTAAAGGCACAAATTGTACTGCTTGGGTGCAGATATCTATCACCCAAATGGCTAGGATTTTTGCAGAAAATTGATGAGTTCTTAATGGATAAAAACTGGTCATATAATCAGGAGTTTCTTCATTGCATGCTGACTTCAGAAAACCCAAAGGATCTCTTGTTACATGAAGGAATTCGGAAGAGGTTACTAACACCCCTTGCAAGTACCTCTATATTGATTACAGTGTTGTGAGAAAATAAGAAAACCAAAGAGGAAGATTTTACAAAAAGATACAAACTTCAGTTCTCTAACCTTTTTCTGACTATGTGATTTAAGGAAGATTATTTCTAGACACCTTATTGTTTCAAATTCCGCTGCTATATGATTGAAACTTCACTTTGAGGATTCACATTGCAAAATGTCTCATTGCAAGCAACTCTCCTGGTGTGTTAAGTGGGCCCTTTTGAGCTTCTATTTCCATCAAAGAAGTAATTGCAAAGGGTGAAGCAATGGGCAGGATTTTGAAAATGATCAGTAGAGTTCCCCACTGTTTTGATTCAGAGTCTGGAAAATAAGTTTTGTCTGTTAACCACAGTGCCCAAGATTAAGCAGGCACTTTCCATCCTGATTAGAAGATTCTGGGAGTTGTAGTCCAACAAAAGTAACATGCACAAGTTCTGGTTGTGTCATTTATTGCTGTTGTGCAGGGCTGGACAACGACTGGTGGTAAAACAATTTCTTTGCCTGAGGGTGGTGATGGAATCCAGGCTATTTTTAGGTAGACCTGTTTTTCGATAGACAAAAACAGATTATTATCTGCCTCCAAAAGCTGCTCCCTTACTCTGCCTAATGATGGTGCCAGCCTTTCTGGTAGGGAGATGCAGCATCTGTTGGATTGAACAGATTTGTATGCAGATCCATTTTAGCTGTTTTCCTTCAGCCAATCCGGCTTCTTCAGGTTGGTCAGATGGCCGTAACGGCAAAGGCCCGGCTGTCATGGTTTCCTGTCCATAATGGGACCACATTGTGTCTGATCATGGCTGCTCCTCCCCTTTTTGGGAGCATGCAGTGCACAAAGAGGCTACTGCCATGTGCTGCTACTCGCACATGGTTTATTTACTATTTATTTCCTATATTTCTATTCTACCCTTTTCGGCCCTTAGGCAACTCAGGGTGGTTTACAATGGCAACAATTCGATATCCCAAAACACCATAAAACATTTAAAAACATTAACACATAAAATAAAACCATAACAAGAATACTAAAAGCATACAATATCTGCGTCTCCTAATAAAAACATTGTCCCATCTCGTTGTCCAGTAGTTCCAATTCCTATGTCTTTTACCTTGCATATTCAAACACTTGCTCAAACAACCAAGTCTTGACTCTCTTCCGAAATGTTAAGAGGTGGCCCTAGGTAATTTTCAACGGTAAGCAAAGAGTATCCATCCATCTTGCCCTTGGTCGGCCCCAATTCCTTTTTCCTTCCATTTTCCCCAACATAATTGTCTTCTCTAAGCTTTCCTTTCTTCTCATGATGTGGCCAAAGTACTTCATCTTGGCCTCTACTATCCTTCCCTGCAATGAGCAGTTGGGCTTTATTTTCTGAAGCATGGATTGGTTAGATCTTCTGGCGGTTCAAGGCACTCTCAAAACTCAAAACAAAAGCATCTATCTTCCTTTGCTCAGCCTTCCCCTATGGTCCAGCTCCCACATCTGTAGGTGACTATGGGGAATACCATTGTTTTAACTATGCGGATCTTCGTTGCCAGTGTGATGACTCTACTCTTCACTATTTTATTGAGATTGGACATTGCTCTCCTCCCAAGAAGTAAGTGTCTCCTGATTTCCTGGCTGCAATCTGTGTCTGCAGTAATCTTTGCACCTAGAAATACTAAGTCTGTCACTGCCTCCATGTTTTCTCTCTCTATTTCCCAGTTATCAATCATTCTTGTTGCCACAATCTTTTTTTTAATTTTAGCTGCAACCCAGCTTTTGCACTTTCTTCTTTCACCTTGATTAGAAGGCTCCTCAGCTCCTCCTCGCTTTCAGCCATCAAAATGGTATCATCTGCATATCTAAGGTTTTTAATGTTTCTTCCAGCAATTTTTATCCCAGCCTTGCATTCATCAAGCCCTGCACATCACATGATGTGTTCTGGATACAAGTTGAACAGGTTGGGTGAGAGTATATAACCAATATAATATAATATAGGCACTTACAAAACTTGTTTTTCCATGGTTTCGGCTCCATATCCTTAATATGTTTTCAAAATTATAATAGGCACATAGAACAGGACTTTGGGGAACTGGAAGGCAAGGTGATAGAACTGATCTTTCTCCTGCTTTCATCATGTCTTCCTCCTTTTCACAAAGCAGGCCATTTCTTTGCTCTTTGTGAACCTGTCTGTCTTGCCCTCACTCCTCCAAGCACCATTTTGATGCAAGCATTCCTTCCGCCAATGCAGGTCTGATCAGACGCCATTGCACCTCAGGATGGGTACCACCAGGGGAATGTCTATTATTTTAAAGGCATAATTGATTCTAATTCATCACTTATCACACTGTGACAGATTTTTATATAGTTTATTATCTCCACCGCAGCACCAGGACCCACTGGGGCTCGCTTGTATTGTTTGGTATTTCCTGCCACTGCCTCAGCTATAGTATTTCCTTTATCTCTCTGATTAAGTTAGGGATTCTGGTATCTCCAGGTCCCCAGGTAACTGTCAGCATTCATAGCCTCCCACTGCAAGACGGAAGCAGCCTTTTTACACCTCTCCTCTTTGACCTACCTGTCACACTTACTCTCCTTGCTTAGCTGATTAATTGGGGACTTTGACTCCCCAGGTTCTGTTGAGATAGTTATCACTCTCTCCTTTCTTCTGATACAAAGGAGACACATTCCTACATTGAGAAGGGGAAGGGGGCTGTTGGCAAGCCTCACAAACAGCTCAGTCTTGACTCTGGATCACTGGGATTCTGGCCAGATTAAAGAAGGAGAAGGTGACATGCCTTTTCTCCTTTCCCATGTAAGGCTGCTGGTTTTGGCCTCGAAAAAAGGGTAAGATGTCACCTTCACAATTTTCAAGCCACCACTTCAAATCAAAGGTAAAGGTAAAGATTTTTCCTGAAATTAAATCCAGTTGTGTCTGTCTCTGGGGTTGGTGCTTATCTCTATTTCTAAGCCAAAGAGCCAGCATTGTCCATAGACACCTCCAAGGTCATGTGGCTGGTATGACTGCATGGAGTGCCGTTACCTTCCTGTCAGAGCATTACCTATTGATCTACTCACATTTGCATGTTTTTGAACCACTAGGTTGGCAGAACCTGGGGATAACAGTGGGAGCTCATCCCGCTCTCCGGATTCGAACCTGCACCCTTTCGGTCAACAAGTTCAGCAGTTCAGCAGTTTAACCCACTGTGCCACTGGGGGCTCCACTTCAAATCAAATTCATCAGCTTTGCCTTGGAAAGGAGTGCAGCATCAGGGAGAGCAATGGGAACTGCTTTTTCATTTAGAGAAATATTGTCTATTTCAGATACCTGCCCCAAGTCTCAGGGATATATTTTTCATATTATCTTCCAACCAATTCTCCTCAAGATGCCAGGGACTGCAAGTGACATGTACTGTATGCAAAATATACATGTATCCCATTAAAATATGACTTGCTGATGTTGTTGCTTTTGTTGCTGTTCCTCCTTCAAATCACTGTCAGCTTATGATGACCTTAAAGTGAACCTATCCAAAGAAGTATCATTGTTCCTGTTTCTCCCACCAAATCTGACTCCTCCAACAAGTAAGAAGTCAAATATTTTGGACATAGTCTTTTTGTTGTTATGTGCCTTCAAGTAATTTCCAGCCTATGGGAATCCTAAGGGTTTTTTTTTTTTTTTTTTTTTTTGCCAAGATTGGTTCACCTTCTGAGGTTGAAAAAGCATGACTTGTCAAGGTCACTCAGTGGATTTTCTTGGCCAAGTGATAATTCATACCATGGCCTCCAGAATCATAGTTCAACATTCAAACTACTATTTCATGCTGAGTGACAGACTGTATTATATTTGGTTGGTTACAAAATGTGTAGGCCTGGAGAAAATTCAGCCTGGCAGCTGATGATGCAGAGGAATCTTTGGATGTTACGAGAGTAAAGAGGAAATATGCAGAAAACACAGAAAATGACTGAACTTCTTTAGTAGCCACAATGTGAATTTAGATTGATTCTATGCTTCACAATATGGCAACTCCACCTGCCTTCCACTGGGAAGTAGCAGCCAATAATGAAAGGACCAAGGCAGTGACATCTCTGGCCCATCCCCTGTTTGGGTATCAGCCAGCATACCAATGCCTTAAAATAAGAAACAGTTTTCTAAGATCTATAGAGATACTCACAGGAACACCTCAGCAAGTTAGAGTCCAAAAGTGGCAGCCTAAAACCCGGACGATCAAGCCATGATTGATGCCAAATACTCCTTCCTGGGTATACAGAAGACTTGGCAACTTGGAAGGCACTGAACAGACTGTGCTCTGGCACCACAAGATGCAAAGCGAAACTTAAGAAATGAGGCCACAAAGTGGAGTCCACAACATGCAAGTGTGGAAAAGAGCAAACCACAGACCACATATTACAATGCAAACTGAGCATTGCCATATACACAGTGGAGGACCTTCATAAAGCAACACCAGAGGCACTCCAAGTGGCCAGCTACTGGTCAAAGGACATTTAATATAATGCCAAGCTTTCAAACTTACAACTGTACCCTTGGTTCACTACTGATACAATAAATAAAATAAATACGGCAAGTGGATACCTCTAGCTGTCATTTTCAATCCTGGAGAAACTCATGTTGTGGATTTTTCAAAATGGAATGGTGCTCTAGTGGTGTAATTTAGCTATACTGGAGGATTCAAAGTGTCTATCAAAACTACACATTACAGGAATCTATAAGACAATTAAAGTGATGCAATGTCCCTTAAACTGGTATCAAATTGTCATTAAGTGGTATGACAATTAAAGTGGTATCACACTGCTACAGTTTTGTGGTGCAGATCATCTTTTGTGATCAAAGGAGACGAATTAAACTAAAGAGGGGGCCAAGAATCAAATGGAGCATCACGGAAGATAGCATGAGAACATAAAGAGAAGCATCATACTCAGCAACATTTTGGTGTAGGTCCCACTTCAATGAAATCATCTCCCCAATATAAGTGGAGGCAAAGTACATTAGACTCTTAGGTGGCTTCAGATTATAATAGACTGAGACAAGAGAGATTAAATTAGAAAGTGCACTTTAGATGAGATAAAGCATTATCAGATTAATACAGGAAGAAAGACATAACACTGTTGAGACTCCCATGGGGATCTAGCAAATTTAGCTTGGAGAAGGCTCTTCAAAGGCAGGAAGTCAAGGAACAGGGAGACACGGTGATTTGCTTCAAGTGTGTTTCCCCACTGCTTGAAATGTAATTGTCTGTGGGAGGCAATTCAACGGTAGAGCAAAACACATCTACCTAGAGGTTTAATAACTTTCTTTTACGCCAGTCTCGTTTCAAACACTCTCTCTTTCACACCAGTTGCCTTGCACAATGGAAAGAAATCATGTCAAAGGATGTCACAGGTTGGTATTTTCCCTTTGACCCATAAATATTAGAGAGCCATAACTGATAAGATATAAGTGATTCTGTCATGCCAGAAGGGACAAATTGAAAGACCCTTTTATAGAGTGACCACTTACACAATAGCATCACAATTCTGAGAAAGCAGCAATCGTGAATACAGAATAGTAATGGGTGAGTAACTCCAGGTATCAATCCCATATTCATAATCACTACTTAGTCATGATTGAGAAGCTAATGGTATGAGTGGGCACAGGTTGCATGAGGAGAGGAGGTCCATTCTGTAAGGATTGGAGTCAGTGAAGTTACTGGCAGGTTTGGGAGTAGGAGTTGGGTCAAGAAATATATTTAATTGATTAGTGGTGTAGAATTGCCCTAATTGTCTTATCCATTACCTTCTTGGGGACATATCATAAGTAATCCCGGTAATTCAAGCACAAAGAAATTGGATTTCTTTGACTCCAGATGAGGACTCTGACTAAACCTTAGGCAGCAATAGGCAGCAATGAAGCATAGCTCCAGGGAAAAATCTGCCTTAATCAGAGGAAATTAATACCAAGGTGAGGCCACCTTAGTTTGCAGAATGACAACAAGAGAAGCAGCAGAAGAGAAGGACCTCACACATTTTGCAAAACCTTCAATAGGAAATGTTTAGCAATTTGCCACCTGGTGTACCAAAGTGAATCAGCCTTAAATCAGCAGCTGGTGGGTCTTGTTTGTTGGAGCATGCAAGAAATCAGTGAGTGTGTGTGGGCCAACCATAAAATAAGATGCATGAAGCTGATTGGTTGGGCAATGCTGAGCCTGGGACTTTTGGATACTGTTGCATTTTTGTTCAGGCTTCAGCTATAGCAGGTGCAGAGAGAGTCAGTTCGAAGAGAGAAGCAGAGAGAGACAGTATGGCGTGTACTCTTGCTTCATGAGCTGCTAAAGGAGTTGGTCTTCCTTTTTGTCACATGGACAAAAAGGAGTTGGTCTTTCTTTTTGTCACATGGACAAAAAGAAAGACCATTTTAGATCTCTCATAAAAAGGACTTTATGTGAGTTGATGTAAGTGATTGCATTGTACATATGTTGTTCTGAATTAAGAAGAGTAAACTATTTGTTCTTTGCTGTTCACCTGTGTGACATATTTTCTTTCTCTGGCAAGGCAGTATGTGGGCTGATCAAACGTGAACTACACATGATTTATTTTACATTATGCCACATTGTTGTAGACAGCCGTTTGCCAAATTGCTGTATGCTCTCAGATGACTTGGATTCCTACCCTTGTACACTTCCTTTGGCTACAGTCATCGTAACTGCTGGTTTCCCCAAGATGGCATGGGATGAGCTGTGAGTTACCTGTCCTGGATCTTTGGCATGTGAAACAATTTCCCTTAATCATGGCTTCTATACCATTAGTGCAGTAAATCTCTGAATTTTAGTGTAAACTGTGATGGATCTGTCCAAGGTGCTGAACCTAATTTTGATTCCAAGCTCTAGCCCAGTGGTTCTCAACCTGGGGTCCCCAGATGTTTTTAGTCTTCAACTCCCAGAAATCCTAACAGCTGGTAAACTAGCTGGGATTTCTGGGAGTTGCAGGCCAAAAACATCTGGGGACCCCAGGTTGAGAACCACTGCTCTAGCCATTTAGATAGCTCCTTTAAAGTTTGGCCTTAAGGATAGGGTTGATTGACCAAGCCATCTACATGGAAAACACCAGTAGCTGCCACTGCCCTAATAATAAATTAGGCCTTGGCAACTTGTAAATAAACTAGTTTGTAATTTGATAATGGGGTTTTCTGAGGCCTCCAACCCTTTCACTTTCTGCAATGGTAGTGGTCTGATTCCATCTAACTTCCATGGTCCTATCCTGTAGAATTCTGGGATTTGTAGTTCAGGAAAAGTATTTAGCATTTTCCGCTAGAGAGCTCTCGTGCCTTATCCTAACCCAGTATTCCACCATGACAGTTAAAGTGGAATGATGGTGCTATAATTCTTTAGTGTGAAAAGGTCTTCAGGTCCTTTGCTGCTGCACTGAAGGTCAAAGACTTGGGGCTCGGCTTTGAATGGCTAAGGAAAAAAGAGCACCGCATTTCCCCAGCATCGACTGCCTTTTGCAGCTGACATTTCACTCCTTGCACCTTGCTGGGCATTTTCCTCCCTCTCCCCATATTTCCCCCCAAGGAGAGAAGCTGCCGTTATCCCCGCTGCATCTAAAGCGCGCACTGACTCAGTTTAGGGACAGTTAATTTCCAGTTCTTTCCAGATGGGTTGGAATAATATCCCCAGGTGGTAAATACATTATTAAGAAGGCAGTTTGGTGTGAAATTGGCTATTAAAATATAGATAAAGTTTAATATATTGAGCTCCTTGTCAGAAAAATCACTTTAGAGGGAGCTTATTATTTGTTTGATATTAAAGGAGTCACAGCTCTGCTCCGAGTGACAAATGGGAGGGGGAGGGTGGGGGGGGGGGGAGAGAAGGAATGCCATTGGTAATGAACAGAGATTTCTAACATTTAAATTTGGGCTGCTGCATGATACTCCTCACTGATCCAAGCAGCTTCACACAATGGAAACTTCATACCCATTAGGAAGGCAAGTGAGAGGAATATCGCACTGATGTTGAGGTTGGCTGCCAAGCAAATCCTTCTCAGACATCCAGAGACTTACACTGAAATTGAATCTGCCCTTAACACACACCTATACTATGGGGAATCTCTCTCTCTCTCTCTCTTTTTACTCAGAGGAAGATCACATAACCTATCCTGTAATGGGCCAAATAATTGTTTTTCTTTGGGTGGTAAAGTAGTGTTAGTTGTACTGAATGTTCATAAAGAGACCATGGAAAAGCAATACCTGCATATTCTGCAAAGACAAGCCATGTCTACATAGGACAAATGACACAGACTCCCCTTGCAACTACTGCAGGGAGCATTCATAACACAAAGTTGGTTGTGCAGCCAAAGCTTCTTCCAGCCATATTTATTGATTGTGTCAGAAGCAAATTGAGAATACAGTTATAATGTGTAAACACAAATAAAGTTGAAAACTTGGCATTATGCTAGATTTCCTTTGACCAGAAGCTGGCCACTTGGAGTACCTCTGGTGTGGCTATTGCGCATGTAGCAGGGCTCAGACTGCATTGTAGTAAGTGGTCTGTAGTTTTCTCTACTCCACACTCACATGTCATGGACTCCACTTTGTAGCCCCATTTATTAAGGTTGGCTTTGCATTTTGTGGTGCCAGAGAGCAGTCTGTTCAGCGCCTTCCAAGTCGCCCGGTCTTCTGTGTGCCCAGGTGGAAGTTTCTTTTCTAGTATATTTATTTATTTGAAGCATTTGTATTCTGCCCTTCTCTCCCCACAGGGGACTCATAGAATCATAGAATAATAGAATCAAAGAGTTGGAAGAGACGTCATGGGCCATCCAGTCCAACCCCCTGCCAAGAAGTAGGAATATTGCATTCAAATCACCCCTGACAGATGGCCATCCAGCCTCTGTTTAAAAGCTTCCAAAGGAGCCTCCACCACACTCCGGGGCAGAGAGTTCCACTGCTGAACGGCTCTCACAGTCAGGAAGTTCTTCCTCATGTTCAGATGGAATCTCCTCTCTTGTAGTTTGAAGCCATTGTTCCGCATCCTAGTCTCCAAGGAAGCAGAAAACAAGCTTGCTCCCTCCTCCCTGTGGCTTCCTCTCACATATTTATACATGGCTATCATATCTCCTCTCAGCCTTCTCTTCTTCAGGCTAAACATGCCCAGCTCCTTAAGCCGCTCCTCATAGGGCTTGTTCTCCATACTCAGAGCAGAGCACAACATAATATGGCAAACATTCAATGCTGGGACATAACACTATAAATATACACAAACATTAAAATCACTTCACTTCTGGGGTTCTGGGTTTTAATCTGCCACTTTTGGACTCTTGCTTGCTGAGGTGTTCCTGTGAGTCTCTCTGTAGATTTTAGGAAGCTGTTTCTTGATTTAAGGTATTGGCTTGCTGGCTGATATCCGGACAGAGGATGGACCAGAAATGTCAATGCCTTGGTCCTTTCCTTGCTGACTGCTACTTCCCGGCAGATATCAGGTGGTGCAATATAGGCTAAACAGTATATTTATTTATTTGCTTTATTTGTATACCGCTGTTCTCAGCCCTTAGGCGACTCACAGCGGTTAACAACAGAACAGCAAAAATACAATACTACAGTACATGGTAAAAAACAGTAATTTCTCCAGTGGTGTTGGGCATAGACATCCTGTGATAATGTGACACGTATCATTATAAGCCACATCCACTGTTTTAATGTAGTGAGATGTAATCACTGGGCATGTGTACTCAACAGCAGAGTAGCAAAGTACAACAGCAAATGTCTTCACTGTATCTGGTTGTGATCCCCAGGTTGTGCTAGTCAGCTTTCGTATGATATTATTTCTAGCACCCACTTTTTGCTTGATAGTCAGAGTATGGTCCAGAGTGATTTCCAGGTATTTGGGTGTGCTGCATTGCTCCAGGCAATTCTCAGACCTTGAGACACTTGTCTGTTCTTAAGATGAAAAGCACACGTCTGACTTTTATATGGATTAGGAATCAACTTGTTTCCCGTGTAATATACAGTAAGTGACTAAAGCTTCAAAGAGCTTTGACTTGTAGTATGCTTCCAGTCATTAATCCAAGGTAAGAGAAACTGAAATGTACTCTGGATCTGCCAGGAAGCTCTGGGGAGATTTCAATGTTTTTGAGGTATGGACAGTCAGATCTGGCTGAATCTGGTGTTATCCAGTGACCACATTCAACAGGTCCACTACTGTGACATGGTCAGAAGCAGCTCTTTGCAGAACCTTACTTGTGATGTTGGAGGATACAGACACACACAAGGAACCTCATCAGCCAGATCCATGTCTTCTCCAGATCATCATATGAAGTAACATTTTTCAGACATCAGATGCATGGTGTGTGGGGACTCAAGAAAGTAGTTAGCCTATATCCACAGAGTATATGGGCAGGGGAAGATTCAAGCTGGTGGCTTTGTGCTCGCACTTCACACACTTAAGACAGACTTCTGCAACTTTATGTGGAAAACAGTGCTACTTCTTGGGCAGCATCTCAGATGGAACAAAAGATTCGCTTGGTGTGTTTCTATTGCATACCATCAAAAAGGAAAATAAATCCTGTATCTTCCTGCAGCTCACCAGAGGTCTTTATTTAGGTCTCGTACTACTAAGACTTCATTAGTTTTACAAAATATACTACAGCACATTTACTAGCAGGCTATGAAGTGTCATAAATAATTAAAACTAAATTATACTTGTCAGGGAAATGAACGAAGTGCATTTTTCTTCCATACATTATTGTAGGTCGGTTTTTTTGGGGGGGTTTCTTTTGTTGTTGAATCACCTGCAAAGTCTCAAGGGTTTCTTCTCCTCCTCCCTGGTGATATAACATTTTCGGATTGTTTTATTTTAACGGAATAGTCCCATGGGACTCATTTGCGACTCTCCCGCTGTGAGTGAACACAGGAATATAGACTGCATCGGAGTGGTATGAAGCCAACAATGGAAGCCAAATGCAAAGTGTAGTTCTAAAATGAAAGAAATACACGCCGGCATCCACTTGATGATTATCTATTGTCATAGTCAAGATGCTATAGATGTCAAAGTGGTTTAATAAATATTAATTAATTAAAGTTATAGGGAAGGAAATCTCCTCAAGAGATGCTTATTGAACATTACGCTAATACTCTAACATATTACCATATTGTACAACAGACTCCCTTTTAAGAGATGCTTTCATGAAAAGATAATTAAAATGAAAGCTGTGTTTTGAATATTTACATGCTCTACAAATCTTTTTATGGGGAAGAAACGGGTATCTAAACCACAATTAGGTATCAAGTGAAATCTGTCCCCTTTAATGCTCAAAGGCAGCATTATCTCATGGGCTTTGAGATAGGCATAAATACAGTTGACAAAGTCACGTTCCCTACTGTCCCCCAAAACAGGAAAAGGTCTAAAAGGTTTCATGTAACTGAATGGAAAACTTCAGCTGAAGATTGAGAGAAAATTTACAATACTGAGACTAGTCACAAGCATTTAGAGTAGATGGAAACTATCTCACTGAAAGTCTTAAAGAGATCGGACAATACAGTTACTAGGTGCAATGTAGGATGGACTTACGTACTTTTAATAATTTTATAGACCAGCTATGAGCAAACCCAGACCCCTTTGGCTCTTTTATCAGGCTCTCCTCTCTTTCACCATTCTCCTCTCTTTCACCATTATCCTTCCTTCTCTCTTTCCTTCCTCCTTCCCTCCCTTCTTAACCTTCCTCTTTCTCCTTCCATCCTCCCTTCCACCCTTTTGTCCTTCCTTTCTTCCATCTTTCCTGTCTCCTTCCCTCTTTCTTCTTCCATCCCTCTCTTTCACTCTTTCATCCTTCTTTAGTTCTCTCTTTCCTTCCTCCTTCCCTTCTTTCCTTCCATTCATCCCTTCCACCCTTTCTTCATTCCTCCCTCCCTTCTTCCTCTTTTACTTCCCTCCCTCCCTCGCTTTTTGTCTTTCCTTCCTTCTCTATTTTCGCCTTCCCTCCCTCCAGTCACTTCCTTACTTCCCTTTTGTCTTTCCATTCTTCTTTCGTTCTGCCTTCCCTCCATCCATTCCCTTCCACCTTTTCTTCTTTATATCCTTCTCTTCCTCCCTCCCTCCCTTCTCTTTTTCCTTCCTCCTAGGGGATGTTTATATTCAGATTAAAAGTTGCTTTAAAACCATCTCAGGACACTGTTTTGCCTCATTGTATTGCCCCAAAGGCTTGGTCCCACAGCCAGGTCTTCACCATCCTTGTAAAGGCCAGGAGGGAGGGAGCTGATCTAATATTGCCAGGAAGGGAGTTCCATAACCGGGGGGGGGGGGGGGGGGCTGTCTCTCATCCCCGCCAAACGTGCCTGTGATGATGGTGGAACCAAGAGCAGGGCCTCCCCAGAAGATCTTAGTTTCCAGAATGGTTCGTAAAGGGAGATGCATTCAGACAGGTAATATATCAAACCATGAAGTTCCCTTTTCTATATAATCAATAAAGGCACAGAAACTTTTATTTGTTGTATAGAATCATCTAGATTAGTGGTTCCCAACCTTTGGGCCTCCAGTTGTTTTGGACTCCTAGAAAACCTGGCCAACTTACCAGCTGTTAGGAATTGTCAGTCCTGAAGTCCAAAACACCTAGGGATGGAGTATGTGCATCCATATATTGGAGTGATGGGGAATCACCTCACAATTCTGCTGGACAGTCATTTGCTGGAGATGCCCAAGCCCTGAATTTCCTCCACTGATGAAGGAAAGTTTGGACAATGTGACCTACAAGCCCCACATATGCATCTAAATGATTCTATGATTCAACTTATTCTTGCCTAATTGTTACTAGGGACTTTTTCCACATGGCTTCTAGGGCCGTGCCATTTCACATGACACCTCTTCCATCCTTCCCCCATCACCTGGTGGGAACGTTACATGGTGGAGACACATTGCCATGTTGCCCTTTCCCCATCAGATGGAGGAAAGGGCAAAAAAATGTGGGTAGCTCCTATTAAAATACACTTTCCTCTCCGTCATGGAAGAGGAAGCATCTTGTGACACTTCTCCTCCACTTTGGGAGGAATAGAGGTGGGACCAAGCCTGCATGGCTTGATGGTGCTCAGCAGGCTCCCGTTCAGAAAAGGAAAAAGGGTCCATCAAAACCCCAATGTGATAAGGTTATAGAAGAAGCCCCATATCTTCACACAGCAAAAAGAAACATCTGATATTGGGGTGTATATTGATAACTTTCTCCAAATCACATATGATATTTGGCAGACACACCAACTTCTCTTCATATTTGTGTCTTTAATAATCAGTATTTGTCTTTTCCCTCTTGAAATGGATGTCCAAAATAGTTTTCTTCCCCATAACTTCCCTCTTCTCCCTCCCATGCTTAATTCTTTCCAAAGATGCAAATATCTTCTTTCCCCCCTCTTCTTTTAGATTTACTGAAGGGAACCAGAATCCATAATATCCTTTAATCTCCCAGTTTGTTGAATGTTTGTGATGTTTTATTAATAATCCTGTTCTCTTTTTCTCAAGACGGAGCCGGTCCTGCCTGTTACTTGGGATTGACAGCATAGAAGTAGGAAAGGAGAGGTGCAGAGAGAAGGGGCACAAATATAGAAGTTATTAGAAATGGGAAAGAGAAAAGGAAGAAGAAAATGGAATCAAGAATACTGCTCCTGAACTAATTTCCTAACTCCGGCACTGACCTTGGGCAACCAGTCAAGGTCTACACAGGCCAGATTGCTTCCTACTAAAGAATCGCTGTTGTTTTTCCACCCACGTCAGGTCTGCTGATACATTGCATCTGCCACCTGCAACTCACATGGGTTCTGTGCTGATTGTAGCTACTCTAAATGGGGTCTTGTTAGAATCAGCACCTCCCGAGCAGCAACTATAGCAGAAAGTCAGAATGTCTTCCTTGATTCAGGTACAAGCTCTAGAGATAGAAAGATGAACAACTAAAGAAGCACAGTGAAAATAAGAGTTGTGAATCAGAGATCCTGTATAAATTGCATTGGTTTCCCCAAATTACAGAGTCTACAGAAGTTACACTAGGTTGCCCTGGACGACCTATCCAATTCCTAGAGAGAATACCTTCGTACAAATTTTATAGGTCCTTCAGAGTCACTATATAGTAACTTCTGGTGGAAGTAATTCATTTCATTAGGGTTTGCTATTATCCGCATCCTGTTTTCACAGTAAGTTTAGAGGAACCCCCGGTGGCACAGTGGGTTAAAGCGCTGAGCTGCTGAGCTTGTTGATTGTAAAGTCACAGGTTCGATTCTGGGGAATGGCATGAGCTTCAGCTGACAGCCCCAGGTTCTGCCAACCTAGCAGTTCGAAAACATGCAAATGTAAGTAGATCAGTAGGTACCACTCCGGCAGGAATGTAACGGTGCTCCATGCAGTCATGCTGGCCACATGACCTTGGAGGTGTCTACGGACAATGCTGGCTCTTCAGCTTAAAAATGAAGATAAGCACTACCCCCAGAATTGGGCACAACTGGACTTAAGGTCAGGCGAAAACCTTTACCTTTACCTCAGAGCCATATCCCCCTTGCGTACAGGGTTATATGTTGAAAACCCTATCACACAAAACCTTCTCGCCATCTCATATACATTTTTGTGTTCTTTTGTTTAAGAACAAGGTAAATGAAGATTAATCCTATCTAATACTCTTTGCTGACAGCAATGTCAGGAAAGCATCTTGGCCTTCCTGATGGGTTACTGCTCTGGCAGTTTGTCCTTATCTGATTGAATCTTTCTGTAAAGGACAGAAAATGAGATCTGGGCAATTGACACCTTAACTTTTTCCAGGAGGAAAAGCCAATGGGCAAGGCTGAGAGTTTTGTCAACAGTAAAGAGCAGCCAAGAGAAGCTTCCAGTTGACTGTGGGAGCAACTAATTCCAAAAACTGTTACAGCCAGCTGTATCATCACTCTGTCCAGCACTTTGCAAAGACCAATTTGGATGCCCTCTATCTATCTACTCACTCACTCATCCTTTAACAGCACCTGACCTCTAATAGTACTGCAATGGATCAAAACTGGGACATATGTGGCCAAGCAACCTTGGATTGTGGTAAAGATGTCAAAAGAATACCCAAGTGAGGTGAGACTGCAGCAGTTTGCTTTTGCAACTCAAATGGGCAAAACTTTGCCATCTTTTCTTCTTTCTTCTCTGAAGAATTGAGTGCAAACTACTTTTTCTTTTATTTTGAACTCAGTTTGCGGCATGGTAGGTTAAACCACTGAGCTGCTGAACTTTCTGACTGAAAGGTCAGTGGTTCGAATCCAGGGAGTGGAGTGAGTTCCTGCTGTTAGCCCCAGCTTCTGTCAACCTAGCAGTTCAAAAATATGCAAATGGGAGTAGATCTATTAGTACAGCTCTAGTGGGAAGGTAATGGCACTGTTCTGTCACACGTTGGGCCAGTCTTTAGATGGCTTGAGAAGTACAACAAAGTCTTTTATTAATGAACAATCAAACAGAAACTTCTCTTGTCTTCAGTAAGGTTAAGTAAATGAGTCCAAGCTTTTGGGCAACTGGTGAATTCCTAAACTTGCCCACGAAGGACAGGCAACTATCTTCAATAACTTCTTCTTTAAAGGAAAACCCCCTTCTTAACTTCTCCCAGGCTGACTGTAAACTTAAACCTAACTGATGTGGGCACCACTACCGGGTTGAACTGCGTCTCAAAGCACTGAGTGGACCTACCAGCAAGGCCTGTAGTCTCTTCAGCTGGAGTTATTTGATCTTTAGGGCTGTTTCCCTGGAAAGTCTTTGGAAACTCTTTTCCTTCTGTTTCTGTTGGAATTTCTGTAACCCTGGAAATTCTTTCCCTGGAAATTCTTTCCCTGGAAATTCTTTCCCTGGAAATTCTTTCCCTGGAAATTCTTAAAGGTTGAAGCTTTTGTATAGGGGACGTTTACACATGTCCTGTACATTGGCTAACCTAGCTGAGACTAACTAAAAATGGCTCCCTTCCCTTCCCAATTGCCCTGAGCACGGGGCAGGACCAAACTTAATGATGATGGACAGGCGGCTTGCCCTATAACTGCAACCAAAGAAGCCACCTATCTGCAGAGTCCCTGAAACTTAGGGCTGCAAACAAACATTCAATGCAAAGCAAACAAGATTGGAGCTCCTGGTACAGCTGTACCAGAACAGGCACTCCACATGCAGTCATGCCGGCCACATGGCTTTCGAGGTGTATATGGACAATGCCAGCTCTTCAGTTTAGATATGGAGATGAGCACCACCCCCAGATTCAGACATGACTAGACTTTACATTTTTTACTTGCAGCTGGAGTAAGTTGAGGACTAAGGGGGAAAGTGGGAGGAAGAGAAATAAACCAAGGAATTTTAGGAACTGAAAGAGTGGGACAACAAAGGACTAATGAGAACTATCCATTGTGAAAGTTGGGGGATATGCCCACCAATATACAGTAGCTTTGCTTATGAGTTTCTAAGAGAACCAGGACTCAAACAAGGTATCAATCCTGACTTTTTTGCTTCAATACCTTGGAAGCTAATATCATGAAAAATAAACACATTTGCAGGAAGAGGATCAAGGTCGCTGGTTCTGCTTAAAGAAAATCTGGCAAGTCATAGGCAGGCTTCCCCTCAAACACCTCACTAGAGTCACTTTCACACATCATTTGAAAAGCCCGCTGACAGTGTCCTTCCTTTAATAAAGTAAATATTGTATCAATTAAATAGCTCCTAAGGGAGAGAGAAAATACACAGAGTCCTTTGGCATATTAATTCTCTCCCCTGTTTCCTCATCCTCCGGCTCTCAAAGAGAGGCAACAAAGGAAAAGCGATTTGCGGGAGTTTGAGTTCCAGAAACCTCTTCTGTGCAGTGAAGAGTTCCCAGGAAAAGCAGGGCTCATGTGAATTTTCCATCAATGGGTGCATTTTTCAAGATCTTCTGTGCTTCAACCTCTGAGTTAAGGGCCAGAAAAGTAAAGTGGGAAAATATATTCTTGGGACCTGAAGTGTTTGGGATCCTGGGTTGTTTTATTATTTTGGAATACCTGTATTTATTTATTTATTTATTTACAGCATTTATATTCCGCCCTTCTCACCCCACAGGGAACTCAGGGCGGATTACAGTGTACACATATATGGCAAATATTCAATGCCAATTTTGACATACAGCATATACAGACATAGACAGAGGCTATTTAGCTTTTTCTGGCTGCCAGGGGAGCTGTCCATCGTCCATCTGCGACACTGATGAAGTACTTCCACATTCCCCGCATGTTTTTGCTGGAGTACTTTGCTGGAGTCTTTTTTTATGGCCTCATAAATTAGTTAATTTAGCCTCACCACACTTTAAGGTGGTACCTAATTTTCCTACTTGACAGATGCAACTGTCTTTCAAGTTGCAAAGGTCGACAGCAGGCTACACAATTGGTTGGAAACCCACTCCAACCCGAGCTGGCTCTGAACTCATGACCTTTTGGTCAGAGTGATCTTAATGCAGCTGACACTCATCCAGCTGCGCCACAATCCCAGTGCACATAAGTACATAATGAGAAAGCTTTGACAAAGCCTAAACATGAATTCATTTATGTTTCATATATGCTTTATGCACATACCCTGAAAGTGAAATTTAATAACCTGGTGTATGAAATAAAGCTTTTTAACACTGAAACATGAGAAAGATGTCACTGTCTCAGTTTTGGATTTCTGGAGTATTTCCAATTTCAGAATTCTCCATTGGTAATGCTCAACCTGTAGTGTCAAAATGGATATATGGAAAGTGTCAATTTTTCAATTCCTATATGCAATTCCTGTAGTAACCTATACACAAACCATTTTTATTGTGCCAGAAGCAAATTGAGAACATACTGCAAGTAGCTTCTGGTGTGAGAGAATCATAGAATCAAAGAGTTGGAAGAGACCTCATGGGCCATCCAGTCCAACCCCTGCCAAGAAGCAGGAATATTGCATTCAAATCACCCCTGACAGATGACCATCCAGCCTCTGTTTAAAAGCTTCCAAAGAAGGAGCCTCCACCACACTCCAGGGCAGAAAGTTCCACTGCTGAATGGCTCCCACAGTCAGGACGTAATTATGATTATATTCTGAATCAGCCATCTACACTCAGATTTGTCACCATCCTGTGGGAGGTGTCTCACATGAGAAGCTGGGGCTGACAGATGGGAGCTCATCTCATCCAACAGATTGAAACCGCTGACCTTCAGGTCAGCAGTTCAGCAGGCACAGGGGTTTAACCCATTGCACCACTGCGGCTCCTGCAAATTAAAGTGAAGTAGCTATATTGATATTCAGACATTTCCATATGCTATGATACAGTTCAACAATTTAAAAATTACATAAACACATTATGGAAATTTGCACACACAAATGTGGGCATATCAGACCTTTTCCACCCAAAAAACAAAAACAGATGGAATGAATCTGAGATGAGAAACATGAGAAATTGGGTGAGATGGACATTGAGAAAAAAATTGTCCCTTCTTCACAATAGAGATAAAATGACAGCCTCTTTCTGCCTGGCCTTTGTTTGTATATGAATTGCTGCACAATACATTTACTGATGCAAAATATGTCCAAGGAAGGCTTGACTGCAGTATGACCCACTTATCCATGACACTGGTATTTGCAGTTTAATTTATCCACTTTCAACAAAATATTGGAAGTGGCATTTTCTAGGTCTTCCAGTAACAACTCTGTTGTATCCTTGGACCTGAAATCCTTCAATTCAGCAGGGTTCACTATTATCTTCTATACTTTATATGCATGCAAAGTCTGGGAACGTATCTCCTGCGCATATAGGATCTGTACTGTATGTGGAGACAGTTATCACCTCTCAACCAAGACACATTCAAATTGCCCATTCTTTGCCCATGTTATCTGCCCCTTTCCCTCCCCTGTGGTGCTCACAGCCCAACCTGGCAAGTGAGTGCAGTTCATAGTATTTCTTATCATGTAAATTCACCTTTCTGCTCCTTGTATGTGTTTCCTGATAAAGCTTCATATTGTTTCATGCTAAGGCTGGCCCTGCCCTCTTGTGCTAGAGCAAACCACCAACAGCACATACAGATCACTGTAACCATGACAGCCTTTCTCCCATATACATCAAACACCTGGCTGGTGCAGCCGATAGACCAAGTTCCTATTGGGTTTCATAGTTAGAAAAAAAGTTTCCAGGCCCTTTCTCTAGCTGCCACCTCTTGCTCTTGTTCCTGCTTTGATCGTGGTGTGAAAACGTGGCACTCCGGGGTCTCCGTCTCCTCTCCTGAGGCAGCTCCCTCCGTGAAGGGCCTAGCTGGAGCTGCAGGATTGATTTAACCTCCCTTATCTCCCCGATTAGCCCAGCCACGGTGCAGATACTTGGCTCTTATCAGCCTATTAAAGAGTCAAAGAATGCTGTTACTAGTTTTTTATCTGCAAAATGCACACAAAAACCCTGCTGATTATTCTATTAATTTGTTAATGAACCTGTCTGCCAGACAGATCTGCGGCTCTTTTTGGAAAGCAGGCAAAGGAACAGATTTTTTCTAGTGGCCCAAGACACTTAGCTCCATAAGGCCTTCTGCAACAGAGCCATGGCTGGGTCATGCAGCTGTAGATGTGGGAAGAGAAGGAAAGAAAAGCCCTAATGAAAATCACAAGGACTGTATTTGAAGGACTTGGAGTGGTGTGAAGCAAGGAGCACATTTTCCCCGCTATGAGAACTAGCCACTTCATGAAGTCTCAAGACTTGTGAATTGCAGGGATATTCGAGAATCAAGATTGTTTCATAAACTGGGAAATAACACTGAAATACATCATTTACATTTTTTTGAGATTCCAAGGAACTGTATGTACAGATATTGTTTTTATTTTTCTTCTTCCAGTTTTGAGGATCAAATATTTTATTTGTGTATGTATTATATACATCTTGGGACAAACCAAGAATAGGCAATTTGGAAGTCCCTGAAAAGACTGAGAAGTGGAGTGGGCAGATCAAAAGACAACCTGGTAAAAATGGCACTACCTAAAACAATCCTCCACCTTGTCCAACGCTAGACTGTGCAACTCTGGAGCAGAAGAGACAACTCCACATCTGTATGCTTGAACATCCAGGCAGGTGAGTGCATCCAGATGGCCTTCTGGGGTTGCAGCACTTCCAAGAAGGTTTGATACGAGTGGGCCGTCATTTCCCCTATGTGTTCTGTCATCCACAATCCCACAGGACGTTCCTACACCGACTGTAGACTGTGCAACTCTGGAGCAGAAGAGACAACTCCGCATCTGTATGCTTGTCCATAATGTCCTGCCTCTTGTCCGACTGTAGACTGTGCAAGTCTGGAGCAGAAGAGACAACTCCGCATCTGTATGCTTGTTCATAATGTCCTGCCTCTTGTCCGACTGTAGACTGTGCAACTCTGGAGCAGAAGAGACAACTTCACATCTGTATGTTTGTCCACAATGTCCTGCCTCATGTACAGAGGAAGATTTGTTGAAGGCTACAGATAATGCGGTTGTTGTTACCCGTTTTTGGTCAAGAGATATTTAGCCACTTGTGCTCCTTCTATTTTTATCAGTTTTATACTAATTTATGCAATACCTTTGATACGAAATAAATAAATAAATAAAATACATCTCTTATACATACTTTCCCAAAATACTCTTTCAGTGAGTCCTTCATATCCACAGATTCTGCATTCATGGATTCTACCATCCATGGCTTGCAAATATGTTTTAAAACTCAAAGCAAACCAAATTTTGTCATTTTACATTTTGCTATGGCATCTTATATAATGGTACTTGGGATTCCATGCGTTGGAACCAAACCCCAAGGGCCTACTATATTGGCAAGTCTGTCTTTGTTTCATGAAAAAATGGAGAAAGTTTTGTTTGCTTTGGTTATAATCAGAATTACAGCAAGTGTATCTTCCTCTGATAGTCTGGATCAGAAAAAAAAAACTATTAAATCCAAACTCAAAAATTCTATGGGGTGAAAGAGATAACATGGCAAACATCTAATTACGTTTCCTCTCCTGAAATCGCATAACTGCAAAACTAGTTCCATGAGAAAAATGACTACCTGGTGCAAAGGTCTTGAATTTCAAATCACGGTGAGAATAATTTTCTATCTCTGTGGCTTCTCAGTTCATCTAGTCTTTTAAATGCTTTCTTTTCAATGTATTTATTGGGGGGAAAGGGAGGAGGGATTAGCAGAATGCCTGAAGCTGTCACTTGTCCAGCAAATTAGATGCATGACCCCAGTGCACTCTGGGGGATGAATATATTATGGACAAAAGCAAGCTGTCATCACACCCACATGCAGCTTTGTTTACCGTGTGAGCCTACAAGCCCCTGCTGTCAGTGCCGTGCGTGAAGCTGGATGGTGAAAGACAAGAGACACTGAATGCCCTGGCAGACTTCATCAGATAACTCCGATGTCCCTTGCATACGGAAAGTCTAAAATCTCATCAGGAGACCACACACACACTCCGAAAACCATCAAGGCACCAGGAGATGGTGGATAAAGCACCATAACGAAGGAAGATGAAAAGCCGGAGTCAGGCCTATTCCGAGCTCCCCATGGAAAAACGTTAATTGCTGTGAAACATGAAAGATCATGCCCAGAGATATTCAGATGTACAGGTTGTAGCGCAAACAGATAACAACTTCAGCAGAGCTATGCCTGCGACTCATCACGGGGTGTTTGTGAGCCTCTATGTTCCTTCATCCAGCTTCCAAGTTGGACAAAGAATGACTTTTTGGGAAAGAGAAAAGCAAATCATTCTAACTAAGTAAAGAAAAGTGAAATTACAAAGAACAACTTTGCTGCTGGCTAACAAAACTTAACAGTCCTCCCCAAAATTAACATTGTGGCACACCCCATGCACCCCACCCCCAAGATCTTGAATTGATTTGCCATATCTTTTGAATATAAGCGTTTCTGCCTGGAAAATGGTATATTGCCTTCACCATGTTTCTGGAACTCCGAGGCAGAGAGTTCCATTGCTGAATAGCTCTAACTGTCAGGAAGTTCTTCCTAAGGTTCAGGTGAAATCTCCTTTCCTATAATTTGAACCCATCACTCCAAGTCCTAGTTTTCTAGGCACACTCACGATCACACTCTGATGTTCCCTGGCTATATATGTCTTGGTTTTCATTAGGGAAATATTGAATGGTATGACAACATTAATGAGAATGGGTTTTGATTCTCTAAACAAGTATCAGTCAGCTTTGTTCAACCCAAAGTGTGTTTGTTGACCTTTGACTCCTGATTCAAGTTATCTTCCAGTAGAAGTTTATTAAATTCGGTTCATAAACAGCTCCCTGGGAAGGATTTTACCACAGGCTTGCAGCAGTTTCTTCCAGTACAAGACAAAAAAAAGATTGTCTGAAGAACGGGTTATATTGAAAACTACATAACACCAAGTCAAAAAGCAAAACAAAACAAAAAAATGTAGAGTTTTTGTCTCGGAGGCTTTAAAATCTTTCTATATTTGTGTTATTTAAAGAGCCCACAATCAGGGCAGAATATAGAAGAACAGAATGGATTCCAAGTGGCAATGGGGTCACCCTATCTTTATCACTTGTATGCTGAATATATTTTATGCAAAGCTGGATTAGACTCTGAGGAAAGTGGTGTGAACATTGGAGGGAAAAAATGTCAACAACTTAAGATAATACCACTAGTAGAAAAGAGCAAAGACTTGGTATTAATTGAAAAAAGTCAAGGAAGAATGTGCAAAGATAGGTTCATAGCTGATCTACAAATATGACCATAGACATTGGTATAGTTTTTTTTTCTATATTTGGGCTCAGTCCTCATTGGAAATGGAGAGTACACTTTAAAAAAGAAAGAAAATTACTACGACTTTGAAGGGCAGCTATGAAGTATCTAGATAAGATCAAGAGTAAAAAGATGTGTAAAGACTGAATACCTAAGTCAGTGTTGTCCGCCCCATTATATTTCTGATTTCTATACATGGTTGTGAAGGCTGGGCAGTGAAAAAACAGCTAAGAAGGAATTAATTTCATTTTAATTGTGGTGCTGGAGAAGGCTTTTGCAAATATATTGGACTGCCCTATAGACAAATGAATGAGGTTCTGATCTCAAATGGAGACTGAACTCTCCCTAGAAACCAAGATAGCAACGCTGGGGCTGTTACACTTCGGGCATATTATGAGAAGACATGACTCACTAAACAAAACCCAATAATGTTTGGGAAGTTGGAAAGCATTAGGAAACGAGGAAGACTATATTACAGATAGATGGTTTCAATCAGGGAAGCCACAGAAGCCCAGAATATGCAAGAGGTGAGGAGTGCTCTTGATGACAAGTTACTTGGAGGTCTCTCATTCACAGGTCCATCATAAGTTGAAGTCAACTTGATAGCCATTAACAATAAGAAAAAATGTGCTTATTTGAAAGTAGATTTAATGCCCCCGCCCCCGTAAAAAAACACACACACAACTGCACTACAGCGTATCCATTATACTTGAATGTCAGTGTTTGCTTAAATCATTGTTTTTATAATATTGTGCTGCTATAAAAAGGTTTCCCCAAGACATTAAGTTTAGTCATGTCCGACTCTGGAGGGTAGTGCTCAAGTCCATTTCTAAGACGAAGAGCCAGCATTGTCCGTAGACACCTCCAAGGTCATGTGGTGAACATGACTGCATAAAGGACCATTACCTTCCTGACAGAGTGGTTCCTATTGATCTACTTACATTTGCATGTTTTTGAACTGTTAGGTTGGCAGAAGCTGGGGCTAACAGCAGGAGCTCACCCTGCTCCCTAGATTTGAACTCCTACCTTTCAGTCAGCAAGTTCAGCAGCTCAGCAGTTTAACCCCCGTGCCACCAAAGGCTCCTGTGTTGCTATACATGCATTATAATATTGAGTTGCTATACATGAGGATACTAGGACTATTTGTTTCTTAGTACCCACATCTTGATAACCGTTTGGTATAGAGTGAATAATAAACTGAATGCATTAATGAATGTGCCATATAGTCATATCCATGTCTATTTAAGATAGATGATCTTTACCTGGGAATCAATCCATCAAACAGTCTCTCCCCTTTTTCACACACACTCAGTGTCAAAAGAAAACAAAAGCAGAACCATCCAAATGATGATGGAGCATGTGCAGAGGAAATGAGCCTCTGATTGATTGCTGGGAAAGAGAGTAATGGAATACTCTGGATAGGGCATGGCTGGTTGGTATCTTGAACAGAAGAATCCTGTACTGTAAGTTTCCAGTTGTGTTTCTAGTTAAGAGAGGAATCATAGAATCTTAGAGTTGGAAGAAACCTCATGCGCCATCCAGTCCAACCCCATTCTGCCAAGAAGCAGGAAAATTGCATTCAAAGCACCCCCCACAGATGGCCATCCAGCCTGTTTAAAACCCTCCAAAGAAGGAGCCTTCACCACACTCCGGGGCAGAGAGTTCCACTGCTGAATGGCTCTCACAGTCAGGAAGTTCTTCCTAATGCTCAGATGGAATCTCCTTTCCTGTAGCTTGAAGCCATTGTTCCATGTCCTAGTCTCCAGGGCAGCAGAAAACAAACTTGCTCCTTCCTCCCTATGACTTCATCTCACATATTTATACATGGCTATCACGTCTCCTCTCAGCCTTCTCTTCTGCAAGCTAAACATGCCCAGCTCTTTAAGATACTCCTCATAGGGCTTGTTCTCCAGACCCTTGATCATTTTTGTCGCCCTCCTCTGGACACATTTCAGCTTGTCAACATCTCCCTTCAATTGTGGTGCCCCGAATTGGACAGTTTTCCAGATGTGGTCTAACTAAGGCAAATAGAGGGGCAGCATGACTTCCCTGGATCTGGACACTATGCTCCTATTTATCCAAAATCCCATTGCTTTTTTTGCTGCCGCATCACATTGTTGGGTCATGTTTAACTTGTTATCCACAAGGACTCCAAGATCTTTTTCGCACGTACTGCTCTCGAGCCACACGTCCACCATTCTTTATCTTTGCATTTCATTTTTTTCTGCCTAAATGGAGTGTCTTGCATTTGTCACTGTTGAACCTCATTTTGTTAGTTTTGGCCAATCATCTCTCTACTCAAGATCGTTTTGAATTCTGCTCCTGTCTTCTGGAGTATTGGCTCTCCCTCCCAATTTGGTGTCATCTCCAAACTTGATGATCATGCCTTCTAACCCTTCATCTAAGTCATTAATAAAGATGTTGAACAGGACAGGACAGAACCCTGCTTATCGCACTCCGCTCGTCACTTCTTTCCAGGATGAAGAGGGAGCATTGGTGAGCACCCTCTGTGATTAATATCTGATAAGCAAACAAACAGAATTGAAAAGGAACACTAAGGGGACAGTATTGGTGTGGATGCATTCCTAGAGCTTGGAAACCTTTTTGTGGAAAATGCAAAGGCTCACTTACTATTTCCAGCTCCTGCACTTTCTTATCCAGATTCAGTTTGATATTTGAGACTAAAGGTTAATTAATTGTGGCTGTGAGAAAGGGAAAAGGCCGAGGTTGCTAAGATGAATATTTATCGAACAACTTAAGGATTAAACCGTACGTGCTCAAAGATCTTGAGCAGTCTTCATCTGGGCTACTGCTAAGAATGGCTAAAAATAGCGAAAAGACCCTTCATTCAGAGCTTGAATGTTTGGCTGGCATGTTGACCATCCAAAGCTCAATCCCAGGTGTTGCCAACTGAAAGGAATCAGGTAGCACAGAGGATCTACTGACATTCAGAGTAATACAGAACATCTTGACTATCCTGTATCACTAGATACTCAAAATTTTATGATAATCTATTTTATCAATATTGTAATGTGGCCAGACCTATTATTGTTAACCAATTAAAATGACATAATGAATCATGTAGTTTCATCAGCATATGCCTTGTTTTGACTGTCACTGATTTTGTCAAATGTTCTGGAATTTTGCCTATAATATTGTGATATATTCTGTTATAGGTTTACAGGAGTGGCACCATGAGCTATTTACTGGGCAACACAAATCTTTATGGTGCTACTTAGTGTTGTCAACATCAACACCGAAATACAACACCACCAGAGCTCTGCGAGTGCAGCATTTTTCTGAATGAAGCAGAGAGTGTTTGAGGACTGGGACATCCGAAGGTAAACCAAGGTGCTATTGTCCTCCCAACCTGCTATATGCCTGCGAGACGTGGACAGTCTACAGACGTCACATGCAACTCCTGGAATGATTCCATCAGCACTGCCTCCAGAAAATCCTGCAAATCTCTTGGGAAGACAGGCAGACAAACGTCAGCATGCTGGAAGAAGCAAAGACCACCAGCACGGAAGCGATGGTCCTCTGCCATCAACTCTGCTGGACTGGCCACATTGTCTGGATGCCCGACCACCGTCTCCCAAAGCAGTTGCTCTACTCCAAACTCAATAATGGAAAACGGAATGTTGTTGAACAGGAAAAGAAATTTAAAGATGGGCTCAAAGCCAAATAAAAAACTCTGGCATAGACAATGAGAACTGGGAAGCCCTGGCCCTTGAACGCTCCAGCTAGAGGTCAGCTGTGACCAGCAGTGCTGCAGAATTTGAAGAGGCACGAATAGAGGGTGAAAGAGAGAAACAAGCCAAGAGGAAGGCACGTCAAGCCAACCCCGACCGAGACCGCCTTCCACCTGGAAACCAATGCGCTCACTGCGGGGGAAGATGGTGGAAGGCAGTCTCGGTCGGGATTGGCTTGACGCGCCTTCCTCTTGGCACATTTCTCTCTTTCACCCTCCATTTATGCCTCTTCAAATTGTGCAGCACTGCTGGTCACAGCTGACCTCCAGCTGGATTGCTCAAGGGCCAGGTCTTCCACAGTCACCTACGGACCCACCAGAATACTGATCCTGGAAGACTATCCTACTTGGCCAATGAGGGATCACCTAAGTAAGTAAGTAAGTTCTTAGTGTTGGATTACAAGTCCTAGCACCCATTAGTCAACATGTCCTATGGATCAAACAGATGGTATTGTTTGTTCATCTTGAATTAAATCGATCCATTCATCTGGGAAGTTCTCTTGCCCAAACCCCAAGGCAGGGAATGTCCTGTCCTGCTTAGGCCTGACGGTTTTAGTTCGTTAATTCGTTAATTCGTAATTAAATCGTTATTTTAACCATTTTCGAAGCGATTTCAAAACACATTTTCAAACCCGGAAGGGTTTAAAAATATCGAAACAGCAGCCCCATATATTTTACGAGCTTCAGCTCGTGTCGTTAATGGGATGGAGGCTGCTGTGCTGACTGAGTGCTGCTGCTGGTGCCTGGGAGCCAATCCGGCGCTCCCAAGCACCCCAGCAGTGCACCGTGGCAGGAGCCGATTGGATGGCGCGCGCGCGCTCACAAGCGGCCTCCGCGCGCCATCCGGCTCCGGCTTCTGCGCCCTCCTCCTCCTCCTCCTCCTCCTCCTCCTAGCACTTCCTGCAACACAGCTGGGAGGAGGAGGAGGAGGGGGGGGCGCAGAAGCCGGAGCCGATTGGATGGCGCGTGCGCGCTCACCCGAGGAGGAGGAGGAGGAGGGCGCAGGAGCCGGAGCCGGATGGCGCGCGGAGGCCGCTTGTGTGAGTTTTCAGGGCTGTATGTATGACCATGTTCCAGAAGCATTCTCTCCTGACATTTTGCCCAAATCTATGGCAGGCATCCTCAGAGGTCTGTTGGAAACTAGGCAAATGGAGAGTTATATCATCTAATATTATCTATGGAATGTCCAGGGTGGGAGAAAGCCATTCAATGCTAATCAAGGTGATCATTACTGCAACATAGGCCTGTTTGATCAAGAAAAAATTTGTTTCTAAAATGTTTTGTAAATATTTACGAAATTTCGTAAATAACAAAACATTTTTTTGGAAAGTTTTGTTATTATTTTAAATATCGAAACAAAAAAACACCCCAATTACGAATTGAATTTAGAAACAAATTTTTTCTTGATCAAACAGGCCTAGTCCTGCTCAAATCCGGCTCCTATGTATTGTGTTCTGTACCAGCGACAACACTATACTTACAGTAGTATCTCTTCTAATTTCCTTTCAACACTATTCATTCAAAATATATTTCTACCCTCATTTAATTGTATATGTGCAGTAATAATAAATGTTAAATTCATGTAATCAAATATAATAATTATGCCTGTGAATGCATGAAATGAGAAATTTATTGCTTCTGTGAATGAATGCAAGTTAAATTTTAAAGGATATATTTGGAAGAAGCTAACATAATTACTGGTATTTAATCGGTGTGTGTGAGAAAGAGAGTTTATACACATGAGTGTGTCCTTTCTGGATAATATCCAAAATGAACAGTAAACGATAGAAACATGAAGATTTGTACACAGCGGCACTTGATGGAAAGAAGCACTTAATGCCTCTTTTGAGTCCAAGATTGAGAGAAAGTTGGAATACATCCAACGGATTGGTAAATAAACAAGGTCATCATTCATTTCCTTTGGTGGCTGGTCACTAGTGAAAGCTACATAAATGAGAATCATATTCATGATCCAGTCTTTATGGTGTAGGGGAGTGAAAGACACCACTTTTGCAAAACATGGGGGTGGGGTGGTGGCGGTTAATGCATACAGAGCATGTAAAGATTGAAAATGGTAAAAAAAAAAAAAAAGGAATTCTTAGGGCAGCTTTTACCTATATGAAGTTTCCCAGAAGTGTTAGTACCCATATGAGTCAGTGTGACAAATGATGGGCATGTGGGAGCTGAAGTTGAATGCATGCAGAAGGCATCAGGTTATAGAAGTTTGGCCTAAGGCAGGTATGAGCAAACTCAGGCCGGGGGGGGGGGTATGCAGCCCCTAGGGCTCTTTTCTCAGACCCTCCTCTTGAGGGAGACATAGGGAATTTTCAGGGATGTTCCCAATGCTCATATGTCCAGATTTACTGACATATTAGCCTGTTTCTGTAGAGGGCCTTTGTTTCCAGAAAATGCTGATGGTTTGAGAAAACGTTGTTAGGGAGCCCCCAGTGGTGCAGTGAGTTAAACCACTGATCTGCTAAACTTGTTGATTGAAAGGTCGCAGGTTCGAATCCGGGAGGCGGCATGAGCTTCCGCTGTCAGCCCCAGCTTCTGTCAACCTAGCAGTTCGAAAACATGCAAATGTGAGTAGATCAATAGGTATCACACTGGCAGGAAGATAAAGGCACTCCATGTAGTCATGCTGGCCACATGACCTTGGAGGTGTCTATGGACAATGCTGGCTCTTTGACTTAGAAATGGAGACGAGCACCACATCCCAGAGTCAGACATGACTGGACTTAATGTCAGGGGAAAACCTTTACCTAGAGAGGAAGTTACTTTTCAAGGCTAAAAGTACATCAGGACAAAACCAGCTAGTGACTGGTTTTGTACATCAGGACAAAATCAGTCTCTCTGGAGTTATGTTTGCAACAGAATAACAGATTGATTCATTGGGACAGTCATAGTCAGAGAACAATAGACCATAGTTGTGCCATTGTTAGGGTCCCACGTCTGCTATCATGTCTGTCAAAATCATAAAGAACCAATAAGCATCTGTATAGCTAGCTTGGACCAATGAAAAGATTTATCTTTGGAAACCAATGAAAATGTGTATTCAGTTTACTGCCGAAGTGATAAATGTTCTGCAACCCCATTTGACTGCATTCCTGTAGGCATGTTTGTTGATATTGCTATGGCCATGCAACAACAACAACTATTATTATTATTATTATTATTATTATTATTATTATTAATTATACCCCACCACCATCTCCTCAATGGGGACTCGGGGCAGCTTACATGAGGCCAAGCCCAAAAATACAAAACAGCACAATAAAACACAACCCCTTTCCCTCTTTGTTTATTTACTTACAACGATATCTCAATAAAAAGGACTGAGGTATAGCCTCCTATACACACACAAACACAGCCTCAGTTCTAATAAAATCAATTCTACATTCCTCATCAGGATTCTACTGACTCGTTCTTCTGCATCAGTGATTCCAAGTCTGTAAAAAGGCTCCTTTTACAAAGCAAGTGTGGTGTAGCGGTTTGAGCTGCCTGACTGGGATTCCTGAAGACTTTAGAGTTTGAATTTCTACTCAGCCATGGAAATCTTGGGCAGGTCAGATTCTCAGATTAAGATGAAGGCAATGGTAAACCTTCTGTAATAAACTTTGCCTAAATAATTCTATGAGACAGTCACCATCACTTGGAGGTGACTTGAAGTCATATAACATCAATACAAGGTTTCTTTAGAATTCCTGCTATTCAAGAAAGAAACATCCACAGTTTGCTTCTTTGGAGTTGCTGAAGTAGTTCATAGTATGTGAGGGAAGGAGAGGTCTTTTGCCTAAGTTGGGTCAGCTCCTATGTATTTGTCCAAGTACAATAACATTCGTAATTAGGAGCTCCGGCAACATATCACAACACTGAATATCCCCTTCGTTTAACTGTGGTCACTTTACACAATCCTCTATTCCCCTCCTCCTCCCACATGGGCCTATTTATTTATTTATTTATTTATTTACCGCATTTGTATAATAATAATAATAATAATAATAATAATAATAATAATAATAATATCATATAATAAAACCTTATTTATACTCCGCCACCATCTCCCCAAGGGGAGTCGGGGAGGCTTATATGATGCCAAGCCCAACAATACAGCAATAAAATTATGCACATAGGGAAATAACAGTAAAATACAAATAAAAAATAAATAAAATACAAGGAACAATATAAATAAGCACAACAAACAATACACAATATTGTATACTGCCTATCTCTAGCCTGATGGGGACTCAAGGCGGCTTACAACATACAATATCCAACTAAAGACATGGTTTAAAATTTAAAACTTAATAAACATAATTAAAATACATTTCAATTAATCACGTTATCCAGAGTCAGAGTTCAAGGCCATTCCATAGTCATATTGCACGTTTTCCATATTAACATTTTTTGCACTGCTCTATTTTTCAAAGGCCTGCTCCCAGAGCCAGGTTTTGACTCTCCTTCTGAACACTAGGAGAGAGGGGATTGCCCTCATATCCATAGGGAGGAAATTCCACAACTAAGGGGCCACCACTGAGAATGCCCTGTCTCTCATACCCACCAGATGTGCTGGCAAAAAAGGTGGGACCGAGAGCAGGGCCTCCCCAGATGATCTTAATCTCTGAAATGGTTCATAAGGGGAGATATGTTCGGACAGGTAGGCTGGGCTGGAACCATTTAGGGCTTTATAGGCCAAAGCCAGCACTTTGAATTGTGCTTGGTAGCAGACTGGCAGCCAGTGGAGCTGACGCAACAGGGGGGCTGTATGCTCCCTGTACACCACTCCGGTGAGCAACCTGGCTGCTGCCCGTTGGACAAGTTGCAGCTTCCAAACAGACTTCAACTCCACATAGAGCACCTTGATCTATATGGGACGTAACCAGTCTGGACCACTGTGGCTACGTCAGACTTCCCAAGATACGGGCACAGCCACACAATTATTGTGGTATGATTCCACTCTAATTTTCATCCTTCTGTTTGATGGAATTGAAAATTTGGGGGGGGGGGGGGGAAGGCATTCATAATTCCCAGCCAGGATACTTCAATGAATCACCAAACTACAAACTCTAGGATTTTATAGGATGGAGTCATGGGAGTTAGTGGAAGCACAATACTATAATTGTGCTATATGGATAAATCTTTGGTTTGCCAAATCCATTTCTCCATTCTCATCACTCTGTGTTCTCTAACTATTGAGCATAGTCGATCCTTACTGGGTTGGTTGGGGTCTCCCCCTCCCCCAATCTTATTTTCCCCTCCTCCATATTTTTAAAGATGTTCTTCAAACTTTTAGAATTTCTGGAAGCCAACTGGCACCTCCCCCTTGTGAATGAATGGTGCCATTTTGCCCTTGTAAGCAATGGCCTTCACTGCTGAACACCACAGATAGAGGATTACAGTACCGAGGGAAGAGAAAGTTTCTTAAGGCAAATTGATTGGGAACAGCTCAGAGAGGAATGGTTTTGTCAACAGGAAATGTGTGATGCTGCCTGTAATCAACATACTCCTTCAGTCACCTTCCCTGCCCCTGGCTCCTGTCCTACATGGCGATATACCAAGCACAGCAAGATGGTGATGGCAACAATGCAGCCAAGAACAAATGGTTGGCCAAAGAAAAAATCCTAAAAGCAAACTGAAAAATACTCCCAAAGCAGCTTTGAGAGAAATCTGCCTGCCAAAGGGAGCCATGGCTGCCTCAAAGCTTCCCTTTGCTTGCCAGATCCAAATAGATTTTTAGTGCAATTCAGAAGGGGAACTCTAAAGGAAGTCCAGTCCAAATAGAAGTATTCACAGTGACCAGTGGCAGCTGGTGCCTTCTATGCCCATCAAGTGGGGTATCTACTTGGGGTTTTAGTCTGAACTTGAAAGGAATTATCTGCTCAACCTTTTATGAATATCCGATTCAGCACCTGAGAATCCATTTCTAAAGTTCATACTAGAACCAAGACAAGGAAATCCTTGTGAACTATTGTCTCCAAGAAGAGTTGTTAGGAAAAATGCAATGAATCGAAGGCACACAACAACAAACATATTGCTGGAGTATAAGTTGTTAGTTCCATGTTCTAGCCAACAAGTCACGCAACTGCCAAACATATCTTCTTGCTTTTCAAGGCAAAAAGTTTTTTTATATATATATCTCTGGATGAAGAAGTACAACCAAATCCTGCTGTGCTGCCCCCATCAGATATTATATGGTCACTTTTGGAGGAGGGAGCAGTATGATTAGGGAGTATTGTTGTGTATGGAGGTACAGGAAATCTCCTTCTGCAATGACTATAAAAAATGTGTGCAGACACAATGTGACAATTATTTATTTATTTATTTATTATTTACTTCATTTATATACCGCTTTTCTCAGCCCTCAGGCTACTCAAAGCGGTTAACAACAGCAAAATTCAATGCAAAAACATCACAAAACGAATATGGGACAGTTAAAAACAGTAGCATAATCAACGATCAAACATCAATATAACAATCATTAGCGTCTCATCAGTAAAATCAGAATCGAATCTCATCATCCATTATTTCATATTCCTATATTCAATTACACTGCTTGTTTGAACAGCCAGGTCTTCACTTTCCTCTGAAACGCCAACAGGGAGGGGGGCAATCTGATATCTGTAGGAAGGGCGTTCCACAGTCGAGGGGCCACCACTGAGAAGGCCCTGTCTCTCGTCCCTGCCAGGTGCGCCTGTGATGCAGGCGGGACCGAGAGCAGGGCCTCCCCAGATGATCTTAATATCCTAGTTGGTTCATAGGAGGAGATGCGTTCGAAGAGGTAAGTAGGGCCAGAACCACAATTCACCTTTGTATTATGTTAGTATATTGATTCGGGCCCAGCTTACCTCTCTGAATGTATCTACCTCTATGACCAACCTTGGAGGCTAAGATCATCAGGGAGGCCCTGCTCTTGGTCCCCCCCTCCCTCACAACCATGACTGGTGTGGATGAAAGACAGAGTCTTCTCAGTGGTGGCCCCTCATCTATGGAACTCCCCCTCTGGTGAAATTAGATTGGTCCCTCCCTCCTGACCTTCAGGAAATAACTAAAGCCATGGCTGAGGGAACTAGCTTTTGGTCAGTAAGCAGCACAGTAAGAGACTACAAATAATGAAATAATGACTCAGATTGACCCTAGAATATGATTTGGATTTTGTGATTTTAACTGATGTTTTAATATTTATGTTTTTAATTGGGTTGATTTTAATGAAGTTGTTTATTTATTGATATGTATAGGTGTATACAACATTGAATTTTGCTTTTGTGAGGCTGCCTTGAATCCCCTTCAGGGTGAGAAGGGCTGGGTACAAGTGTGGTAAATAAATACAGTAAATAAATAATAGAATGTGCCTCCAATTGCTTGTTCCTTCGTAAAACCAGCAGTTTCCTGCCTTTAAAAAGCTCTATTGAAATATCAGGATGACCACTGAGCCCAGTAGCACTATAAGGCTGTGAGCAAACACAACTTTTAAACACACACACACAGCAACTAGGACCATCTGGTAAGCATTGTGCCACATCCACCTCCACTCTGCACAAGCACAGCCCCCCTTAGCTCTGTTTTCTAATAATTAACTATTTAAAATTCCAACGGCGCTAATCGCAGTGGCAGCCAGGCCTGTGTACTCATTACCCAGAATCAATTCCTGTTGAATAGTCACCTCCAGGGGTGGATAATGCCCAAACAAGATGATGATTCTTCCCCGCGCTCGGCCAGAGCTAATGAGGAGCGGCCCTGGCTGCGGCCAAGTCATTCTTCCATAATCAGTCAAAATAACAAGAAACAGCATCTTCCAGGAACACGGGAGCATTCTACATAAATCTACATAGACAGTCGGTCATGCCACTGGGCACCCCATATCAATGAGGGATCCATGTTTACTGTGAGCCAGATGTTGAGGGGGGAGGAGGAGGTCCTGGAACTAGTTCTGGGTTAGGATTGTGCTCACTCACTCACTCACTGAAAATGGGAAACACTGAGAAGTGCGTGCCAAGAATGTGTTCAAATTCATTTTGAAATTTATTATAGTTAAAAGATTTATTTAAAACTTTTATATATTGTATTGTTGAAGGCTTTCATGGCCGGAATCACTGGGTTGTTGTAGGTTTTTTCAGGCTATATGGCCATGTTCTAGAGGCATTCTCTCCTGACGTTTTGCCTGCATCTATGGCAAGCATCCTCAGAGGTATGAGGTCTGTTGGAACTAGGAAAAAGGGTTTATATATCTGTGGAATGACCAGGGCGGGACAAAGAACTCTTGTCTGCTGGAGCTAGGTGTGAATGTTTCAACTGACCACCTTGATTAGCATATAATGGCCTGACAGTGCCTGGAGCAAGCTTTTGTTGAGAGGTGATTACATGTCCTTGTTTGTTTCCTCTCTGTTGTTGTGCAGTTGTAATTTTAGAGTTCAGCAGTTCCTTGTCTGTGTTTGCGAGTTCTTTGTGGATGGTGTGAATTCTCTCTCATAAGAGGTTGTGTTCCATTTTATATCCCAATCTTCTCTACCTCCGTAGAGGGACTCAGACTGGATGAAAAACAACAACAAACAAACCCTACACTATACAATACAAAGCTGTAATGACATTACACAGTGCACATTGGATCTATTTCAGGATTCTGGACAATGTGCTCTATTCCTTTCCACCACTCCTCCATTATCAGTCAGCTCTAGCTTCTCATGTGGGGCCATGAGAGAAGGCTCCCACAGGATGGTAAAACATCTGGGTATCCTCTGGGAAACATCCTTACAGACGGCCAGTTCTCTCACACTAGAAGCGACTTGCCATTTCTCAAGTCGCTCCTGATATATATATATATATATATATATATATATATATATATATATATATATTAGGGCTGGGCGGTTTCGTTCGTTAATTTCGTAATTCATTAAAAATTCATTATTTTTTTTATAATGAAGCGATAACGAACCATTCAGGAGCAACTAAAAATCGAAACGAATTTTTCAATTCGTTTCGTAATTGTTTTGTATTCGTTTTGTATTCGTTTTGTTATCGTTTCGAAATCGTTTCGTTATTATTTCCGTATGTCTGGGGCAAGTTTTATAGTTGTTGTTTGTTTAATCAGTGAAAAAAAATTATAAATATCACACCAACAGTCAACAACAGAGGGAGAGGGAAGCTTCAGAAGTTCCCCCTGTCCCATTTGGAGGTTTTTTAGCATATTGCGCGGTCGCGTCCGCCATTAACAAATCGATTTGTAATTGTTTCGTATTTGTTTTCTAATTTCCGAAATTTCATAAATATCGAACTTTTTAAAAGAAAATTTTCGGAATTCTTTTAAAAATCGAAATATATGTGTGTGTGTGTGTGTGTGTGGGTGTGTGTGTGTGTGTGTGTGTGTGTGGGTGTGTGTCAGTGTCCACTCTGGACTGGCTTGGGAGTCCCCTGTTCTTCATTGTTTGTTTGTTTGTCTGTCTGTTTTCTGTTGTAGTTTGACTGACTCTCTAACACACAAAGTAACTAAATGAGGGTGTGCATATCAGAGAACAGCTTGAATCTGGAAGTTCATCATCTGAGTATTCCCTGCTTTTGCAATGAATGCCAGCAACAGCAATATAATTCTGTCATGTCAATGGGCTCTAGTCTGGCATTCAAATTCATATGCCCTGCTGGCTCTCTCTATACAAAACGAATAAGACAACTATTAAAATATACATTCGAAAAAAGAAGATAAAATAGTGCAGAACTTTGTTGCACGTTTGAATCACTTTTAAAGAGCTTACATTTTGGAATCTGGACTTATATGGTAGTTGAAAGAGTTAGGATTGGTGGTTTGAAAGAGAGAGAGAAAGAAAGAAAGAAAGTCATCCTGCTGGGAAAATCCCTTTCATGTTCCAGACTGCACAAACCTAAACAGAGATTATCATCTTCTTTTCTTTTATCTTGTAGCAACCTGTATTTTGTGTGTAGTGAAATCTGTCTGAAGTCTGGACATTCGCAGATGAAATTCAGGACAGATGATGCCAGGCAACATTAAAATGCAGACAAGTTGGAAAACTTGGTCAGTGAAAGAAAATGGCCAAGGTAAGAGAGGGCACAAAAGTTTTATTTTATATGAACCTATGGGAAAAGGCAAGATTTCTGTCCCATCTCATCCCCCCTCTTCTCCTTGTAGAAGTAAATGAGTGCAAGTTACTTTTGTAGTCCAACGAGTGGTAGCCAGATTACTAACTGGGCGACATACAGGGAGCATACCACCCCCCTGCTATGCCAGCTCCACTGGCTGCCGGTCCATCTCTGAGCCCAATTCAAAGTGCTTGTTTTGACCTATAAAGGTCTATACGGTTCTGGCCCAGCTTACTTGTCCAAACGCATTCACCCCTACATCCCACCTCATAATCTAAGATTAACCGGGGAGGCCCTGCTCTCGCTCCCGTCAACAGCAGAAATATATCTGGCGGGGATAAGAGACAGGGCCTTCTCGGCTGTGGCCCCCCACCTATTAGGTAAGATCTGCTCCCTCCCTCCTGGCTTTTTAGAAATAAATTAAAATCATGATTTTGGGACCAGGCTTTCGGACAGTAGATGTATGTAGCACTTTAGAGGGGCATTGACTGGAACGGCGATATGGCTGATGAGCCTGTTGTTTTAATGATTGTTGATGTATTGTTTTAATTATGATTTATGTTCAATTGTGGTTTTATTATTGTAATTGTTATTTAGTGGCATCGTATCAGTGCCCATTGTAAGCCATCCTGAGTCCCCTTATGGGGGTAGAGAAGTGATGGGGTAGAAATACCAGAAATAAATAATAATAGTAGGATGCACCCAATGAAGTAAGCTGAGGACAAAGATGATAAATAGGTGGAGAAGAAAGAAACCGGGACATTATAAAAGCACCCTATATTAAATTGATCTATTCGCTAAATGGGAAGAGTTGGAGAGCATAAATCGAAGCCCTAAGTTTCTGATTTTCCTTAGGATAAATACGAACTTCTGCTACTATTATATGAGGATGTTTTGGGGATGAGATTCAGAAAGGAAATACTAAAATGTGGAGAGTAGAAAAAAGTGCACTTTTCTAGATGACTGTTTGGACCTGAGGCAAAGCCAATCTTGCTTGTAGCATTGAATTGCTGGTGATAATAAAATACAGGAGGCAATCTGACTTGGAGACGAATCTTGAAAATTGGACACACACTGGTCAGGTTAAGTGTCAAATAAAAACCAAAACAGTCCTGGTTGTTAGTGAGTCCTTTCATTGCCATGAGCTCATCATTTGCCTGACCTTGTTGGCCTTTTTTCCGCTGCTAACCATGAATCTTCTCTTCTTCCCCCTGAATGCAGGCTTAAATCTCTTTCTCTTCCATGGGGACATGGGGCTAGCAAGATTAAACTGAAGTGCAGCCAATGTAAGATGGGCAAAACCACTTTGCTCTTAACAATGCTCTGGTCTTGAAGGAACAATTAACCACTCTAAATTATTTTGTTCAAAAACTCACATTCTTGGAGACTGTTCTGTCGTGCATTGGGCCTGTAAATAGTTGTCTTTAAAACAGAACGTGCAACCTTTGCCCAATGGGAAGCCAGGGGGCCTAAAGAGAAGTTCTCAGAGGTTTCCACTACAAACAGTCTTTAGATGGTTTGAGAAGTACAACAAAGTTTTTTATTAATGAACAATCAAACAGAAACTTCTCTTGTCTTCAGTAAAGTTAAGTAAATGATTCCAAGCTTTTGGGCAACTGGTGAATTCCTAAACTTGCCCACGAAGGACAGGCAACTGTCTTCAATAACTTCTTCTTTAAAGGAAAATCCCTTTTTTAACTTCTCCCAGGCTGACTGTAAACTTAAACCTAACTGATGTGGGCACCACTACCGGGCTGAACTGCATCTCAAAGCACCGAGTGGACCTACCAGCAAGGCCTGTAGTCTCTTCAGCTGGAGTTCTTTGATCTTTGGGGCTGTTTCCCTGGAAAGTCTTTGGAGACTCTTTCCCTTCTGTTTCTGTTGGAATTTCTGTAACCCTGGAAATTCTTAAAGGTTGAAGCTTTTGTACAGGGGAAGCTTTACACACATCCTATACATAAGCTAACCTTGCTGAGACTAACTAAAAATGGTTCCCTTCCCTTCCCAATTGCCCTGATCAAGGGGCGGGACCAAAGTTAATGATGATGGACAGGTGGCTTACCCTATACTGCAACCAAAGAAGCCACCTATCTGCAGAGTCCCTGAAACTTAGGACTGCAAACAAACATTCAATGCAAAGCAAACAAAATTGGAGCTCCTGCTACAGCTGTACCAGAACAGAGACCAACAACCATAAATATAGTGATAAGATGTATGTGTATTTTTGAAACTAAGGTAAACTATCATATGAAATATTCTCCCACACTAGGCTGTAATGAAAGACTTTCCCTTCTCTCCAGAAAAGAAAACAACATGAGAAATACAAACAGAAGAGAAACACTGTTGCTTGGGGAACATCATTCCACCTCCCCATAATCTTTGCAAAAAGTCAAGGGATTGGTAGCCATAGAGCTGTGACCACGTCACTTGGGTGACATTGAGAGATTAGTCAATCCTGGCTAGAGAGCAGGGGGGCTACCACCCAGCAGTTGAGGGAGATAAGTGAATGTCATTTCCAATCAGGCCTCCCTTGGACAAGTCGCAGGACAGAAGGAAAATAGGAAGTGGCAACCATCTTTCTCTGGAGACTGAACAAACCATCCTCTCCCCTCTGTCTCACTGCTTTCTTAACAGCAATTAGGCAGAGAAATTAGGCGGGTGTCTCTTTAGCAGGCAGCTGCATCCCCAAATTGATGAGGGATGAGGGGAAAGAGGGAGGGGAGAACTTTATTTTTAACTCTGCCTCACAAAAACGGGATGCCATGGTCATAAAAGTGACCTGCACAATGTTTCGGAGTCCGGCATGCATTCATAACAACAACCACAAGGGACATTCTGGAACTGGACAGCAGTGGTGATGTCTCCCGATGTACATTTATTTTTATTAGTCAGCTGTTACAGTTAACAAAATACAGCTGTGTCTGTGACATTCATGCACCCAGTGACATATGCTCACATAAATGCAACGGGGCTTGCAGAAAACTTCAGGGTGTCTGACTTAACATGACCTCCTTTTGGAAACGTTCCAAAGATGAGAAAGTACTGGATTTCCATATTAAAGTTACAGGGTGACCTGGTAGTTTTCCCATCAATGGAGAGGTGAATCTGCTCTGTGTTTTGTTATATCCGCAAAATGGTTTCAGCACCATGGACCAAACTTCTAAAATTCAGATTTAAACTCAGAAGTTACCAAATGATGCTGACTTGGTATATGTTGCAATAAAGAGAGAAAGATCAAGGACACAAAAAGGGAAAGAAGGGAGAAGAGAGATTGAACCAATGTCTCATTTGCCTCCAACTGTTTCCCGCTTCTGCCTGCCACCATAATCCTTGGACCCTTCTCAGGTATGTCCTATTTTTTCATGACCCAATTTGTATGGGAAGTTTGACAATTATCATTCATTACAAATACAGATAAAATATAGATAAAATTGAAAAGGTTGCAATAACTAAGAGAATGTGGGAACAAGTTAGGAATTGTATTGTCGAAGGCTTTCATGGCCGGAATCACTGGGTTGTTGTAGGTTTTTTTTGGGCTGTATGACCATGTTCTAGAGGCATTCTCACCTGACATTATGCCTGTGTCTATGGCAAGCATCCTCAGAGGTAGTAAGGCCTGTTGGAACTAGGAAAATGGGTTTATATATCTGTGGAATGACCAGGGTGGGACAAAGGACTCTTGTCTGTTGCAGCTAGGTGAGAATGTTTCATCTGACCACCTTGATTAGCATTTGATGGCCTGGCAGTGCCTGGGGGAATCTTTTGTTGAGAGTTGGTTAGCTGACCCTGATTGTTTCCTCTCTCTTGTTTCGCTCCTGTAATTTTAGAGGTTTTTAATACTGGTAGCCATGAAAATGAACAAAATCTGGCTAGGTATGGTCAGTTGAAACATTCACAAATAGCTCCAACAGACAAGAGTTCTTTGTTTCACCCTGGTCATTCCATGGATATATAAACCCATTTTCCTAGTTCCAACAGACCTCACTACCTCTGAGGATGCTTGCCACAGATGCAGGCGAAACGTCAGGAGAGAATGCCTCTAGAACTTGGCTATACAGCTTGAAGAAACCTACAACAACCCAGTTAGGAATTATTTAGAAAATGTGCTAAGATGTGGAGTAGAAAAGTTAAAACTGAGATTGATATTTCAAATGTAACTTTTGCAGTTTGCGGTATAAATTGCATGTACAAGGAGGGGAGGGTGGGAGTGGGATAAAACAATAAAACAAAAATAAAAATGTTGGTTATTACAAAGTAAAGGTATCAACTATTTATATGTGATCATCACTATAAATTATCCATGGAAGAAGCCAATCCCATGAACTTTTTAGTTGTGGGAAATGATGAAGGATTTAAGTCAGATGGGCTCTCCTATATCCCAGTGTTATATATGATTAAATGGGATTCCTTAACCATGTATAAGAAATATAGAATATAGATCATACCCTGAAAGACAGTCCTTTGAGATGACCTTTCTTGATAGGCATGTAGAAACACAACACAACACAACACACACACATTGTTGTTCATTTGTTCAATCACTTCTGACTCTTCGTGACCTCATGGACCAGTCCATGACAGAACTCCCTGTCAGTTGTCACCACCCTCAGCTCCTTCAAGGTCAAGCCAGTCACTTCAAGAATGCCATCCATCCATCTTGCCCTTGGTCGGCCCCTCTTCATTTTTCCTTCAGTTTTCCCCAGCATAATTGTCTTCTCTAAGCTTTCCTGTCTTCTCATGATGTGGCCAAAATACTTCATCTTTGCTACTCGTATCCTTCCCTCCAATGAGCAATCGGGGTTTATTTCCTGGACTGGTTGGAACTTCTCATGGTCCAAGGCACTCTCAGAACTGTGTGCAAAATACTCCATCTTTGCCTCTAATATACACACACATATTATTATTATTATTATTATTATTATTATTATTCCAACAAAAAGGAAGAAATTTGTGTTCTAGGAACTTCTTATGAACTGTTAGCTGTAGCTGGAGATATTTGAAGGACTCTGTCTTTCTCCTGTGAAATCACACTATTGACAAGCGATTTGGCAATCTACCAGCCACACTGCCCACTGATTTCCAACATCTTGGCAGGTTCAAAAAAGTAGAAGAAACTACTGACACCTGGAGGCAGTCTAATTGCTGAAAACCAATATGTGGTATTTAAAAAATGGAATCGGAGTCCTATGGAGCAGGCTGCTCAAGGCCTTGCCATAATTCTGTGCAACCATCAATATTTACATTCAATGCCTCAAATAAAGATTGAATTTGGATTTAGTGGGAGCATTACTGTGTGTTAATAATACAGCGATTGATTATTAAACATATTTACTGGGGTTATGGAAAACAGGCTCAAAAGAGCAAAAGAAATTGGATCCAGAGGCTAGGTTATTAACTACATGGAGCTACATTAGCCAAATTATCTGCATGTCGTTAAAAATCATTTTAGAAAAGGCATTAACATAATTCAGGAGGTGAGAGAAGAGACATGAATATTCACAGTACTTGGGTAAAAGGTCACATTTCACTTAAATACTTCAGACCAGATAATACTGTCCAACAGGAATGCCTGCTGAGTGCTAACCAGGGCTGGGGACCAGTAAAGGCCATCAATATATGAGATTTCCCGAGTTATATGGTTCAGTTCTCCTTAAAGTTTGCATGTCCATGTAGTTGTATGTCAAATAATAACTGCAACTTTCAAGATAATATTTTGCACACCATAAATTAGAATAGTATCTTCTACCCAGTGGACATTAGGCTTTAGGACTAAGCAGAAGCTCCTGCAGATACTGATCTGAAGGTCCTTATAGCTTGGAAACATTACCTTTTGTGTACCACAAACCCCAGAATCACCAAACTTGCATGGATAGTCTTTTCAAACTCTTCTCAATTAATGATGAACTGTTAATAAGCATCATGACTTCCCAAGTCAAAAGAACTATGGGTTTCTTACAACATAATATGTTTTATTTCAGTGGTAGTGTGAGATGGTGGAAAAGTAAACAATTCTCAGGGTTTCGCTGTCATCCTAGGCCCTATGTATTGTCGAAGGCTTTCATGGCCGGAATCACTGGGTTGTTGTAGGGGTTTTTCTTCTGACTATATGGCCATGGTCTAGAGGCATTCTCTCCTGACGTTTCGCCTGCATCTATGGCAAGCATCCTCAGAGGTAGTGAGGTCTGTTGGAACTAGGAAAAAGGGTTTATATATCTGTGGAATGACCAGGGTGAGACAAAGGACTCTTGTCTGCTGGAGCTAGGTGTGAATGTTTCAACTGACCACCTTGATTAGCATATAATGGCCTGACATTGCCTAGAGCAAACTTTGTTGAGAGGTGATTAGATGTCCTTGTTTGTTTCCTCTCTGTTGTTGTGCTGTTGTAATTTTAGAGTTTTTTAATACTGGTAGCCAGTAGGGCTGGGCAGTTCCGTTTCGTTAATTCGTAATTCGTTAAAAATTCGTTATTTTTTTGTTAACGAAGCGATAACGAACCATTCTGGAGCAACTTAAAAATGAAACGAATTTTTCAATTCGTTTCGTAAATGCTTCATATTTCGTTATGTATTCGTTTCGTTATTGGTTTGAGGTCGTTTCGTTATTATTTCCGCATGTCTGGGGCAAGTTTTATAGTTGTTTTTTGTTTAATTAGTGAAAAAAATATAATATCACACCAACAGTCAACAACAGAGGGAGAGGGAAGCTTCAGAAGTTTTTTTAGCGTATTGCGTGATCGCGGCCGCCATTAACGAATTGATTCGTTATTGTTTCGTTATTGTTTTGTAATTTTTTTACCATTTACGAAATTTTGTAAATATCGAACTTTTTTTAAGGAAAATTTTGTAATTATTTTAAATAACGAAACGCAAAAAACCCCAAAAAACGAATCGATTTTAGAAACAAATTTTTCCGTTGTTACCCAGGCCTAGTAGCCAGATATTGTCAAAGGCTTTCATGGCCAGAATCACTGGGTTGTTGTAGGCTTTTCGGGCTGCGTGGCCATGTTCTAGAAGCAACCTCTGAGGATGCCTTCCGTAGATGCAGGTGAAACGTCAGGAGAGAATGCTTCTAGAACATGGCCATACAGCCCAAAAAGCCTACAACAACTTATCATAGGTCCATTTAGAAAAGGGCACAGGAGAGAGCTTTCTTAGGAGAGAACATATAACTTTGAGTGGATCCAGAGGAGTGTGCATGGATCCAGACTCTGGTTTTGAAAATCACTAGGTCTAGCTCTCAATATTAAGTCACATCATGCTTAGCCATGATAATACTGCCAGTTTAAACACCTTTCTAATCTCATTCATTCCAGTGGCAGAGAGGTACACACTGGATCTGCCCTTGATGCCACTTGTCTTAAGATTTTCAAATTGTACCTAACATGCCCCTCACCTTTCAGGACATCCAACTGATTTCATGGGAGCAATCTAACTGGAAAGCCAAATTGTGCCCTAAATAAATGTACAGTTGCGACATGCAGCTCAGCTCTTATTCATTTCCCTGCACAGCCCCTGGGAAAGGATGTATCCCAGAGACTCATGTGCTTGTTTGCAGAAGATGACTTTTGGCCGTATGCTTGATGGAGCGAGGAACTTTTTCCAGGAAGGGACTGTTTTGTGTTCTGCCACAGCTGCCAGAGGGAAGGTGACAGATAGGGTACCAAAGAGCTCTCCGTTTACCTCTGCTGTCTGGTTGGCTGCAGCTGGAATGAAGATAATCTACGAGCGAGTCTTGAGCATCACCACTGCTCTCTGCTCTTTATAAATCAAGAGGGCAAAAAAGCTTAGTGAAAACAATGCTCAGGGTGCTTTCCTTCCTTGTGCCCACAGTGCTATCCATCTGGCTCCGAAGGTCATTCAAAGTAGGGGGATAATTGCTAGGGAGGGGATGGGGCCATAATTTTCACAGCCAAGAGAGCAAGAAACACAGCTGTAAGAAAGAAGGGTGAACTTAGGAACTGAGTTTCAATCCTGTCTGCATGGTATGCCTTTTATTTATATTCATGCCATCCTAAAGGTGGGTGTCTGCAATTTTAGTTCTGTGAAAGTAACATATCCTGCACATTCTAAGAAAAATATCCTTCACCTCAAAAATCACTGCTGAGTTTATTGTATGGGCATGTGCCTTCAGGTTGCCTTTTATCCTCAAGGAGTTCAAAGGGTTTTCTTAGGGAAGGAATACTCAGAGTTTGTTTTGCCAGTTCCTTCCTCTGAGGAAAGCACCTGGTAATTGTCAGTCTCTCATCTAAGAATTAACCAGAGCTGATAATGCTTAGAAAAAAGGAACAACTGCAGCTTTCCCTAGATACCATATTCTCATCCCTTGTTGCTGCTGTTGTGCTTGCAAATCATTTTGATTTATTTATTTATTTATTTGTTACTGCGCTTGTATACCGCCGTTTCTCAGCCTACATTGGCGACTCAACGCGGTTTACAACACTACAATAATCAACAATATTCAAGATAAAAAGCATAAAACACATACATAATATACAATATTGGGCCACCAATATCGAACCAATGCATCTCTTAGTTAAAAACGCAGTCCAATTTCATCGTCTGTGATTACCAGTCCTTGATCGTCAGATTCGTTGCACCGTGTTAACCGAATGCTTGTTTGAACATCCATGTGTTCAGTCTTTTTCGAAACGCCACCAGCGAGGGGGCTGATCTTATCTCTATGGGGAGGGCGTTCCAAAGCCGAGGGGCTACCACAGAAAAGGCCCTGTCTCTCGTCCCCGCCAGCCGCACCTGTGAAGCAGGCGGGATAGAGAGCAGGGCCTCCCCAGAAGATCTTAGGGTCCTGGTGGGCTGATAGGCCAAGATACGTTCGGATAGATAAGTTGGGCCAGAACCGTTTAGGGCTTTAAAGGCCAGCGCCAGCACTTTGAATTGGGCCCGGTAGCAAATCGGCAGCCAATGGAGCTGGTACAGCAGAGGAGTTGTATGCTCCCTGCGCCCTGCTCCTGTTAGTAACATGGCTGCCGCCCGTTGGACTAATTGGAGCTTCCGAGCCGTCTTCAAAGGCAACCCCACGTAGAGAGCGTTGCAGTAGTCAAGACGGGATGTAACCAGAGTGTGGACTACCGTGGCCAAGTCAGACTTCCCAAGGTACGGTCGCAGTTGGCGCACAAGTTTTAATTGTGCGAATGCTTCCCTGGTCACCGTCGAAACCTGGGGTTCCAGGCTCAGCGATGAGTCCAGGATCACACCCAAACTGCGAACCTGCGTCTTCAGGGGGAGTGCGACCCCGTCTAACACAGGCTGTAACTCTATACCCTGTTCGGCCTTGCGACTAACCAGGAGTACCTCTGTCTTGTCTGGATTCAATTTCAATTTGTTCGCCCCCATCCAGACCATCACAGCGGCCAAGCACCGGTTCAGGACCTCGACAGCCTCCTTAGTAGCGGGTGGAAAGGAGTGACAGAGTTGGACATCATCCGCGTACAGATGACATCGCACTCCGAAACTCCGGATGATCTCGCCCAGCGGCTTCATGTAGATGTTAAACAATATATGAGGACCCTAAGGTGAACCTGTTACAAGGTTTTCTTGGTAAGATTTATTTAGGGGGATATTTGCTTTCTCCTTCATAAAATCATAGAATCATAGAGTTGGAAGAGACCTCATGGGCCATCCAGTCCAACCCCCTGCCAAGAAGCAGGAATATTGCATTCAAAGCACCCCCAACAGATGGCCATCCAGCCTCTGTTTAAAAGCTTCCAAAGAAGGAACCTCCACCACACTCTGGGGCAGAGAGTTCCACTGCTGAACGGCTCTCACAGGAAGTTCTTCCTCATGTTCAGATGGAATCTCCTCACTTGTAGTTTGAAGCCATTGTTCCCCGTCCTAATCTCCATGGAAGCAGTAAACAATCTTGCTCCCTCCTTCCTGTGACTTCCTCTCACATATTTATACATGGCTATCATATCTCCTCTCAGACTTCTCTTCTTCAGGCTAAACAAGCCCAGCTCCTTAAGCCACTCCTTGTAGGGCTTGTTCTCCAGACTCTTGATCATTTTAGTCGCCCTTCTCTGGACACATTCCAGCTTGTCAATATCTGTCTTCAATATCTCCCTTCCTCCAAAACTGAGAGGGTATGACTTGCCCAAGTTCATCTAGTGCAGTGGTCCTCAACTTGTGGGTCCCCAAGATGTTTTGGCCAGAAATCCTAACAGCTGGTAAACTGGCTGGGATTTCTTAGAGTTGTAGGCCAAAAAACCTGGAGAACACTGGGTCATCTGTGGCCAAGCAACATCAGAATTTAGTCAAGAAATGAACATTATTAACGAGGCTGCAACAGTTTGGTTTTTGCAGGCGCGCTTGGTGGGGATGAGAGAGAGGGCCTTTTCAGTGGTGGCCCCTCGACTATGGAACTCACTCCCTAAAGACATCAGGCAGGCCCCAACTCTGGCAGTCTTCAGGAGGAGCTTGAAGACGTGGCTGTTCCAGTGTGCCTTCCTGGAATAATGATCCCATAGCACTTTGGCCTCCAAAGCACTTTACATTTCTTTAGGTCTGCTCGTATGCCCTTACACAAACACCATTATCATGTTTTGGTCCATGTCCCAGCATTACTTCCAATTTTAACCTTACATTTGGCCTTCCCACTGTTTTTAACTGTGAGTTGTCTTATTGATAATGTTGTATATGTTATTGTCTATGTTTTTTTGTTTTTTTATTGCTTGTATTGTTGTATTTGGGCTCGGCCTTATGTAAGCCGCACCAAGTCCCTTGGGGAGATGGAAGCGGGATACAAATAAAATGTTATTATTGTTGTTGTTGTTGTTGTTGTTATTATTAACAACAGATATTTGGCCCCTTCCACACTGCCCCTATATTGTAGGATCTGATCCCAGATTACCTTCTTGTCCCAGATTATCTGGTAGTGGAGACTCATATAACCTAGTTTAAAGTAGATAATCTGGGATCAGATCCTAGGATATAGGGCAGTTCAGAATGGGCTTCTCTCATTGTCCTAAATATTGGTTGGAAACATCCTCCTTTATATCCCCTCCTTCCTGGATAGCAAAGGCTGATTTATTATCATTCCATCCTGTATGCTTTCCAGGAACTTCTGACATATGGGTGATGACTGGGTATATAAACTTATGCACTCAGGATAAATTCTTCTGTCTTGGCCCTAGAAGGAAGATAAAGTTTGTTGATAGCATTGATTTTATTTTTATTTGCATCATTGCCAAAGAGACCATATCAGCCCGGAGGCGACTCAGGGCGGTATACACAGTCGGCACTCATTTTCAGAAAGTCAGGAGGGAGGGGGCTGATCTAATATCCCTGGGCAGGGAGTTCCACAGCTGAGGGGCCACCACAGAGAAGGCCCTGTCTCTCATCCCTGCCAGATAAATCATCCAGCAAACTTTCAAGCATTTCTGACACTTGCTCTTTCAGTGCTGAAATTGGCAAAGGATTGCTAAAGCTGGGATTTTCGCTTTCACATTTATAGAATCTGGACTCTAGAAGAACTTGAAGGTAGCAAAGTATGTTAAACTGCTGCCAGGTTTCACTTGTTTCTCTTACGCAAGAAACATTCAAGAGTTATAGCTTACTCTACTAAGCTACAGTATGTAGGTCAAACATGCATTCTGCTTTCACTAGTTGCAGGGATGGACATGTGATAACTTTGCTTTTATTTCTTATGTCTGCATTCACTGATCATTTGTGTGTATGCCACAAACTTTCATCTTGCAGTGCCCTTTTTGTTGGTTTGTGTTTCATTTTGGCAAACCCTCTAATCTATTTTGGTTGGGACCTAAGAGGATCACACCTTGATGTCCCAGAAAAGACACTCAATGTAGAAGGCTTTCGTCCTTCAGCGGGGAATTTCCCCAAAAAGAGAGAGCTGGCCACGACGATTGACCCAGCTTCCAATCCTCCTCTCATTTCTACTTCAAACAGCGTCCATCATGAAAGCAACTTCTGAGACTGATTTTTTAAAAGAAATATTCCTTATTTTTTTAAAAGAGCTGTCCTTTATTTGGGGACATCAAAGTCTCACAGAATGTATTGAATGTTCTTTATTTCAGGCAGCATGGCTCCAAAATGTCCTTTACTGTTGAATTTCTGATTTGGCAGCACCCAAAGCAATCGCGCAAACTAGATAATGGGATAAAAGGAGCCAGACTTGCAGAACAGGTGGGGATTTCGAAGCGATGAACTCCCTGTGAGCAATATTGCTGGCCTGCTTTGTTGACTTATTTTTATTTATTTATTTTTGAGGAGGCTCCTTTGAAATCCTTTGGAGTTTTTCCCTGTGTAAGGGCCTCTAGATTCAGCAGGAAATTTTGCTTTGGGCAAAATTCATGGGCTATGCTAGGTGGATGTTTCTAGATCTCAAAGCAGCTGAAACATTATAAGGAAATGGCAAAAGAAGATGCAAAAACTACAAAAAGAACTTTGAAAGCTCATCCAGTTTCATTCGGCTGCCCAGGTTTGATACAGCCATTTTTCAGTTCACTGTAAAGGAGCTATACACACACATACATATGCTGGATGCCTATGTTACCCTATCATGGTATATTAGGCAGAAAATTCCCAGTGACTCCTTACAAAGCCCAGGAATATGAAATCCTGTGAGAAGATCCATGGGCTCTTATATACTCATCACTCTAGTTGTAATCTGGCTAGGATTTCTGTGAGTTGGCCAAAAACATCTGGGGACCCCAGGTTGAGAACCACGTCTCTAGATAATGAATCCACTTTAAATCCGGTTTCTGCCTCCTGCAGAATTCTGGGATTTGTAGTTTAGGGAGGAGCCTTTAACAGCCCCACTAAACTACAAACCACAGAATTCTGCAGGAGGCAGAAACTGGATTTAAACTGGATTCATCCTCTAATGTGATGAACTGGAACTGGGCTTGTCTCTAGAGAAAGCATTCAAACTCTCTGGAGACTGGAGAACAAGCCCTATGAGGAACGGCTTAAGGAGCTGGGCATGTTTAGCCTGAAGAAGAGAAGACTGAGAGGAGATATGATAGCCATGTATAAATATGTGAGAGGAAGCCACAGGGAGGAGGGAGCAAGCTTGTTTTCTGCTTCCCTGGAAACTAGGACACGGAACAATGGCTTCAAACTACAAGAGAGGAGATTCCATCAGAACATGAGGAAGAACTTCCTGACTGTGAGAGCCGTTCAGCAGTGGAACTCTCTGCCCCGGAGTGTGGTGGAGGCTCCTTCTTTGGAAGCTTTTAAACAGAGGCTGGATGGCCATCTGTCAGGGCTGATTTAAATGGAATATTCCTGCTTCTTGGCAGGGGGTTGGACTGGATGGCCCATGAGGTCTCTTCCAACTCTTTGATTCTATGATTCTATGATTCTAATGCCATTCTCCCTGCTGCACTTAATGAGGAGGAAACCCCAAAACATGTAGCTCTCCAAGAAATGGAGACAGCCTTGTCTATAATAATAATAATAATAATAATAATAATAATACTTTATTTATACCCCGCTACCACCTCCCCAAGGGACTCGGAGTGACTTAAATGAGGACAAGCACAACAATACATCAACAAAAACAACAACCAATAAGCGAAATAAACAATACAATTAATATAACTCACATATAGACAATAACACACAAGGATTTAAAAACCTATGGCCGGGCCAGATGTAATAGTTAAAACTTTAAAAATAAACGCTGGACATGAACAGAGGTAGGATGTATCTAGTAGGAGGGTTTTAAATGAAAAGTAGAGAGGAACTCAACAAGTAATTAAAGTACTTCTCTGGATATTTTGCAGGGGATTGTTTCCTTTATTCAAGGAAGGCACACTGGAACAGCCATGTTTTCAGGCTCCTCCGAAAGACTGCCAAAGTGGGGGCTTGTCTGATATCCTTGGGGAGTGAGTTCCAGAGTCAGGGAGCCACCATAGAGAAGGCCCTCTCCCTCGTCCCCACCAATCGTGCCTGCAAAGGAGGTGGGAGTGAGAGCAGGGCCTCTCCAGATGATTGAAGAGATCATGTGGGTTCGTAAACAGAAATGTGGTCACGCAGGTAGGCAGGTCCCAAGTCATTCAGGGTTTTGTAGGTAAGAACTTGCACCTTGAATTGGGACCGGAAAACGAACGGGGGGGGGGGGGGGCGTTGACCACTCTCTGTAAGTCGCCCCAGTTAGTAACCTGGCTGCCGCCCGTTGCACCAATTGAAATTTGTCTCCCTGGCCAAACAACATGTCCAGTTGTTTCACTGCTGAGTTTGTATCATACAGTGGCAGCTGTATGACCACAGAGGATCTAGATTCAAGAAGCAGCTATTTGTCAGCTTGCATGACATGATCAATAATCTCATCCTTCTTCCTGACATCGCCCTGATGTAATACCAGATCTGAAGTCATTTAATAAGTGGAGAGAAGCAACTGACAAGGAGGAGAACCTATACCTCAGCAGAGGTGGAACAGACACCTCACAGTTTCACAGCTGGATGGACCATCACATCACCTTTCATCTTTCCCAGTGTTAGGGCTTTCCTCTTTCTTTCCCTCATTTTATAGCTAGAGTATATTGTTTTGATTTCCTAATTTTTTGATCCTTTATTCTGGTTGTCCTCTACCCACCCACATATACACAGCTATCCACTCCTTTTCTCTCTCCCTTCTGCCTCCCATGCTTGGCAGATAAACTTTATAATGGTTGTAATTTATCTGCTGCACAACTTAATTAAAGTCAATGCCAAGGAAGAGCTGAACGTGTAATTGAACATGCTCCTAGGTGATTCCCTTTTCTCCTCGTGTGAAAGGAACTACGTAAACCTCTTGGTCTCCTTCCGTAGTAGGTACCCCATGTTCAAGGTCAGTCACTTGATATCACATGTAAATGGACAGAACAGTGAGAAGAACATGGACATTTTCATTCATCATATACAAGCAATTTTGTGCAGAACAGGGTTATTACTACAAAATTTTGATTTTGTAGTCAGTGTAGATTTGCTCTTTCAGTAGACAACATAAAGTGATCTACTTTAGTTGGGAATGGAATAGATGAAGAAAGAGACTGGCTTCTGGTATAGCAAGATTATGGGTCTTATCATGGTTGGGTTGGGGCATCTATACTGTCCTCCAGGTACAAAATACATTGGTTTAGATTTGTTATTTTCCATCTATTGTATCTCACTAGTACTGAAAAATTAAAATATAGCTGCCTAGCCAATCATATCTGGTTCCTCCACGCCAGGATTGAAGTAGTAGAGTCTCTTTTCAGTAAACCACAGAACTTCAATTTCTTCGGCCCAACAGTTGTCCTGGATTCTCTGAGGGTACTGTGAATATTTATTCCCCTCCCTTCTCTTGGCAGCATCATTTAATGCCAAGTGCTAGAATCCACCTTTGCTGCCCCCTTTTCTCTTTGGCACTGATCAATAACAAGCCTTGCACCTAATGACTTTCCTAACCCTGTTGTGGAGCACATCATTCAGACAGCGAGGGCTGAGTCAGGAGTCTACTCATCCCTTCTTTGGACACTGACTAATCACCAGCATTAGATACAGAATTACAGACAAAGGATGAAGGCACGAAGAGGACTGACCCGATGTTTAATGCAACTGATGACCAAGCGCCCATCTCAGCTGTAACGCACAAGGAATTTGAAATAACCTCTGCAGCAAAAACAACTTCCAGATCTCTCTGGCTTATTTCAAAAGAGAAAATCCGAGAAGCAGACTTCATCGGAAACATTTTCAAAACCTGAAGCATTTCAAGTTGTAACTGTTTCTGAAGAAATCTGGGAATGAAATGTAGGAAAACACTGGAAAATGAATGTAAAACTATTTGTAACATTACCCTTGAACCATTTGAAGATCGTACTACAAGGTACCCACAGTTTCAGGAGACACTGGCAGCAGTTCACTGTCACAGTTGTAAGTGCATCTATAACTGACTTCATATTCACACTCCGTAAATATTGACAACTATGGCACTATTGCCACAATTGAAAAAAGTCCCTCAGTTCTGCTTTTCTGGGCAGCAGCTGCTGTGAGAGATGGAGGTTTGTTCTCCCGTCAATCAGAACATAGCATACTATTTTTTCTATCTCCTTCAAACTAACAGTCTCCAGTGAAAGGAAGAAGTGCTACAGGGACTTTGGTTGTCACACCAGAGAGAGGTGGGGGGGGGGGGACCTCAAAATGTACTTCTGTTCAGAATTATTATTATTATTATTATTATTATTATTATTATTATTATCTTTATTTATACCCCGCAAAATCTCCCGAAGGACTCGATGCGGCTTACAAAGGCCAAGGCCGCAACAACACCAACATACAAATATAACAGTAAAACTCATAAGCAAATAATAAAACATCAAGCAAAGACAATAAAACACTAAAAACAATAACACATGATGCATTTAAAATCTAAAAGGCCGGGCCAAACATAATGGACAAAATTAAAAGTGCTGAACTTGACAGGAGGTATGTAGAGACTTTTTGGAGGTAGGTGCAATGTGCAGACAATCCTAGTCTCTAACAAAGTGCATTTGGGACATGATGCCAGGAGTTTCCTAATCTGAAAAGGCACACTGGAACAGCCAGGTCTTCAGGCTCTTCCTAAATATAGCCAACATTGGGGCTTGTCTGATGTCCTTGGGGAGAGAGTTCCAGAGTCAGGGGGCCACCACAGAGAAGGCCCTGTCCCTCGTCCCCACCAAACGCGCTTGTGACGCAGGTGGGATCATGAGCAGGGCCTCTCCAGATGATCAAAGGGAACATGTGGGTTCATATATGGAGATGCAGTCACGCAGGTAGGCAGGTCCCAAACCATTTAGGGCTTTGTAGGTGAGCACCTGCACCTTGAATTGGGACCAGAAGATGAACGGCAGGCAATGGAGCTCCTTAAACAGGAGGGCTAACCTCTCTCTGTAAGGAGCGCCAGTTAACAGCCTGGCCGCCGCCCTTTGGACCAGTTGAAATTTCCGGGCCGTTTTCAAGGGCAGCCCCACATAGAGTGCATTACAGTAGTCCAATCTAGAGGTGACCAAGGCATGGACCACCCAGGCCAGAAAAGTCTATTGCCTAAACATAATTGTTTTCTGTAAAACCACCATATGCAAATTTTGCACAGAACAAATCCTACACTACAAAGCTTCTCATCAGTCCAAGAGCCTTCTTCTCAGAGTTTTTTGTCACTTCAAACATTTATTTTTGACCATGTTTCAAATATTTTTATTATCCCTCATATGAGTTTCTAGTATGAAAGGAATGGGGACTTTCCTCCCCTATTTCTTCCACTGCAGCCCACTGCAGTTCCAAAAATCAGCTCCAAAGAGCTTCCCAGCCATGTAGAGCAGCTTTTTTGAATTAACAGGGGTTGCACTAAGGCAGTAATTGCCATTTCTGGCAGAAGCAATGGATTTCAACCGAAGTATGTTATTGGATTCTGGCCTAAATGTATTTATTTATTTACAGCAATTATTGGCTGTAAATAAATGGCCTATAACAACAACAATAAAAAACTATTGTATTGCAATCAACTGGAGCATTATGTTATGTTGCATCTCTCAACTGGGAGAGGGAAAATTGTACAACTAATGCTCAAGCTCTCTACAATATGCTCTCATGAAGTCTATCAAAGTTCAAAAAGAGGACAAAGAATTATTTTCTTTCTACATAGATTCATGTCAGGGCTAGAAAGTCTGGAGACCAGCAGTGTTCACGTTCCTGGGTAGTAGCAGCCCAGAAAAAGAAAAAGACTGTCATGTTGAGAATCCAAGTCAGACTCACAAAGTATAGTTGCAGATCTTTTGAGACTTGCAGAAAGATGTAATACTGCCCTCTGCCCTTCAGTGTTACTGGTGCTGATGTTCAGTGGTTCAAAAGGTGACCTTTTAGACTAAAACTCCAAGAAATCTCCAGTCTGCATGGCTGATTGACAATCTGGATATGGTTTTCTGGAAATTATTGTCCAAAAAGTCACATTTCCCCACTATCTGCTGGCAAGAACAAACCAAAAGCTTGTTTCCTGAGTCCCCACTATATTGACTTAGGGGTCCACTTTTCACAGTCAGAACCCCACACTTATGTTCACTCTGGTGTATTGCAATTACTGCATAGATTTCTTGTTGTGGCTGTCAAGTTATTTTCATGTTATAGTGATAGTTGGTTGAAATTATCATAGGGTTGTTGTAGGTTTTTCAGGGCTATATGGCCATGTTCTAGAGGCATTCTCTCCTGACGTTTTGCCTGCATCTATGGCAGGCATCCTCAGAGGTAGTGAGGTCTGTTGGAACTAGGAAAATTGGGTTAATACATCTGTGGAATGACCAGGGTGGGGAAAAGAACTCTTGTCTGTTGGAGCTCGGTGTGAATGTTTCAACTGAGCACCTTGATTAGTATTTGATGGCCTGGCAGTTGTTTGGTGTGGCTTGTTAGTGCCTGGAGCAATCTTTTGTTGAGAGGTGATTGGAGGTCACTGATTGTTTCCTTTCTGTTGTTTTGCTGTTGTAATTTTAGAGTTTTTTTTAATACTGGTAGGCAGTTTTTTTTTCATTTTCATGGTTTTCTCCTTTCTGTTGAAATTGTCCACATGCTTGTGGATTTCAATGGCTTCTCTGTGTAGTCTGACATGATGGTTGTGAGAGTGGTCCAGCATTTCTGTGTTCTCAAATAATATGCTGTGTCCAGGTTGGTTCATCGGGTGCTCTGCTATGGATGTCTTCTCTGGTTGAAGTAGTCTGCAGTGCCTTTCATGTTCCTTGATTCGTGTTTGGGCAATTCTGCGTTTGGTGGTCCCTATGGAGACTTGTCCACAGATGCATGGTATATGGTAGACTCCTGCAGAAATGAGAGGACCCCTCTTGTCCTTTGCTGAACGTAACATTTGTTATCATGGGGTTTTCTGGGCCGGAGAGTGTGTGATTTGTCCAAGGTCACCCAGTGAGTTTCCATGGTGAAGCATGGAATTGAACCATGGTCTCTAGAGCCCTATTCTACCCCTCTGCAAAGGCACGTACACATAGGCAGGATGGGGTTCTTTTTAGTCATTGCACTGAGGCCAGATTTGAGTAAGTTATTAAGCAATCAAGTGATGCAGACAAGCCACACTGGAAAATGTCCCTCTGAAATCTGGGGTGTTCCTCTCCTCACTGCTCTTTCCACAGAAGCCCTTCACGTCACCCCCAAGTGAGAAATGAAAAACTATGTGTGAGACTTGCTTTGCAGATCAAGATTGAGGAGGCACGTTGACTTTGTCAGGTTGCAGAGATGACTGATGGCCAGTTTCAAAGGCAATTAAGCGGCAAGAATGCTATGATAGACCACAAAGACACCTCCCTTCTTGTCTGACATCCTTTATTTGCTGGGCTGCTTTGTACACCTATCCGGGGCGTTCCTATGTAAAAGTTTACACTGAGTTGCCTCTTGTTTCTGCTCACTAAAATTGTTCTCTATAATAATAGATAGTGCACAGTTTTTATAAAAATGCACTATTTATTTATTGTATCAGAAGCAAACCAAGGGTACAGTTGAAATGTATTTAAAAAACACAAAGGGCATTATATTACATGTCCTTTGACCAGTAGCTGGTCACTTGGAGTGCCTCTGGTGTTGCTGCAAGACGGTTCTCCATTGTGCATGTGGCAGGGCTCAGGATGCATTGTAGTAAATGGTCTGTGGTTTGCTCTTCCCCACTCTCGCATGTCATGGACTCCACTTTGTAGCCCCATTTCTTAAGGTTGGCTCTGCATCTCGTGGTGCCAGAGTGCAGTCTGTTCAGCACCTTTCAAGTTGCCCAGTCTTTTGTGTGCCCGGGGGGGAATAAAAATAAAAATAAAATAAAATGTACTAATAAACATTTAGTCAATGGGGCAAATTGGCATACGAAGTATAAGTAAATGTTCTTGCTGGCATGTGTGTGTGTGTATGCGTGTGTGTGCAAAAAATACTTCTAGATTTCACTGGGGATGGGGTGAGGATGGAGGAGAGATAGAGATACCATGTTTTGCACACTAGCTCTGCCTCTTTTTTCCACCTTGTTCTCTATGGCATTTATATTATTCAGGCCTGAAACAGAGATAGAGTAGGTAAAGATCTTTCCCTTTATTCTGTTCTTGTCTTTCTTGACTAGAAACTTTGCTGAGTTCTCCCTGTTCCCCTCTTTTGAATGTTGCTGGGTTTCTAGACTTTGTCTCATTTTCTTCAATAATTTCCAAATGTTATACTTCCATCCCTGATCCATCTTTGTTACCCACATACCAGTTTAGATGTGTACATTGGGTCCGAACTAGCCAAAGCACACTGCCAAATTATGGAGCTTAGCCTTGAGTCGATTGGTGCCAGTACATTTAACATGAATGTCACAGGTGCAAAGCAATCAAGGTTAGAACACGAATCTCCTAAGTTTATTAAATCTAAAGACTTTACTGAACACTTCATTGCTTAATTACATTGCATTGTTCAAATTAGAAATGCCAGCTGTTTCATATTTTAAGGGACACCTAGTGTTGTTAGATCAGCATGTCAAATGAATGGGGGATGTAAAAAATACACTTGTTGTTTCTACAGGCATAGATTGTTCACTGGTTTAATTCATTGCTTTTAAATCTGCAGCTTTTTAAAAAAAGATTCATCTAGTGTGCTGGTACAGCTGTACCAGAAGCTCCCACTTTATTTGCTTTGTATTAAGTGTTTGCCTGCAGCCCAAAGACTTGGGATTCTGCAGAAGGGTGGCTTCCTGTTAAAGTTTGCAGTTATAGGGCAGGCCCCCTGTCCATCATCATTAAGTTTGGTTTCACCCCCTGTTCAGGACAATTGAGAAGGGAAGGGAGCCATTTTTAGTCAGTCTCAGCAAGGAAAGTCAATGTATAGGATGTGTACAGACTTTCTCCTGTACAAAGGCTTCAACCCTTAAGACTTCCCAGGGGATAACAGTTTCAAGAGCAAAAGGATTCCCAAAGATTCCCAGGGAAACAGCCCGAAAGCTCTGAGGAATTTTGGAGGGAAAAAACAGCTTTGAATATCTAAGAACTCCAGCTGAAGTGACTACAGGCCTACTGGTAGGTCCACTCGGTGCTTTGAGACGCAGTTCAACCCGGTAGTGGTGCCCACATCAGTTAGGTTTAGGTTCACAGTTAGCTTGGGAGAAGTTTGGAAAGGGATTTTCGTTTAGAGTAAAGTAACAGTTAGAAGCCACCAGTTGCACAAAAGCCTGTAAGTATTTGTTTAACCTTTTGAAGACAAAAGAAGTTTCTATTGATTGTTCACCAATAAAGACTTTGTTATATTTCACAAGCCCTCCAAAGACTGTTTATGGTGAAAACCCTTACGAATTTCTCTTCAGGCCCCCTGGCTTCCCGCTGGGCTAAAGTTGCACGTCCTCTTTTAAAAGCAATTCATTTCAAGCCCAGCGCGCGACAGAACATCTAGTTTTTTTTAAAAAAAAATGTGTCACATTCTTTTTCTTTCATCCTATGGGCCAAATTCACTCACATGCAAAGCTGGATGTTGATTACAAACAATGGTGTCATGGGAAGAAAAAGTGGTCATCTCATGATCTCTGGGGAGCCAGCCCGTAATAAAGTTCTCCATTAACGTTTTAAAGTCTGCCATAGAGATAATCAGCTTCTCTTATTGCAACTTGATTCAAAATAGTTTTAAAAGTCTGATTTGCTCCTTGGGTATCCAAGGAAACTCTGCGTTAGTATTTCAACTGCTACTTCAAACATATCTAAATTATGCTAAATGTTTTTAATTGTTTTGATGTTATTGGGGGCATCAAATTGTTTCATTTGTAAACCTGAGTTGCCCTCGGGCTGAGAAAGTTGGTATATAAATATGGCAAATAGATAAATAAATAAATAAATAAATAAATATCTCTCCACACATTACTAGAGTGAAGTTTGTGACCTGGGCTTTGGCAGAGAGATCCAGGAGGGTTCCTGAGAACCATTGGATGTGATGTTCTCATGATCTCCTTCTACCTTGCTCTCCTGCATTAAAGCCTCAAGGGAAATGGATGTGCACATTCCATTTTATGGACTGCCATTATCCAATATGAGACAAACTGAGGAACAGCTTGGGAAGTATCTTTGACACTGATCACCTCATTATTTTTATTTTAAATCTTTGAAATCTTGAATCACCCTACCTTGTATCCCATAATACAATTTTACCTCTTGTGACCCTTTTCATACTACACACTGGGGATGGTCTTTGACACTGATGTAATCTTAGCACAGCTTCAGAGTCTAAATGAGAGGTTCTTGAGAGACCTAATTCAATTTAGGATTTCCCCACACTTAGTTTTGGAAATTTACCAAGAGAATTAGCTATCATATGGTGACGTCTCATAAGAAGAGATACATCGTTATAGGAAATGTACATTTTTCTAATTTTCTGTTGACTCCTTCTTTCTCTGATCAAGAGAAAAAGAAATTCAAGGTTGCAAGAAGGGCTGGGAGGAGGAGCTGAGGAGCCTTCTAATCAAGGTGAAAGAAGAAAGCGCAAAAGCTGGGTTGCAGCTAAACATAAAAAAACCCAAGATTATGGCAACAAGAATGATTGACAACTGGAAAATAGAGGGAGAAAATGTGGAGGCCGTGACAGACTTTGTATTTCTAGGTGCAAAGATTACTGCAGATGCAGACTGCGGCCAGGAAATCAGGAGACACTTACTTCTTGGGAGGAGAGCAATGACCAATCTCCATAAAATAGTGAAGAGTAGAGACATCACACTGGCAACAAAGATCCGCATAGTCAAAGCCATGGTATTCCCTGTAGTAACCTACTACAGTGAAGGGCCACCCAGGATGGGACGGTCATGGCAGTAGAAACATCACAATGGCAACCAAGATCTGCATAGTTAAAGCAATGGTATTTTCCGTAGTCACCTACAGATGTGAGAGCTGGACTATAGGGAAGGTTGAGCAAAGGAAGATAGATGCTTTTGAACTGTGGTGTTGGAGGAAAGTTCTGAGAGTGCCTTGGACCATGAAAAGATCTAACCAGTCCATACTTCATGAAATAAAGCCCAACTGCTCATTGGAAGAAAGGATATTAGAGACAAACTTGAAGTACTTTGGCCACATCATGAGGAGACAGCAAAGCCTAGAGAAGACAATTATGCTGGGGAAAGTGGAAGGTAAAAGGAAGAGGGGCCGACCAAGGGCAAGATGGATGGATGGCATCCTTGAAGTGACTGGACTGACCTTGAAGGAGCTGGGGGTGATGACAGCCGACAGGGAGCTCTGGCGAGGGGTGGTCCATGAGGTCACGAAGAGTCGGAGACGACTGAACGAATGAACAACAACAACAACAACAACAAGGGCCATAATAACAGCCAGCATGACATTGTGGTGTGAGTGATAGACTAGGAGCACAAGCACACTGTAAAAGTATGCAGCTTGACAGCACTGTAACAAGCATGTCTCAATGCTATGGAATCCTGGGAGCTGTACTTTGGTGAAGTCTTAACGCTGTTTGGCAGAGAAGGTAGAAGACCTTGAAAAACTACAGTTCTATACCATAGAGCCATGGCAGTTAGGATGATATCAAACTAATAATAAAAACAATAAAACTTTATTTATATTTCACCCTATCTCCCCAGGGGGACTTATACAAACATTCCAACATACAAAAAAGGCAAACATTCAATGCCTCAATAAAACAAACAAGTACCAACATAATAATCCTGAAATAACTCCACATATAAAAACATTAGAATCTAACATCAATAAATTAAACAAAACATAAACAAACAAAGATTATATAAAATCTGAACATAAAACATCCACATTGATTTACAGAAGCCAACTAAAGTTCACAAAGTTGTGTGGGTTGATTGTGTGGCCAGTGATGGCAGCTGGGCTAACAAGGACTGGCAGAGCCCAAATACAATAATAATTCTCAGCCAGAGGTCTGTAAGTGGTCTCTCATTGTCTAATCCTCCCCCTCTCCATATGCTAGTGAGCAAACATGCATCTTCAGGGTTTTTTTTTTTGAAGGACAGGAGGGAGGGGGGCAGCTTTATTTCTCTAGGGTGGAAGTTCGAGAGGTGGGTGGTGACCATGGAGAAGGCCCTTTCTCTCGTTCCCACCAGCCTTACTGGAGATGGGGGTGGGACCGAGAGCAGGGCCACCTCCATTGACTGCAGTGCCTGAGCTGGTTTGTAAGAGAAGATGCGATCAGTCAAATACCCTGGACTCGAGCCGTTTAGGGCTTTAAAGGTAATGACCAGCACACTGTATTTAGCCCGGAAGCAGAGCAGCAGCCAACAGAGCTGCCACAATATGAGAGTAGATTTCTCCCTGTACAGGGCTTCAGTTAGTAATCTGGCAGTTGATCTCTGAACTACATTAATTCTGCAGTGTAGATGTACTTTAGGACTCTGTGAGATCAGGATTTGAATCACCACTTAGCCATGGAAACCTTTGTTTGGCAAGTCATATTCTTTCAGTCTTGGAGGAAGGCATATGGAAACTCCCTCTGAAACTTGCAAATGAGAGGATCACCACTAGTTGCATCAAGCACATATTAATGTTGGTTCTTGTGTCCAAAATCAACCACAAAGTCTAGCTTTCTTGCTTTCTGTCTGTTGAGACTATAGAACAAGAGCCTGATGTGGAATGGCTCAAGACAAAAAATTCCAAAGCTTCAACAAACTAGAATCCCTGACACTTATATTTGTGCTACGATTTGCCTTTGGGCCAAGCTTTGGCAAAGGGGTTGCCAACTGTGGTTCTTCAGGAGTTGTAACTGTTATAAGCCCTGGCCACCACAGCCAATGGTGAGAACTTATGGAAATTGCAATCTTAGAGGACCACAGCTACCTACCTCTGTTTTAAGGCCTTACAGAGGCATGAGTACCAGGTTCTCTTCCATGTTTCCCTATTACTTCTTCCAGTGGGAAGTCTTCCAAGGCAGAAAGACTCTGGGCTCATTGCTGCTGCGAAATCTCTTGCCAGTTAGAAAGATTCTGGTTTCATTTGCTATGAGGGAAGGTTTTCCAAGAAAGAAAGACTCTGAGTTCGCTGCTACTCATGGGAGGTCTTCCAAGATGGAAAGACTCTCAGATTACTGCTACTGAAGGAAGGTCTTTTATGAAGAAAAAAACTCTGAGGATATTCAAGTGCTGCTTACTTTTGAAAATCTGTTTTCCCCTGTCTCCTTGCAAGGTTGGGTAAGAGGAGGAGAAGGGATCAACCATCTGCAAGGAAAGCTGGGCACCATGAAGAAGCACACATCTGTGGGATTGAAGAGGTCTGGCCTAAAGGGCATTCACGTGAAGTACAGGATGTCTATAAAGCTTAACCAAAATGTCACCAAGATGCAATGGCTGTTAAGAGTGTGTGCTATTGACTGGAGGCTTAAATGCAGAAGGAACACATTCAATATAAGCTTACCGTGCCACTAAATCCATTGCAGAGTGGCAAATAAATCCTTAATTAATATCCTTTCATGAAATCCCTTGTTTTTAATTTTGCAAAGACTGTCTTTTAAAAGGTAAAATTAATTGTTCATTTGAAGAAAACTCCATTCCCTTTGGCATCTAAGTAGGAAAAAAGGAAAAGAAAAAAAAGTGGAGGGAGTATTGCCAGATCTGCTTTGGATCCCTGTGCAAGTAGTCTAGCAAGCTATTCACACACAAATGAAAACACTATTATTGCACTTTAACTGCTATGGAATCCCACCCATGGAATCCTGGGACTGGAGGCGTAGACAGGGATATGTTGAATCCTTAGCTTGAATACTCAAGTGTTTCACCAAAACTACAAATTCTCAGATTCCATAAGAGGTAACTATGCAATTGAAGGGGAATCAAGTAATGCCTCCATTGCTCTAACTTTTATTTCTTTCACAACAACTGAACTATCTATGCACAATATGATAGAGGTAACCTTAATCTACTGATATAGTCTTTTTTTTGTTGAGATTGACTGATTAGAACTATGAATCTGAAGCTAAAAGAAAGAGTCATCATTGAATGACTATCAAAAGAAGATTGTGCATCTAAGGAAATCCATAATTACTTGAAGAATGTTTATGGGCATACTGTAATGGACATCAGCAATGTGTGGTGTTGGGTGAAAAAGTTTGAAAGTTTCAGATTCAGTGACTTGAATAACATTAAGTAAAGGTTATGGGGGTTGGTGCTCATCTCCATTTTTAAGCTGAAGAGCCGGCATTGTCCGTATACACCTCCAAGATCATGTGGCCAGCATGACTGCATGGAGCATCGTTGCTTTCCCGCCGGAGCGATACCTATTGATCTACTCACATTTGCATGTCTTTGAACTGCTAGGTTGGCAGAAGCTGGGGCTGACAGCGGAAGCTCATATCGCTCCCTGGATTCGAACCTGCAACCTTTTGGTCAACAAGCTCAACGGCTCAGCAGTTTAACCCACTGTGACACTGGGGGCTCCCAAATAACATTAAATATATTAAAACAGCTTTATAATCATGGGTCACGAAGCAAAACGCTGAATTTTTCCAAAATGGTTTTGATGCTTGGGTTAAATGATGGCACAAATGTGTTCAAATTCATGGTGACTATATTGAATAGTAGTTTTGCACAGAAGACAGTTCAGGCTTTGATCTGTAGCAACTTCTTCTGTTATATGTTCATTCATAATGTTTTTATGCTGCAGGAGGCAAAACTTTTTGACTCACATGCGTATCTGCAATAAGGCTTTCAGGGGTGGCAATTTGTCCCCTTTTTGGCCAGAAAAAAATATGTTCCAGGGTGTCTGGAGAAACTAAGGGCCACAAAAAATAGCCTCAGAATGATATGCCATACAACCCTGTTCTTAAAATGTGTAGCATTTGATATAGTGCTCATCTTCTTCCCCCCAGCCCACATCACTGACTTTAGCATTCCCAATCCCTCTGCTGAACACTGGCTCAGTTTAAACCCAGGGGATATAATGTGGGATTGGCTGATCAGACACCAGTTCTTCACTCCATCATGCACATATTTCCTCTATCTGTAATTCCACACAGCATGCCTCCCTCTCATTCTCCCCCTCACTCCCTCCCTGAGGCAGAATTGTCTGACATGAAGACAGATTCTTCAGCTGATGTAAATGCAATCTCATCTCATCAAGGCCAGCAGAACGACGTCAACTTATGGCAACTGAAGATCAAGCCTGTGGTCTCTAAGAAACTGTGAACTTGTCTAAACCAGGTTATTCCTTCCCCCTGTTTCGAAACCTTCAAAAGATTTCAGGGAAGAGAAGGAGGATGAATTATACAGTAGATGTGTCAACTTCGGGGTAGAATGATTGGGGAGGGGAGGTGGAGAGAGAGAGAAAGTACTTTGTGTGTGCATGGTGTGAATGTCTGTCACAGATGGAGGAAATATCCTTGCGGGACTAAATTGCATTCAACATAATAAACTATCATCTTGAAACGAGTGCTCCAATTGAGTTTTGATGTAAACACTAATATTTTCTCCACTCTGCTATTCTCTTCCGGGGAGATCTCATGTATATTTCACTATGTGTCCTACCTACGATTGCTCTCATACATCAAAGAGTTCGAGGACAAGGAGCCTGATTTTGAAAACATTATTCTTTTAAAGATTTATCCTCTCGTCTGACCACCTCCTCAGCTGAGAGAGACAGAGAAACCTTCCATAAATTATTTTAATGCACTACGGTTAAAATACATGCACAGTACACAGAGTCCCCTGCTCCTTCCTAGCAAACACAAAAATCAGGGCTGAGGCAAAACAGGGCAAGTAATTTTGCCAGCATTTTTCACTGATACTGTCTATTCACTTACATTGCCCTTGGCAGATTACACCCTCATTTGCCTTGCCTTGTTGTACCAGGGCCCCAGACGGTTGATGTGTTATACCTGTGTGTCCTGACCCACTTCAAATTCACTACCAAGTTGTCTAATAAGGTGACTTCATAAATATATATAAGCAATGTTTGTCCCTGTGCTTCTGTACATGTGTAGTCAGAACCTGCTGAGTCTCTGGTACAAAAGAATTCCAAGTGGCTTAAAACAGAAAAGAAACAGAAATGTTATTGTAAGACCTACCAAGCAGATGACATTTCCATATTAGTTTTATTTCAATGTTCTGTCAGATACATTTGTATCATACCACAGGTTGATTATTCCTTTTCCAGAATGCTTGGGACTAGAAGTGCTTTATATTTTTCAGATTGTATTTATTTCTGTATTGCAGTGGTTGCCAGCCTGTGGTTTATGGACCACCAGTGGTTCCCAAGAACTAAAATATGGTCCACAACCTCACCATTACTACACTGTTCCAATTAGAGCAACCGGTCTTATACTGCCGAGGCTTATTAAATATGATTTTCTCTGGACAACCAGATGGTGACTACTAGATGGCATATGTTCTGTATCAGAAACTAGAGTTGATGTGGTCTATCCAATGCAGGCTTATGAATCAGCACCCCAAATAACCAACTGAATCTAAAGTTGACAAAAAACCGATTTGTAATTCTTTTGGCACTAATGTTGGAGAGTGGTCCCTGGTCAAGTGGTCCCTGGTCAAAAAAAGGTTGGGAACCACTGATGTATCAGCTAGATTGTGCGATACAGTGATCTACAAGAATGAAAATATGGACTGCAGCCTCACCATTACTACACAGTTTCAGTGAGAGCAACTGGTCTCATAAAGCCCTCTTATAGTGCCAAGGCTTATTAAATATGGTTTTCTGTGGGCAAACAGATAGTGACTACTAGATGGCATATGTTCGGTATCAGAAACTAGAGCTGATGTGGTCTATCCAATGCAGGTTTATGAATCGGCACCCCAAATAACCACACCAAATCTAAATTGAATTGTAATCCTTTTGGTACTAATGATGGAGATTGGTCCCTGGTCAAGTGGTCCCTGGTCAAAAAAAGGTTGGGAACCACTGATGTATCAGCTAGATTGTGGGATACTTTTAATGAGATGTCTTGGAGTTGGGATCCAAATCCAAACATGGAATTCATTTGATACGTTTGCAACTCATACATATAGTCTGAAGGCGATTTCATACACTTTAAAAATAATTCTGTATTTTTGTAGATTTTTTTAGGGGTCATTTGGGATTTTAGCATACTTTTTTACTTCTTCTTTTTTCCTTTTTTTTCTTCATTTCCTCACTTTCCTATACTTTATAGTTCTAACTCTTTCGTTGTAATCTATATAAAAAATAATAAAATTCTAATTTTAAAAACTAAAAAAAATAATTCTGTACATGAAAAAAGTGTGTATACATTAAGCCGTCAGAAAACAACAATGTAACTATCACAGAATCCCATGTGAACCATTTTGGATTTTGAAGAATTTCAAATTTTGTAATTCCAGATAAGGGATACTCAACCTGTATCACGTTTCTCTGAGCATTGTCCACTTACTGTGCTAAAAACCTCTTCATTAAAGGAGAAATCTGCAAATACCATGACCAAACCCCTCCCCACTAATGAATGGCCCCTGAGTAAATCTCTAAACTCTCCTTACAAGTCAAAATGATTAAATTGGGGCTATTATACTTTGCACTTATCATGAGACAACATGACTCATTAAGAAATGTTTGTCAAATGAAAGAATACTGGAAAAGAGGAAGCCACCACTAAAATTTATTTATTTTGTGTCTAAAGGATTGTATCTGTAAGTATAAAACTGATAAAATAGAGGGAGCACAAGCAGCTACATAATTTTAGACCAAAAACAGGCAACAGCTACCACATTGTCTGTAGCTTAAAACAATTCTTCCTCTGTGTATGAGGCAGAGCATTGTGGGCAAGCACACAGTGCAGAGTTGTTTGTTCTGCTCCACAATTGCACAAGATATTCTTCTAGATAGTGCCATTTTGCCAGGTTGTATTTTGATATGCCAACTTCATTTCTGAGTCTGTTCAGGGACTTCCAAGATTCCCATTCTTGGTTTGCCCCTAGAGGCAGACCCTCCTGGGGGTGGGGGGAGCATCCATTTGGAATTTTCTGGTTTAGTTGCCCAAAGGGATTTTCTTGCTGGGGGCAAATTAAGAGGAGTGGTGGGTCTCATGATGCTTTTCCTTGGTTTGAGTCTACTGAGAGGAGGCTGATAGCAATACAGTGGATGGCTTTCACAGTGTTCAACCTTATTTCTCTCAGCAACTTATTTGGCAGCAGCTTCCCATCACACATCGGGGAGAGGGGGGCAATGCCAGCTAGCTTACCGAATCTGTCAACAGGTATAGGTTTGAGACATCCTGTGATTATTCTACATGTTTCATTTAGTGCTATATTCAACTGCTTTGTGTGAACATACTTGTGCCAAACAGGGCAGGCTTATTCAGCGGTTGAGTAAGCAAGGCCAGGGCTGATGTTCTTTTTAATTTTGGGTCTATTCCCCATGTGCTGCCAGTAAGTTTCTGCAGGATGTTATTGCATGCAGCTACTTTGTGCTTGGTGTTCATACATTGTTTCCCAAATGTTAGTGTTCGGTCTAAGGTGACACTGACATATTTAGGATGGAAACAGTGTTCAAACTATTGGCTTTCCCAGATAATTTTCAATTTTCTTCTGGCTTCATGGTTCCGTAGGTGGAAAACACACATTTGTGTCTTGGCAGGGTTATGCTTCAGATGGTTATCTTTCTAGTAGCTGGAGATCGCTCTCAAGTTAGTTTTCAACTGTTTCAAAGTCATTTGCTTGTGCTGTTAGGCCAAGGTCATCAACATATTTAAAGCTCTATTACTACAAATGGATAGACCAAATTAAGGAAACCAAAGTTTGCAAGACCTAACAAGGCTGCCAATCAGAGGCGGCCCTAGGTAATTTTCAACGGTAAGCAAACAGTATTTTGTGCCCCCCCCCCCCAACCAATCACTGATATATATTTTCTGTTCGTTGTCGTGGGAGTTCTGTGTGCCATATTTGGTTCAATTCCATCATTGGTGGAGGTCAGAATGCTCTTTGATTGTAGGTGAACTATACATCCCAATAACTACAACTCGCATATGTCAAGGTCTATTTTCCCCCAATAGTGCCTCAAGAGCACCCCTGGGCAAAATCAACTGTACTGCAAATGCTTACTTTACGTAATGGGTTGAGCTGCCCGTGCTGCCAATAACAGATTGTCTCAATTTTTTTTCTTTGATGGGTTACTACAAATTGAAACCAACACAATAGCAATTAGCAGCTGCAGCAGCAAGAGGTAAGGATTCAAAGGTAAGGATGTTAATTTATTTATTTATTTATTTCAAAGTTTTCTATACCGAGCTTCTCACCTCTTAGAGGGACTCAGCCCGGTTTACAACCATAAAAACATACAATCAGTAAAACTGTTAGCTGTTAGAAGCTCAGGAAACTGTAGAACAGAAAAGAAAACATAGAATATTTTTACCTCTATTACTATTGGCTTAGCCACTGAAATGGCCTACAAATACTTCCATTCTCCATGTTAAAGTAGCTGAGCCATTTAGACTATACAGAAGAAACAGAAGTTCACGATCTTCTATTACATTTTCCAATAAAACACAATATAATCCTCTGTAATGGCTGGTCTTCAAATCTCTATCAGGCTTATATTACCTATTAAATATTAACTCTCTTTGAATGGACACTGAAGATAAAACGCTAACTCGGTTAGGTCATTGGCAAGGGACAGAACTAGGGAAACAGCAAGGCAAAACTGCTTTATCCATTAATTTTAAGCAACAGGGGCTCTTCAAATAGCCTTAATTTTCTACTTTGGGAATGTTAGACACATAAAGGGTGTTTGCACTCTTGGACGATAATAGACAAGAGAAACATAATTAGATATATTAGAGAAAACCTAATTTCCCTATGATGTACTATCACACCACCTGGTTGCTGAAAATAAACTTTAACAGATGTATGAAATAGCAGGCAGGCTGTGCACTGTCTGGTCCTTTGCAGCTCAGTCTGCTTAGAGAAGTCCAACCTACGAAGATCACAGGACTGCAACCTTCATGCCTATGGCATAATTTTATATGTAGTGCAGTAGAGATAAAGGGAATCACTTTCAGAGGTTTATCTTTAGACGGATATCAAAAAGAGGTGGCTGAATGCCAGAAACGGTCAACTCTAATGACTCACTGATAAGCCAACACACTCACAAATATGATCAAAACAAAGCAAATATGGAATAATATGGAAATGCCCCTGGATGGTGTATGTTGTGTAGTAGCTGCTGCTAGCTTCAGTTTTACCTCATTTGCTAATCCATTCTTGATTTGGGTTCGTGTTGAAGATGGAGTTCGGAACACCGTGACTGTGCCGCAGCTGGCTGGGAGTCAGCTGCATTAAGATCACTACTGACCAAAAGGTCATGACTTTGAAGCCAGCCCGGGTCGGAGTGAGCTTCCAACCAATTTGTGTAGCTTGCTGTTGACCTTTGCAGCCCGAAAGACAGTTGCATCTGTCAAGTAGGAAATTTAGGTACTGCTTATGTGGGGAGGCTAATTTACAATACCATAAAAATCTCCAGCAAGCATGCAAAGAATGAGGAAGTACTTCATCAGTGTCACAAATGGACGGTGAAGTGACAGCTCCCCTGGTGGCCAGAGTATCGTCATGAAAAAGCTGGAATATTAAATAGCCTCTGTGTGTCTGTCTATATATGTTGTGTGTCTATGGCATTGAATGTTTGCCATGTATATGTACATTGTAATCCTCCCTGAGTCTCCTGCGGGGTGAGAAGGGCAGAATATAAATACTGCAAATAAAATAAATAATAATAGCTCCTCCAATATTTGCACAAAAACCCTAATTCATCACCTAATTATTAACGTACCCACCAGCTACCATTGCAGAGCCCCCGGTGGCACAATGGGCTAAACCCTTGTGCTGGCAGGACTGAAGACCGACAGGTGGCAGGTTTGAATCCGGGGAGAGCACGGATGAGCCCCCTCTGTCAGCTCCAGAAAAGCATGGGGAGCCATCAAATCATCCTGGCACCCCCCCCCCCCCCAGAGGCAATGTCCTTGCAGTCAGCCTATTTTTGCAGTTTATCAAATGTTTCTGATACAAAAAAAGCCACCATTGCATGCAAAACCCATATGGTGCATATGTTCTCCTCTTGGCTCAGATTATTTTTCTCCTCTTGCCCAGTTTGGCTGATAAATGTTGTCCAGACTTTGAGATACTCCTCCCCAGCCCTAAGACTGAACCAGGGACCTTCTCCATCCAAAATCATATACTGTAGCACTGAGTTACATTCTTTCCCTGCATTTAGTCCCCATGCTATTTTTGATAATATGTCAGTTTACTCCGAACGGGTCCTGTTTTACAATGTTAACAAAGAACTAGAATTCACTCTTTTCTTGGGGAGGGGGAAATGTGTATTGATCTGCTTCTAAACTGCTTCTTTCTGAGAGTAAATAAGGGTAATTTCATTTCAGAGAACATTTGGTTCCATGTTTCCCTTCTGTAGGCTTGTCTTTGCGTTGTTTACTGCTGTGTCTGTTTTAATGTTCCTTGACTAATTTATGTCTTTAATGTCATTATTATTTGCTTGTAAGCCATCGTAAGTGCTTTCTCACAAGATCATGGGGTGTAAATATTTATATACTCCAGCACATATTGGCTGGGATTCTATTAGTGGCATGCAGATGCATAAATGTAGTTCTCTCAGACATATGTTCCTTTTCAGAGGCCATTATCCTGCCCTTGTGCTCCAGCCAAAACGTCTTCTCTTGGGAAGCTATGAGACTCCAGGAGGGCCTGCTGCATACTGGTAGGAATGGGAAGTGGGTGGGCCTTTTGGGCATAAATATATGGTTGCTCTGGGTTCCTGAGGAAAGGAAAAGAAGAGTGGTCCACCCAAAACTTCATCTCTTGGGAAACTATGAGTCTCCAGGAGGGCCTGCTGCATACTGATAGGAATTGGAGGTGGGTGGGCCTTTTGGGCATGCATATATGGTTGCTCTGGGTTCCTGGGGAAAGGAAAATAAGTGTGAAGCCCATTTCTGAGCACATCCTTGTTGATTCTTCTGCTATAACGTGGTCGGAACCCTTCTCCTTCCCTTGCTTAGTAAGCAGCACAGCCTCTCCCAAGTCTTATGAGGTGTCAAACTGGTGAAGGATACTCAACTTGACATTCAACACTCAAGTATATAACATATACCTTAGTCAGTAAGAGAATCAAGCATTTTCTCAACTCAACTGAACGAGGATGAGAAATCTTACTGAACTACAACTTTCATTGGGATACATAATGGGAGCAGTACTTTAGAAACACTCAGAGGGCCTCAAGTCTCTCAATCCTTGATGCTTTGGAACAATTCATTCTGTGCAATTTATTCAAGCTGAGCAATTTTGGAAAAGGGCAATGGTTCATTGCTTTAATAATAATAATAATTAATAATAATAGTTATTATTACTATTATTACTATTATTACTATTACCCACCTCTCCCTGTGGGTGATTAGTCTCATACAAGAGAAGAAAGAGTTTGTATTGTCGAAGGCTTTCATGGCCGGAATCACTGGGTTGTTGTAGGTTTTGTCGGGCTATATGGCCATGGTCTAGAGCAGGGGCCCTCAAACTAAGGCCCGCGGGCCGGATACGGCCCTCCAAGGTCATTTACCCGGCCCTCGCTCAGGGTCAACCTAAGTCTGAAACGACTTGAAAGCACACAACAACAACAACAACAACATCATCCTATCTCATCAGCCATAAGCAGGCCCACACTTCCCATTGAAATACTAATAAGTTTATATTTGTTAAAATTGTTCTTAATTTTAATTATTGTATTGTTTTTAAGTGTTTTCTGCACTACAAATAAGATATGTGCAGTGTGCATAGGAATTCATTCATGTTTTTTTTCAAATTATAATCCGGCCTTCCAACAGTTTGAGGGACTGTGACCTGGCCCTCTGTTCAAAAAGTTTGAGGACCCCTGGTCTAGAGGCATTCTCTCCTGACGTTTCGCCTGCATCACTACCTCTGAGTATGCTTGCCATAGATGCAGGCAAAACGTCAGGAGAGAATGCCTCTAGACATTGGCCATATAGACTGAAAAAAACCTACAACAATCCAGAAGAAAGAGTTTCATAGCTATTGGTGAAGTGACAGACTCACAGGAGAAATGGCTGAAACAAGACAGTGATGCACCTGATATTCACAGAGCTTTGGCAGCACCACCGAGTGGACAAACCTAAAAGCCGCATGCTTTTTTCCCCTCTGTGTCTGCATTTCAGACCTAAGACACCTGATTTAATTCCTTGAATTAGACTCCTGACCCTCAAGTAGCCAAAACATATTTCACCCTGCCTACACAAGTACAACAACTTTATTGGTATCTTTATTCTTATTAGTGACTCATATACATTTAAAGGCCAGGATGAACTTTTGAAATTATCCTTTCTAACCTTTTAATGAGACCAACTTTTTTATAAACGCATTGATCATGGCTTGTAATGTCCTGATGCCATCAGAAAAAGAGATGTGAATTAAAACCAGGAGGTGACTCTTCAGCCTCAGAGCTTCATTGGAAACATACATGGAAACTGGAATGTGTCCAGAGGAGGGTGACTAAAATGATCATGGGTCTGGAGAACAAGCCCTATGAGGAGCGACTTAAGGAGCTGGGCATGTTTAGCCTGCAGAAGAGAAGGCTGAGTGGAGACGTGATGGCCCTATATGTGAGGGAAGTCATAGGGAGGGAGGAGAAAGCTTATTTTCTACTGCCCTGAAGACTAGGAAGTGGAACAATGGCTTCAAACTACAGAAAGAAGATTTCACCTGAACATGAGGAAGAACTTCCTAATGGTGAGAGCTGTTCAGCAGTGGAACTCTCTGCCCTGGAGTGTGGTGGAGGCTTCTTCTTTGGAGGCTTTCAAACAGAGGCTGGATGGCCATCTGTTGGAGTGCTTTGAATGATATTTTCCTGCTTCTTGGGAGGGGGTTGGACTAGATGGCCCACGAGGTCTCTTCTAACTCTAGGATTCTATGCTTCTATGATTCTAAGTTTTTTGCCTGACCTCCAGAGAAGATGGGGAAGCTCTTCCTTTCCATTTCCTCTAGAAGGCCATCCTGATACAGTTATATCACCTTCTGATCTGTGCACCTTTCTATGTACAGGCTAAGGCTACGACGCAGTTTGCAGTTCATAAAGACAGAACCAGGGTGGTGTAGTGATTTGACTGTTGTTGGTCTAGGACAATGGCGATCGGGATTTAAATCCCTGCTAAGCCATGGGAACCCACTAGGTACGCTTGGACAATCTCTGCCTTAGAGAGAGGCAGAAACAAGCCACTTCTGAACAAACTCTGCCACTAAGTGTCAGTAGGTTTCATTATTGCTCTTGTAATGTGTTTTCTATATCCTGACGGTCCAAGTATCACTCTGCAACATGATAATGGTGTCAAGATGAGACCAGAAGCAAACCTGGTTACCATTCCATCTTGGCAGGAGAAATTCAGCCAGAAAGAGCTGAAACAAAAGAGATCCCACCTGAGAAGTCCAAAGAACCCCGTGCTTCTGATTTAACATACAAAAAGAGAGGACACACTCTGAGCCACCAAGAAGAGCCAAGATGAATATCATCCCAAACGCATGTCAAAACTGAAATGCACACATTAAAACAAGGAATCTAATCCTTGTTTTAGATATAGAAATAATGTTTTTCTTCTTATTATAAAAAGAAATTCTCTACGGATCAAATTTCAAGGGCTTTTTTTGGAGGGGGGGGGGGCTGATTGTTTGCTTGGTTAGTATTGGGAAAATTGTATTTTTCAATCAACCCTTGTTGCATGTTTGTATAAAATGTGCAGTGTTGGAGAATGTGGTAACTATCATCTAGTGAGAGCAATTGCACAAACTAATAAAAATTGCCTCCAGATTGTTGGACCCGAAAGAAAGATGACTGCCACACGATCATATGCAGGGGTTGAATGCTGTTTACTCTAAATAAATAAAATGTAATGTTTGTTTGTGGGATTAACAGAACTCAAAAACCACTGGACGAATTGACACCAAATTTGGACACAGGACACCTAAAAACCCAATGTATGTTCTTCACTCAAAAAATTGATTTTGTCATTTGGGAGTTGTAGTTGCTGCGAATTATAGTTCACCTACAATCAAAGAGCATTTTGAACCCCACCAACGATGGAATTGAACCAAACTTGGCACGCAGGACTCCCATGGCCAACAGAAAATACTGGAAGGCTTTGGTGGGCAGTGTCCTTTGGTTTTGGAGTCGTAGTTCGCATACATCCAGAGATCACTGTGGAATCAAACAATGATGGATCTGGACCAAACTCTACATGAATACTCAATATGCCCAAATGTGAACACTGGTAGAGTTTGGGGAAAATAGAATCTTGACATTCGGGAGTTGTAGTTGCTGGGATTTATAGTTCACCTACAATCACAGAGCATTCTGAATCCCACCAACGATAGAATTGGGCCAAACCTTCCACACAGAACCCCCATGTGGGCCACAGCAACGCGTGGCAGGGGATGGCTAATAATAATAATAATAATAATAATAATAATAATAATAATGTCAGTTCGCTATTACGGGAGTCTTAGGATAGTGATTAGTGTCTACTTGTGTACGTTTTTGTTTTTGTCTTTAATGTTGATATGGTCAGTGGACCAGTGCTTTGCAATCATCATCATCATCATCATCATCATCATCATCATCATTATTTTTAACCCGCCCTCTCTCCCCAGCAGGACTCAGGTCTGCACCTACATGAATTGTTGTTGAAAACTGAAGTTGGCAACATTTGTCACACCCAGCAAGGAACAGAGTAATGCAGAAAGTATGCATCCCGTCCCATTTGCTTAGTAACCACATTGCCTTCCTTCACCACAAATGTAAAAGCAACAGGGGATCTCTGCAGACTAAATGTACTGCAACCTACAAAAACAGAAAGGATGAGAGAGGAAGAGAGAGAGGGAATGAGAGATAGAGACGAGCAATTGCACCATCTAGTGACTGTGATGATAATCCTCTGTTGAAAGAATATTTTTGTGGATAAGACAGTGCTTCCTAACTGAAAATGAAGAAATGAACTGCGGTCAAACATGCCTGTCCACAAGAGCCACAGCTGCATGTCTAAAATGCTCACATATGATCCCGGCACATGATATATATTATTATTTACATGATAAAGCACACATATTTATACTGTTCATTTGTAGTGTTTTGCCAGGTTTTCGGGAACCTGACTTGTGTATGGGATTAAGAGTGGACACGTGATTCAAAACAGTTTTGAATTATTATTATTATTATTATTATTATTATTATTATTATTATTATACATTTTGCTAAAAAGCAGGCCAAGTTTTCCTTCCCCCCACTCACACTGACACAGAAATCTTTGTTTTATTTTGTTCTCAAATGCAAAAAGCAATTGGGGAGGGGAGTCTTTCTGGGTTTTTTTTATCATGTCAGAAGTGGCTTGAGAAACTGCAAGTTGCTTCTGGTGTGAGAGATTTGGCCATCTGCAAGGATGTTGCCCAGGGGATGCCCGGATGTTTTGATGTTTTTACCATCCTTGTGGGAGGCTTCTCTCATGTCCCTGCATGGGGAGCCAGAGCTGACAGAGGGAGCTCATCTATACTCTCCCAGATTCGAACATTTGACCTGTTGTTCTTCAGTCCTGCCTGCACAAGGGTTTAGCCCATTGTGCCACCAGGGGCTCCTAGTCTTTCTGGTGAGCATAATGGAAAAGAGTTTGAGCATATTTCAAAATATGTTTTTTTTCCCTATATCCACAAGCCTCCTTTTCTGCACACTGCATGAACAAGTTTTGCACAAATGATTAATGTGTCTTTTAGACACCCTTTGCATTTTTATCAATAATTTTGTCCTTGTTTACTCACTGTTTATTTACGCATTGCTTTTGTAAAAAAAAATTGTGAAGGCCTCTGGTACATTTTTTATTATCAAGACAATAATGCTTATCTTGTTGTTGAAAAAGTGTATGTCTTTTTATTATTATGGAGGTCACTAATTTTTGGTCCAAGGTTTTTAGTCATCTTTTTCTCATCTAGGATATTTTACATCCCTAATTTGGGGTTATTCCACAGCTGGATCTGAGTTTGGATTAGATCTGCAGAACTCTGAGCAAGACTATTTTCTCATTCCAACATCATCACATTTTCCTTTAGAGGATTGTCCCAGATAGTTTGCAGATGTAGAATATGAGGCTTATCCAAAAAGTAAGGTTGCAAGATTTTTTTAAAAAAAAGAATGAATATGTTTTAATAAAACTTACATGGATTATAGCATAGGTATTACATTATTTTTCCATATAATTACCATTCAGATCAATACATTTTGTCATCTGTGAGATGAGTTTTTAATGCCTGTATCATAGAAGTTTCCCTCCACCTTTTTCAGCCAGTTCGTCACTTTGATTTTCACCTCATCATCATTGGAAAAAGAGCCCCCGGTGGCGCAGTGGGTTAAACCCCTGTGCTGGCAGGACTGAAGACCAACAGGTTGCAGGTTCGAATCTGGGGAGAGGCGGATGAGCTCCCTCTATCAGCTCCAGCTCCTCATGCGGGGCATGAGACATGAGAGAATCCTCCCACAAGGATGATAAAACATCAAATCATCCGGGCATCCCCTGGGATTACGTCCTTGCAGACGGCCAATTCTCTCACACCATAAGTGACTTGCAGACTCTCAAGTCTCTCCTGACACGACAAAAAAAAAAATCATTGGAAAAGGGTTTTCCACCAAGGTGTTTCTTCAATTTAGTCAACAGATGATAGTCACTGTGTGCAAAAATTGGGGCTGTGAGAGGGGTGGCTGAAAACATCCCAACCAAAGAAAGTCAACAACTTTTGTGTTGAATGAGTGGTGTGTGGATACGCATTGTCATGAAGGAGACAGACTCCCACTGGCAGCATCCCACAATATTTGTTTTGGATGGCTCTGCAAAGTTTCTTCATGGTCTCACAATATATTCCATACCCATTTTGTCACATGCAGTCTTGACATTCTGTCCTCTCAATAAACCGAAACGACTTTGCAATGAATTACAGTGGCTTTCATGTCCTTCGCATTTAGGTAGCATATTACAGCATGAACTTCACACTTGGAGGGAAATGGAATGAGGATGCTCATCTCTAACCTTCACTGCAACACCAGTTGATGATCTACTGACGGCTGGCACTGCTCATTCACTTCCACTGGCTTCCCGTTACATGGCAGTGATACCAACTTCCCTTTCAAAAATTCCCCACGAGAGTGACCTGCCTTGTAACCTTTCTTTCTGGATAACCCTCGTATTTTAGCTGGTTCATCTTGACCCTTGCCCACTTGTATGCTAATTGGAGAAGAAACAATTCAGAAAAGTGATGATAAATTCCAGGATGAGAAGGATTACAGTAGAAGATCATGTATACATTCTAATGAGAGAAGCCTCCCACAGAATGGTAAAAAATCTGGGCATCCCCTGTGCAACGTCCATGCAGATGGCCAATTCTCTCACACCAGAAGCAACTTGCAGTTTCTCAAGTCACTTTTGACACGATACAAATAGTTGCATGGAGTAATCAGAGTTGTTCTTTCATACATTGATATTTGGATTTCTTTCAACATCAAGGAATATTTCCTAAGAACCCAGGATGTGTTTTTGCACATCTTGAGTTATCCTCCCACTGGCTTAAAATTGGGTCTTATATGTGCAAAGGTGAAAGGGACAATTAATTCTTTGGAATACTTGGTGATAGTAATTGCCATCATCAAAATGCTCTTGTTTCAAATCTAATCTGACTTTCCGCTCAGAGGGAGTGGGAGATACATGATGTTTGAACAACCACAGCTGCATCGGAAAAACCACTGTGCCAAAGTCCAGCCAAGAGCAAACACCATCATCTACTCTCGAACCAGAAGCCCACCTCGCATACAACCCCAAATAGGGTTGGGATGTTGAATGTACGGCTGCTTATCCTCATTGTGTTATCAACAATGGATAACATCTTCAAATAAATATGCAAAGCTGCAGCCAATTTGCATTGACATTTTTTTTGGGGGGGGGAGGGGAGAGAATGGCTGCGAATGAATAAAGTCCGTTATAGCACAGAGTAATTTAGGATATTACTGCCAGCATCTGAATTACAAATCTACCTCTCATTACTGGCATGTTAACGGGAAAAGGCAGCTTCTCAGCAACATGCAAGGCAGAGTTTATTAGCATGAATTTGCATAATAATTATCTCTGCAGCAAGCAAAGGCTGTTGTGCCTTTCAAAAGCCAACTTTCAATGTCAATTTGTGGTGTTGTCCTGGTTGTTCCCTGCTCTCCAACCACTGCTTTATTCTTCCAGGGACTTTGGCAGAGATCAAGGGAGAGAAGGTGGCACTGAGAGGTCAAAGGCCGAGACTGAACTGTGCATGAGCATAATCTAGCTCCTAGTGCATTTGAGCATGGGATCCCAAAAGAGAATATATTAAAGCTGGATTTAACTCCACTGACCCATATCTAAATACTGGACAGGTGTCCTTTTGCAGAGAACTGTGTCTACTAGGCTTGGGTGGTTTCGTTCGTTAATTTCGTAATTCGTTATTGATTTGTATTTAAATTAGCTTACGGTCCGATATTGAGCCATGCAAGAATAATTAAAAATCGAAACAATTTTTTCAATTTATTTTGTAATTGTTTCGTAATTGTTTCGATATTGTTTCGAAATTGTTTCGAAATTGTTTTGAAATTGTTTCCGTATGTCTGGTGCAAGTTTTAGGGTTGTTGTTTGTTTTATCAGTGATAAAAATAAATTATCACACCAACAATCAACAACAGAGGGAGAGGGAAGCTTCAGAAGTTCCCCCTGTCCCATTTGGAGGGTTTTTTTTAGCATATTGCGCAATCACGTCCGCCATTAATGAATCGATTCGTAATTGTTTTGTAATTGTTTCATAATTTTACGAAATTTCGTATATTTCGAACTTTTTTAAAGAAAAATTTCAGAATTCTTTTAAAAAACGAAACGCAAAAAACCCCCTAAAAACGAAACGAGTTTAGAATCAAATTTTTCCGTAGTTACCCAAGCCTAGTGTCTACAGATGTGTCTTTCTGTAGGTACTGGACATGTGTTTACATATGTCAGTTTGCAGAGAACTGGAAGTGTATCTAAACATGCCCTTTTGCAGGGAATGGACATGTGTCTACATATTCCTTCTTGCAGGGAAGTGTGCAAGTGGATCAAAGATGCATTTCACGATCTTCATTCTGAAACTATAAGAGAGGAATCTTTCAAATATCTCCTAGAATGTTAGATTTTGCAGGCACAGTGCTTGTCTTTTGCGAATTAAAAAAACTAGCCAAATAAGCTGGTGTCCAGAAAATGGGGGTACAGAATCCTTATTGAATACTTCAAGAAATATTTTATCCTCTCAAGAAAGCAAGATGAATAGTTAGCATGCTATTGCCAGAGGCTTGAAAGATGCAGGAGATCTTAAATAACTTTTACATAGCTTTTACCATTGCACAGATTAAGAACGGGGACACAGGTGCAGCAGTTGGCTTTTTCTTGAAACTACTGGGAAGTGGGCAACCCCTCCCCCCAGTTAATTGCATTTATTTAATTTGACCTCAATTTGCAACAGCTTAAATTAGGTGATGACAAAGAAGGAATTTGAGAGAATAAGGATTTTTCACAAGCAAATTTGGCAATACTATCCTTGCCAAATTGGAACTATCCTTGTCAAAATGGGACAAGAGGATCTGCTTGTAAGATCCATGCACACAGCCCCACTGTCCCCTTCCAGTTCTTCACTTGTGACAGGATTGTATAACTTTGAGACCCTGGGCCATCCCAGTAGATCTGGAACTAGCCCTATTTACCTGAATCAAATTTGTTGTGGTTTATACGAAAGCTTAACCCAGAAGTTGTGCAGTCCTGTCCAGACTTCCCAGCCCTTTGTTCACCCACAAAGAGTAAGTATGAGCCAAGTAAATGGAAAAACAAAATTTACTCTGAAGTAAATAAGCAGCTTCATAAAAATATCCAGCTTTGAAAGTAACTCAGTCCATTTGCAGAAATAAAACTCACACAATGTCCTATGCATTACATCAATGCATTCTTTTTCCTCAATGGTGCAAGGAGACAAGTCTTGAAGTAAATGGTTCAGTAAGTCTAGTAAGTCCCAAAATCCACCAGAAACACTACAAAGGTCTTACAACTTTATCATATTAACTTCTGGCTCTGTCCTTGGTCACTTCTCAGATGGAGCCAGGATGGAGATTGTGAGAGAACTTCACACGACGTAGGGCTACATCCAGTAGCTCTGTCCAGGAAGCGTCCTAGGACGGAGTCCTGAGAACACGGGTTGCTACTCATGTTCTCATTGCCTATAATGGGGTCAGCATGGGAGGATGCTGGCCAGCAACACTTTCTCCCATGTGATGGGGAAGCCTGCGATGCAGCTGATGCGGGGTTTCCCCTCTGTCCCACATGCACATTAGCATCTATGTTGTAGAATGAATCCATTTTAATTTCCCCACTCAATGTTATAGAATTATGTAGTTTTACAAGATTTTGAGACTTCTCTGTCAAAGAATGCTGATGGTTCACCAAGCTAAAAATCCCAGGAATGCATAGTATTGAGCCAGGACAATTAAGTAAGAGATGACATCGCTCAAATAGATCTCCAAGTGCGCCTCCTGAAACAGCTTCCCGTTTGTCTTTGGCTCAGCACTAAGATGACTGTATGATACAAATCTAATGTGCACCCTAATTTTGGCAAGGTCATTTAGCTCAAAAAGGTGAGCACTAGATTTGAGTAAATATGGTAACTGTACACTGCTGACTGAATGAAAAGCAGATGCACAACTCAAGTGAAGATCTTCACAAAACAGCTGCCAGCTAAAGCATAGGTTTATGCTATGTTCCAACTCACCTCCTTTTAAGGCTATGTTCAGGTAGCACACTCACCAGCAATCTCCAATTGCTTTAAAAAAAAGAATAATATAAGAGGGAGATTGCTGAACTAAAATAATAAAGTATTAGTGATGTCAGAATCACTCTGAAAAATGAGGTTAAATTATATCCAGTATTCCTCCTATTTCTCACATTAAGAGGCTGTTAGAGGAGAACCTGGCCCTCTTGGTGTGAAATGTTAATTGTTACATGTGTAAAGGCTGTTTGCTTGGAGACTGGGCACATCACTCAGCTAGTGAGTCATAAAACATTGAGGTCAGCCTGGAACAACAAAAACAAAGGCAATAGAAGGATGAGAAGTGAAGATAAAAAGAAATCTATCCTCTCAGTTGCATTTGATTCTGTTTAGATGCCTTTGGCCCAGCTGTTTTGGTTAAAAGCCTTTGGGTTATCTATAGACTTAGGAAAGCTCCATGGATTTCATAGGCTCTTCTTAAGCAAAGAATACTCAGAGGTGGTTTTGCCCATTCCTTTTTCTGAATATAGCCAAACATACATCTGCAGATTTTAGTTGCAAAACCTGATTTCTTTTTCTTTCTTAAAAAAGAATTAGAAAAGATGTCTAGATCTTTCTTCACTTTTACTGCTAAACTCAAAACCTCAACCCATGGCTGATACCAAATGAGAGACTCCCACTTGGACACACAGAAGACTGGGTGACTTGGAAGACACTAAACAGACTGTGCTCTGGCACCACAAGATGCAGAGCCAACCTTAAGAAATGGGACACAAAGTGGAGTCCACAACATGCGGATGCGGAGAAGAGCAAACCACAGATCACCTGCTGCAATGCAACCTGAGCCCTGCCACATGCACAATGGAGGACGTCCTTATAATAATAATAATAAATAATAAACTTTATTTCTACCCCACCAATCACAATAGAGATGACAATGGGTGGACCACATATTCCGAATAAAAAACAATAACAGACTATGATGAGATAAAATAGGAGCAGGACGTTTAAATAGAACTCATAAAACACATAGAGTTGTGGGATAAAACATCCTATTTGGAGGGCACTAAATCCATTAGCCGAAAACGTTGAGGGGGCGTAAAATATCATGCTGTGCACCTACTTGTCAAAGGTACAGCGGAAAAGCCAGGTTTTGAGGTTCTTTTTAAATGTTTCCAGTGAAGGGGCTTTCCTGATCTCCCCAGGTAAAGAGTTCCAAAGTCGGGGGGCCACAGAAGAAAAGGCCCTCTCCCTTGTGCCCACAAGACGAGCTTGTGAGATTGGTAGGGGCGAAAGGAGGACCTCCCCTGAGAAACAAAGGGCCCGGATTGGTACGTGGAGCGAGATACGGTCATGAAGGTAGGCTGGTCCCAAACCGTTTAGGGCTTTATAGGTGATAACCTGTACCTTGAATTGGGACTGGAAAATAAACGGCAGCCAGTTTATTTTATTAAATAGCAATACCAGAGGCACTCCAAGTAGCCAGTTACTGATCAAAGGACATTTAATATAATGCCAAGTTTTTAAATTTTGTGGGTTTTTAAAATACATTTCTACTGTACCTTTGGTTCACTCCTGGTATGATAAATACTACTAAACTTTTCTGTTCCTTGTGAAACCTTGTGGCAATCCAAACTGTAGTTACAGATTTTAGCACAACAGTAAATTAATATAAGCCAGTGTCTTATGCATTGCAAATTATTTTGATATTAGTTTTATTAGTTTTATATTGGAGCTGGAAAGATTATTAGAAAATGTTATCTAAATTTATTAGAAAAAATATTTTTGAGTCTTGAAGAACCTTTACAAGAAAAATTCTGGACTGGAATTTATTCTGCACAAAATCTATATGTGAATTTTGTTTGTCTGCAGAAAGCAGCATTTACTGTGCAGAAAATAATATTATTTTTGCATGTTCTGTGCAGAAAATGTAATTTTCTGCAAAGAAAAGCATGCAATTCGGATTTTATTTCCTTCAAAATTTGCACATGGTTGATTTATTTTCTTGTCAAAACCATTTTCTGCACAGGAAATAGCCTTTATTCAAAAATTGTTTATTTTAATACACTTTAGAAATTAGTCTGCACAAAATTTTTCCATTGTTGTTTTAAGTCCCTTAAATCCTGAAAAAGTTTCAACATTTTCAATTGGGTTTACATATGTATTGACACAATGCATCTATTCTATTCAGGGATGACTGAGGCTGGATCTACACTGCCATATAATCCTGTTTCTGATCCCAGATTATCTGATGTAGACTGAATTATATGTCTAAAATTCCATATAATCCAGTTCAAAACAGACAATTTGGGATAAGAAACTGCACCACAACTGGGATTGTGGCGCAGCTGGCTGAGTGTCAGCTGCATTAAGATCACTCTGACCAAAAGGTCATGAGTTTGAAGCCAGCCTGGGTTGGAGTGGGTTTCCAACCATTGTGTAGCCCGTTGTCGACCTTTGCAACCTGAAAGACAATTGCATCTGTCAAGTAGGAAAATAAGGTACCACCTTAAAAGTGTGGGGAGGCTAAAATTAACTAATTCATGAGGCCATAAAGAAGAACTCCAGCGGGGAAGCATGCGAGGAATGCGGAAGTTACTTCATTAGTGTCACAGATGGACAATGAAAGAGACAGCTCCCCTGGCAGCCAGAAAAAGTTAAATAGCCTCTTGTGTATGTCTTGTATATGTTGTACGTCAAAATTGGCATTGAATGTTTGCCATATATGTGTACAGTGTAATCCCCCTTGAATCCCCTGCGGGGTGAGAAGGGTGGAATATAAAAGCTGTAAACAAATAAAATAAATTATATGGCAGTGTATATGGCCCGGGAGTACTCTGACTAAAATTTCCTCTTTGCTTCCCAGCTAGTTTCTCGTGATTCTATATAGTTATTGACCCCGAACATAAGAATTCATTGGACTTGCCCTTGTAGCTTGCAGCTCGTTGCAAATGTGCTGGTATATTTGTGGCAAATATTTCCTTCTCTGTAAATAGGAGAGCTGTAGGTGAATGTCCTACATTACCTATGGCTTTTCAGAAGTGCCCCATATATGACTAAAGTGGAATCTCATCATTTCCATTTTTGTTTTGTTCTCCTTTCCTGTCATTTAGACATTTACAAGGGTCAGGTGTTTTAGCCAACAACTCCCAGGAATCCCAGCCAGTTTACTAGCTGCTAGGATTTCTGAGAGTTGAAGGCCAAGATCTGGGGACCCACAGGTTGAGAACCACTGTATCAGAGCCTAGAAGGAGGCATGGGAGCAACATTGCATTGTTTCATGGCAATTTTTGAGCCATTTAAAGTATCAAATCACAATTTGAGGGATCACAGAATTCAAAACATCTGTCAATCTTAAAATTTCTAAAACACTTTATACAACCAATCACTATTTATTGACATTTTTAAATATTTGGATATTTACAGATAGACATAAATATCAGTTTAAAAATATGCAAACACAGCCAAGAAATTTATGCATTGGGTTGTTTTAGGTTTTTTCGGGCTATATGGCTATGGTCTAGAGGCATTGTCTCCTGATGTTTCGCCTGCATCTATGGCAAGCATCCTCAGAGGTAGTATCCTCACTACCTGAAGATGCTTGCCATAGATGCAGGCGAAACATCAGGAGAGAATGCCTCTAGACCATGGCCATATAACCCAAAAAAACCTACAACAACCTAGTGATTCCAGCCATGAAAGCCTTTAACAATGTATGCATTTCCTCACTTATCACATGAGGGGGAAATGGGTTATTGTTTACATTCCTAGCACTGGTAACAATAGCTAGCAAGAGGGATTGCTAGCAGTGGTGTCACTAAGAGTGCAAACCACACTGTATGACAGCATCAGAGATGCCAAAATGCCAAATGACTGTCTATACTTTTTTTGTGCAGCTTTGTTTAAGCAGAAAGGCATTTTTTGAAATAAGAAAAAAAATCCATGTGGTTAGTCATAACTAAAAAAATTGTCAGCCAAGCTTTCAGGTACTATATCAACATATCCACATCATCTAAAACTCTATGCTAATGTAGTTTTAAAAACTTCTAATGTGTATGCACTCCAGTCAGAGCTGTCATTGTTACCCACTTACAATCATGCTTCAAATTATGTGGCTTTATCTGCATGAACTACAAGCATTCACTCTTGTTTTCATTGCTGCTGAATTTTTGTAGTCACAGATTTTGTGAAATTTAAAAGTGACAGTTTACCAGTAACGTTTCTTTTCTTTTTTTTTAAATCAAGGATTCTGTATGATCTATACACGGGTCCTCAAACTTTTTAAACAGAGGGCCAGGTCACAATCCCTCAAACTGTTAAAGAGCAGGATTATAATTTGAAAAAAATAATAATACATGAATGAATTCCTATGCACACTGCACATTTCTTATTTGTAGTGCAAAACAAAAACCCACTTAAAAACAATATAATACAATTAAAATGAAGAACAATTTTAACAAATATAAACTTATTAGTATTTCAAGGGGAAGTGTGGGACTGCTTTTGGCTGATGAGATAGGATTGTTGTTGTTGTTGTTGTTGTTGTTGTTGTTGTGTGCTTTAAAGTAGTTTCATACTTAGGCTGACCCTGAGCAAGGGCCGGGTAAATGACATTGGAGGGCCATATCTGGCCCTCAACCCTTAGTTTGGGAACCTCTGGTCTAGTATGTATGGGAGGAGGTCCATGGGATTGAGACTATGAGTTTCCATACTTGTCTTGGCCAATGGCTGAATAATCTAGCAATAAAGATTGGAAAACAGTTTTTCTAAATTGTTGTGAAGGCTATGGTTTGGCCCATGATGGTGTTATCCCAGCTATTACATATCCTATGTCTTATGCTTCTGAAGCACACAATTGTTTACTTTTAATTGCTATGCATTTGAAAAAGGCTTTTAGTAAAAGGTAAACATAAAAGTTTCTCATTGATATTAAGTCTAGTCATGTCCAACTCTGGGAGGTGGTGCTCATCTCCATTTCTAAGCCAAAGACCTGGCATTGTCCGTAAACACCTCCAAGATCATGTGGCCGGCATTGCTGCACGGTTACTTTCCTGTCAGAGTGGTACCTATTGATCTACTCACATTTGCATGTTTTTGAAATGCTAGGTTGGCAGATGCTGGGGCTAACAGCAGGAGCTCACCCCACTCCCTGGATTCAAACTGATGACCTCTCAATCAAAAAAGGCTATTCATTTTCAATACAAATTTAGACTTGAATCCATTTTTCAGGCAGGCAAAATCAATCCGGTGCTTTCCACATTTTGAACTATGATTCCCATTGAGATATCTGGAACGCGCATCACAAAGACCAATAAAAGACAAAACATAAGGACAGAGAGACACAGGGTTCAACAGTGAAGTGATGCAACTTACAATCATTTGATTTGTTTCAGCTTTTCTGCACACAGAAGATTGAAAGTTTTAAAACAAGGAATGCTGACTTTAAAAAACAACTGAACACACCATATGCTTGTTATCCACAAGGACCAGTAAATCAAAACAATGTCCTTATTACAAAAATAATAATAATATAATGGCATCAATATCTGATGCCATCAAAAATGCCAAGCTAGAAACCTTCTCAGTGACAATAGTTTGTATCAAACATGTGCCATCCCAAAAAAGCCACAAGAGGGAGGTGTGCACCTTCCAAATCTCCACTTTTTCTCACTAAAGCCTGCTTTTCAAAACTGGTCATTGAAACTAACTTCCTGCATCATAAGAACAGAATAGTCAAGGAGGCCAATCAGCCTAGCTAAATTGGCTCCCTTTCCGATTAAAGTACATCAACCAGGTCATTACTTATAAACAACAGAGAAAATAAATTCACCGAGAGGACAGATGCAGCTAATCTCATTCTCTTTCTGACTCCATGGACATCTTCTAAAATGTATTGTTGAAGACTTTCATGGCTGGAATAACTGGGTTGTTGTAGGTTTTTTGGGCTATATGGCCATGTTCTAGAAGCATTCTCTCCTGCATCTCACAAGCATCTTGCCATAGATGCAGGTGAAACATCAGGAGAGAATGCCTGTAGAACATGGCCATATAGCCCGAAAAAACCTACAACAACCCATCTTCTGAAATACTCTGGAGAAAAAGGTGATAGATACAATATATGGGGTCCACACCTACTATCATGGAAGTGACCTGAAGCTCTTTAGGGATCCATGCAGTCACCCAAGCCTACTGCAAATCAGCACTCTTGTCATGTCCATACTTCAAAAACCCTCACTGCTGTTTTTCCAGCCAAAAACAGCTCCAGCAGCTCCCATGACAAAGCCTTGTGAGAAATGTCATTTTTGGAGGAGGCTCATGTGATCACCACAAATGGCAAACCTAACCGGACTGGGCCAGGAAGCTCCTTCTGGCTTGTAAAACAGTAGTGGGTGTTGTTGAGGCATGGCAACTGATTAATGCATTCCAATCTGGCTGTCCATAATTCGATAAACAGGCCTGCACAATCTGTGGCCCTCAGAGTGTTTGGGACTGCCAACTCCCAGAAGCATTGTTCAATGGTCAGGAATTCTGGGAGCTGAAGTCCAAAACACCTGCATGACCACAGGTTGCACAAGCATGCTCTAGAGTAGTGGTTCTCAACCTGGGGTCCCCAGATGTTTTTGGCCTACAACTCCCAAAAATCCCAGCCAGTATACCAGCTGTTAGGATTTCTGGGAGTTGAAGGCCAAAAACATCTGAGGACCCCAGGTTGAGAACCACTGCTCTAGACCTTCCAGTAAGCTCCAAAGTGAATTGTGATTTCCTTAGTTCTAGATTAAATCTGGAAGCACTGCTTTTATTGTGAAACCAGTTGTTTGTCATGTAGACTCCTTGCAACAGTTGATAGATGAGTCTGCAATATTCCCCCCCCCCTTTTTTTTGTTGTGTCATGAGCAACTTGAGAAACAGCAAGTCGCTTCTGGTGTGAGAGAATTGGCCGTCTGCAAGGAAATTGCCCAGTGGATACCCGGATGAATTGATGCTTTCATCATCCTTGTGAGAGGCTTCTCTCATGTCCCCGCATGAGGAGCTGGAGCTGATAGAGGGAGCTCATCCGCCTCTCCCCAGATTCGAACCTGCGACCTGTCAGTCTTCAGTCCTGCCAGCACAGGGGTTTTACCCATTGCGCCACCAAGGGCTCCATTTGACCCCTGTAGACCCCCTTACCTTCTCTCTCATGCACACTATTAATTCCCAATTTGAAAGCTAAATGTTGATAGTGTTTGGTATAAAACAAGTTTCAAAGTCACTAAAGACTTGGTTTAAAAACCAATGAAAGGCTAACCATTTGCTCTAAATGTTATTTCAGATATTGAGCCAGTTGAACAAAATCTAACTCAATGCAAACTGCAAGAGTCAGAAGGTAAAACAATTCTAATAGCAAATGTTTTTAATATTTTGTGAAGCGCCTTTGGCCACACAAGCCAAGTACAAATCACAAGCGTTTGCAGTTTCCTGTATCCGAAAGCACAGATTTCAGCAATACCACTAATAGTGTAAGCACACACAAAATACAGTCAGAGTATAGATTATACAGCGTAGCACAATAGTGTTTTGGGTGAGAAAAATTATATACTTCTGCTAAGATGCAAATAGGAAAACAAAACTAAGCTTTGGGCAAATTCTACACTTTCTAAATTTAAATATCTCTGTAGATGAATGTTACTTTTTGAAAGTGACCTTTTCAACCACAAAGTAAAACCACGCTCCCTCAACTATTCAAATTAGACTTCTAAGTCTTTTCAAACTTGAGGAGAAAAAAAGCAGTTCAGCCTTTTTCATGTAGGCCACATTACTATGCAATAACCTCAGTAAGACTCCCTTTACTGAAACTATAAAAAAGTCCTAGATTTTGAGACCAAGTTCCAAATCCCTGCTTGTCCATAAAAACCCACTGGCTGACCTTGAGCAAGTTACAAACTCACAGTTTCAAAGAAGGCAATGGAAAGCCCCCTCTGAGCAAAATTTCCTGGAAAAAAAATCAATGATAGTTCTGCCTTAATGTCACCAAAATTTGGAAGATGATAATAATAATTGTTATATAGTCCTTCAAATAACCTGGACCTAAGACTTTACAGGTTGCAATCAATAATTTGAACAGTGTCCAGAATCAAACTTGGGACCAGAGCAAAACAGTTACAAACAATTGGATATTCCTTGTAGACAGCCCCCATTAGGAATCTAACTGTAGCTCTTTAGACTAGCTCTAGCATTGGATGCTCACCAAATGCAATCTCTGATAGAACACATTATAATATGTGTCTCTGTGGCCAGATCTGACATCACTACGATTTGGTCTATTACATTATTTACATTACTAGCAATTATTGTGGTCAAATAAGAACTTCCAGCATCAGGATGGGTTGGAAAGACATGTGTTCTTTGAAACCATTGGGTCTGGCTTGAGTGCTTTTGTCTTGTTTTTAATGGGGAGAAATATATTTTTTTGCACAGGGGTAACCTTATTCTGGCATTGGCTAGTATCAAATTTTCCAACTCTCCTTTTTCTCATCATTTATTTATATAGTACCATTAGCATACATTAGGCTTGGACCCGAATCAGTTTGAATGCAAATGATTTGTAATATTTGGTGATCCATTTTCTATAATCTCCAAAAACAGAACGAGGAGGAAGGAGCTGCACAGCCTGGCAAAATGGATTAAGATTTTATCAGTTCCTGGAGAGGAAAGAGTTAACTCTGCAATACACCTATGTGTTTTCTCACTTCTTATTTATTTGTTTATTTGTTTATTTATTTATTTACAGCATTTATATTCCACCCTTCTCACCCTGCAGGGGACTCAGGGTGGATTACAGTGTACACATATATGGCAAACATTCAATGCCAATTTTGACATACAACATATACAGACATAGACAGAGGCTATTTAACTTTTTCTGGCCGCCAGGGGAGCTGTTGCTTTCATTGTCCATCCACAACACTGATGAAGTACTTCCGCATTCCCCGCATGCTTTTCTGCTGGAGTGCTTCGCTGGAGTCCCTTTTTTTATGGCCTCATAAATCATTTACCCTCCCCACACTTTAAGGTGGTACCTAATTTTCCTACTTGACAGATGCAACTGTCTTTCAGGTTGCAAAGGTCGACAACAGGCTACACAAATGGTTGGAAACCCACTCCAACCCGGGCTGGCTTGGAACTCATGACCTTTTGGTCATAGTGATCTTAATACAGCTGACACTCAGCCAGCTGTGCCACAATCCCGGTGCTTGGCAGAAGCAGCATACTCCATTTCTTTTTGGAAAGTTTCCTAGGCTCCTTCTCCAGGCAGGGCCCTTCTAGCGGCTCACTTTCCCAGCAGCATTTGCATAGGGCAGCAATTTAAAAAGTCTTCTCTCAGAGCATGATGGGAGTTGAACCTTCTGTTTTTTTGTGTTTCTTAGCCAATAAAAGGCCTGGTTGGATCCATGCTCAGACTGGCTGAGAATAGATACAACCAGCAACTACAATTCCCAGAACCCTCTCTTGTGTTGTTGTTCATTCGTTCAGTTGTCTCCGACTCTTCGTGACCTCTCTTGTGGTTTGTCCTATTTTGCAAAAATGTTATGGTTAAAACTTAAACTAATTCTTTTAAAAAATCAATAGATTGGTGACTTGTTTTGAAACTTGGCAGGTCTGCAGTTGTAAATGGGGTCTAAAACTAGGGTAGGTTTTATGCAGATAGGCCTTAAAATGACTGAGGATTGGGCTTTTTGAGTTGCAGACAATGGGCCAAATTTTTGCCGAATGAAAACAGCAATAACCCGCTCAATTTGAGTAACTTCCAGGTAAACAGAATGAGGGATCAGCTGTCAATGGATCCCAAATGGGCATGTGTTTTAGTCAAACTGCACAAACTGTATACATGGTGCTTAACTTGAGCTATTTACAACTGTCATTTTGACAAAAGCACTAGTGGCAGACTCAGTGGCTTCAAAGGACACATGCAAGTCCCACCCATGATGACTCTGGGATACTCTTGCATCCCTGTCCTGTATATTCTTGAAAAAATAAACACCACAGCACACAAGGTGGCAATGGAGAAGGAATTAATATATCGGGTACTGATTGCTGTTCTCCCCCCCCCCCCCCCCCCGCTCTAAGGCCACAGCCTTTCCTTTGTTTCTGGGGCCAGGCATGATGAAGCTGTGCCTGGTGCTTCTTTCTCTCTCTGAGGCAGAGCAATGGCAACTGAAATGGATGGAGGGACTTTCAGCTGCTTCTGGTCATGGACATGGTGAAACTCTTGCTGCCTCTTCTTCTGAGTCGATACATGTTTTTGAGATGGTATTGATAGGTAGGTTGAACACAACTCTGGCGTTTCATCTAATTCTCAAGGTTACCTCACCTTTTAATGACTGTAAGACATACAGTTAAGATTTTACTCCCCGCACCCCCCAAAATACACACCTCCAAATATGAATGTGACCAATATGTGTTTGCAACTATGTCACTTATGTCACTTCAGGATATCCAGAGTCATTGAGGGTGCTCTCCATAGAAGGTAGGAAAATAGTTTGTGGGTGAGTATAAAATAGTCCTAGCTTGTGTCTCTGGCACTGATTGCCCTTGACTTGGTGTTACTTTGCATATTCAAGCCAAGGCAGAACCTGAAACTGAAGGAGAGCAGATTTTGTAAGTCATAGCACCAATTATCACATCTCCAGTCAGGCGTGTCAAAGCAGGAGAGGCTGTCTTACACCTGCACGGTTTCTGTTGGTAACACATTCTCCCCACAAAGCAATCAGTCAAACACCGAAAGCTATTTGCAAGCTGTGTCTGTAGCAAAGCAACATTCGGGCTTCTGAAAGCATTGCAGTATCAGACATATTTCTCTTCCTCCAGCCCAGTTGCTGGTATTTCTTTTTAATTTACTCATGAAGGGTTTTTGTAAGGTGGGGGGAGTAGGAGAAGGAAAAGAAAGAGGAGGAGGAGGAGGAGGAGGAGGAGGAGGAGGAGGAGGACAAGGAGGATGAGGAAGAGGAGGAAAAAGAAAAGGAAGAGGAAGTTATAGGGGAAGAGGAAGAAGGAGGTAGTCTGTCTGTGTGGTAGTGCTTTGACATGTTCCAACAGTTTTTTCACCTTACATAAAAGTAATCTAAAAAAAAAAAAAGATTTCCAACCAAATCAAAGTCTGAAGCAACATTTGCAATGGAAGAGTGCATAGTCACTCCCATCCCATGCAGGATGTAATGTGTTTCACTCATTCTCAGTTTACATGACTCCAGTTTGGTGCTAGAAGTGGTGGTGTGGTTTGGTGGGGACAGGAAGTAAATGGTCAAGGTAAAAAAAGCCAAAGTTTTAATGGTAACTAACCAAATCCATACCACAATTGTCTGTCCCAATGTTTGGTGGAAGCTGTTCTGAATCTTCTATCATCATCACATGAGAGAAGTCTCCCACAGGATGACAAAACATCCAGGCGTCTTCTGTGCAACATCTTTGCAGATGGTCAATTTTCTCACACCAGAAGTGACTTGCAGTTTCTCAAGTCACTTCTGACATGAAAAAAAAAATCTCCCAGTCATAGACAAACCATTAGAAAGGAAGCAATAAATGGAACATCCAGGATATTGTCTGAAGACTCCCCGCTCCCACCACCAGGCTCTCAGTCTTCAAGGGCCTGCTAACACTAAAGTTCTTCATCTACTTGTGAAAAGATATTGTTTCCTAGGTCTGGAAGATGCCAGTCTATTCTCTTTGAGAAGGGAGTTTATCTGTTCAGGTTTTGCTCTATTCACGGCTTTAGCTCTGTTGAAGACTCATCCTAGCTTTCTTTCTCTACTTAAGTAACACTTGAGTCTCACTGTGTGTCCAAGGGGCTATCTCAATTTCGTTTTGGATTTGGCCTTATCAGAATCCATTCTCTGTTTTGTTTATCTCATCACAACCTGAATCATGTCTTGCTCGACATTGCTAATTTGAAATTCAGACTTGAGCATGCTTGAATTTGCCTTGCTTCCTCTGCCAGAACTGAGCAAATCCAAAAGTGGTAGTTTCTGTAGAATAAGGATAGGCCACTTGTTGTACTCCAGATGTTTAAGATTACAAGTTTTGATCATCAACCACTCTTTTGTGGATGAAGTCCAATTTGGATGGGATTGCTGCCTGTATCCACATCTGCAATCCTTGAGAAGATAACTACTTGAACTCTTCACCAAATGTAGAAAACATGATGCTTAAATCCCATCAAGTATGGTTGATGATCAAAGCTTGTAATCTTAAACATCTGGAGTACATTAAGTGGCCTATCCTTATTCTACAGAAACATTACCACTTTTGGATGAACCGCAGAGGGGTTCATTATAAGATAAGTCCTCATTTATACTTTATTTAAATTTCAATTCTATAGTGTATATAATTTTCTTAGGAGAAAACTCATTTAGGGATGGCTCAGATGAATTATATTTTATTCTGACACTGATTAGATTCTACCTAAGGTCTTATGACAGAAGAAAAGCAGCCTATTAAATACATACATACATACATCAAAACCTACTTGGATGGAGCACAATTGCTATGTCACATATCTTCGATTATGTAGACATCATGTACGATTGTACATATGTTTACTTAGAAATATGCCCTACTGAGCTCAATTAAGCTTATTCCCAGAAAAGCATTACTATAATTGTGTTTTTTGAAACAGGAAATGTGAAGTACAAAAACAAAGCTCCACAGAAAGACTTCACTGGTTCTCTACAGGCATAATATGTGCTCTGTTAGACTTTTATCACTCCTAGCAATGAGTGCCGAGCAAGTAAGAAAACAGCTAAACTTCTCACTGTTTATTGTTGGCTGAACAAGGCTTTGATAGTCTACAATAATAAAAATCATAGTCATTTTGATCCATTATACGTGGCTTCCCATCTTTCCCTTACCCTGCATTCATAAAACCTCACATTCTAGAGATGAAACTTTGGTGACAAAGTCTCTTTTCATGTATAAAAAGGTCTTGTTAAGGCAAAAAAAGGAAATTGAAAGCTGAGTTGTGCTTGACAAGATATATTGTGTGCTGGGTGTAAGGGTAGAAGGAAGGGCAAGTAGTGCACAAAAAGTTTTATTTGGGAGGGAGAGAGATAAAAATCACATAAAAAAGAGAGAGAAAAAATCCATATGTGAAGCAAGAAAGATTTTTTTTCAAATACCAAACAAAGAAAAGTTATTTTGAAGCAGGAGGTGCTTTCTTTGCAAGGCAGCGTTGCGTGTCGGCATGTTTCCTTTTCAAGATTTCTGATGTTGTTGTGTTAAATGTGAATTTCATTTTATCACAATCAATGGCTTTTCCTTGCTCATCACGAACATTCAGCATCCATCAGAATGCCTGGCACTTCCCCAGCCGTCAAGCTACCACGAGGGCAGAAGATGCTCCCATCAAATCTAAGCTTGTAGAAGCTTGTAGAAGAAGGAAGCTTGTAGAAGAAGGAAGCAAGAAAATGTCATCTATACCTATAATAATTTCTAATTTCCTTCCTCCCTCCTCCCACCCTGCCCCTCCCTCTACTGTTAAATTACTTCCAGCTTATTTGTCTGGCTAGAGGTTAATGAAACACTAATGATGTTAATGAGCCATGCACTACCATGAGCTTTTTTTTTCCAAGAAAGAGATATAATAGCTGTTTTCCTTCCCTTTTAATCTTTTTTGTCATTTGGGAATTACAGGCCGAAGCAATTAACAGCTCACACAGCTTTCTCTTCTCTTTCAGTCACAGCCCAGTGGGGCAAAGAGAAGAAGGCTATTAAACCTGTTTTGCATGTTTCACAGGTGAGAGACATTCGCGGGCCAATGAAACATGCCGTTCTAGCCAGGAGGCACAAACACTAGCCAGTGGCAGGAGGCGAAGCAAAATTAACCATCTGCTGATGAAGCTGGTTGGTGGCAGCCAGACGGCAAGAACTGTCCAAGGTGCTGAAGAGTCACTCACTGCTGATTAGACTGGATGATGAGAAAGAGAGACACCAACGCACACTGATGAGGAAATCAAAACAAGGAAGCCAAATGTATTAGGCAACCAGGCAGCTCATTGGCTTATGATGACCGTCAGGGCATGGCACCTCAGAAGATTTCGGGTGCACAAGATTTCAAAGTGGAAAAGGACATCTTAGAGGCCCAAGGCTGTGTGTTTGTGCCTTCAGTATCTTATGGCAATCCCATGACTTTCAGATAGTCTTCTAGAGCAAGTTTGCCATTGCCTTCCTCTTTCATATAGTCTGCAGTAACTAGTATATATTAGTGGTTTCTATTAGGGCTGGGCGGTTTCGTTTCGTAATTTCGTAATTCGTTAAAAATTCGTTATTTTTTTTTGTTACGAAGTGATAACGAACCATTCAGGAGCATCTAAAAAACGAAACGAATTTTTCAATTCGTTTCGTAATTGCTTCGTATTCGTTTCATATTCGTTTCGAAATTGTTTCGTTATTATTTCCGCATGTCTGGGGCAAGTTTTATAGCTGTTGTTTGTTTAATCAGTGAAAAAAAAATATAAATATCACACCAACAGTCAACAACAGAGGGAGAGGGAAGCTTCAGAAGTTCCCCCTGTCCCATTTGGAGGTTTTTTAGCATATTGCGCGGTCGCGTCCGCCATTAACGAATCGATTCATATTCGTTTCGTATTCGTTTCGTATTGTTTCGTAATTTTTCGAAATTTTGTAAATATTGAACTTTTTAAAAGAAAAATTTCGGAATTCTTTTAAATATCGAAATGCAAAAAAAACAAAACAAAAAAACAAAAATTGAGTTTAGAAACAAATTTTTCCGTGGTTGTCCAGCCCTAGTTTCTATATCTGAGTGCTAGTCAGGTCTGGCCCTCCTTAGCTTCCAGAATTAAATGGGATTTGGTGCCTTTGGGGTACTTTATATAATAATAATGCAAATAATAGTAATATTTTTGCTAGCATTATTTACCTATATGTGCATTCACATAATAATCTATATAAATAAAAATGTAATGTTCGTTTGTGGGATTAATATCACTCAAAAACCACTGGACTAATTGACACCAAATTTGGACAGAATATGTCTAACAACTCAATACGTGACCATCACTCAAAAAATTGATTTTGTCATTTGGGAGTTGTAGTTGCTGGGATTTATAGTTCACCTACAATCAAAGAGCATTCTGAACTCCACTAATGATAGAATTGAACCAAACTTGGCACACAGAACTCCAACAACCAACAGAGAATACTGGAAGGGTTTGATGGGCATTGACCTAGAGTTCTGGAGTTACAGTTAACTACACCCAGAAATTACTGTGGACTCAAACAATGATGGATCTGGACCAAACTTGGCATGAATATTCCATATGCCCAAATATGAACACAGATGGAGTTTGGGGGAAATAGACTTTGACATTTGGGAGTTGTGGTTACTGGGATTTATAGTTCACCAACAATCAAAGAGCATTTTGAACCCCACCAATGACAGAATTGGGGCAAACTTCCCACACAGAACCCCCATGACCAACAGAAAATTCTTAAGGCCATCCAATCCAACTCCCTTCTTCAGGGCAAGAAAACGTAATCCTGACAAAGAGCCACCCAGCCATATATATATATATATATATATATATATATATATGAGACTCACTCTCTCACACACAGATATAGTATCATAGATTTGAAAGGGACCCCTAAACAAGGACAATTCTATGTTGCATACTCCAGAGTAGGCCAGCCAGACAATCTCTACATCAACACAAGCATAAAGAAATTACATATATTACAAACCAAAACTTTCTCATTACTTTATTTTCCAGATCACCAGTTTGGGCCACAGCAATGCGTGGCAGGGGATGGCTAATAATAATAATAATAATAATAATAATAATAATAATAATAAATACCCTCATATAAGCCACTCGGGGTGGCTTACATGAGGCCAAGCCCAACAATACATTCATAAGTAAATCAACACAACAATAAAATAAAAGAAAAAAATCAAAATACAATACAAAACCATTATAAATAACATATCGGCAATAAAACAAAACATTTAGAAACACAAGGATCCAACACTGTGGGCAGGGCCAAATCTAATAGATTAAAAATTTAAAACACTGGGTGTGAATAGCAGTAAGATGGATCTAAACAGGGGTTTTTAGAGGGTAAGATAGGGTTGATTGACCCAACAGGTAGAATAAAGTGCTTCAGAGAACATTTTGCAGAGAATTGGTAAGAACGGGGAATTATTGTTTATTCGGAGAAGGCACATTGGAACAACCAAGTTTTCAAGCTCCTCCTAAAGACTGCCAATGTGGGGGCTTGCCTAATATCCTTGGGGAGTGAGTTCTAGAGTCAAGAGGCTACCACAGAAAAGGCGCTCTCCCTCGTCCCCACCAGTTGCACCTGCAAAGGGGGTGGGAGTGAGAGCAGGGCCTCTCCGGACGATCGATGAGATCGCGTGGGTTCGTAGACAGAAATGAGGTCACGCATACACAATACTCCCACACGTATATCCTACCACTACCTGAAAATGACTTGAAAGGGGCTCAGATACGTTGACAGGTCACTCACATTGTCTTTATAAGGTAATGTTAAATTAAAAAGCATCTTTATAAACATTGTTATAAGAGTATTTATATGTTATTTCACTTTACATGTCAACTCATACTTGATTCATGTGTGTTTGGCTGCTACAGAAAACTGCTTATACTGAAAATTATCAGTCCAGAAATGATTCTGATGCTTGCATTTCTCAGTCATATAGTATATGATCAGACCCTTCATGCTCTTCCATCCATAGCTATCTAGACTGGGAATGAGTGGGATTTGGACAGACAGATTTTAGAAGCAAGGATTTAATATTCAAAAATCATCTGAAAAAAATTGTGGCAATGTGGTTGGTGGTGAAACAGTAATTTGCCTCATGTACAGCATCCACAAACATGTAAAATTACCAAGGCATCAGAAAAGTTCTGATGATGTACTGGTTGTTTCTCCAGTTGTGAACAGGTTAGAATATAATATTGCCCATGAAAATTCTAGAGAAGACCTGGGCAAACTTTGGGCCTCCAAGTGTTTTGGACTCCAACTCCCACAATTCCTAACAGTACAACAATATCCCAGCAATATACCTACTTTCAAAAATATCTCAAAAAGAAACAGAAGAAAAGAGAGACAATGCAGCATAATGTTTTCAACTCTGAGTATTACAACCCTGGAAACCAGACTACAAATATCTGCTCAGCTACGGAAACCCACTTGGTGACCTTAGGCAAGTCACACCCTCTCGGTCTCAGTGAAGGCAAAGGCAAAGCCCCGTATGAGCAAACCCTGCCAAGAAAACCCTGTCATAGGTTTCCCTTGGGGATCAGCATAGGTTGGAAAAGACTTCAAGGCATACAACAACAATGGCATATAGTAATTGGGACACGGACGCATTGTAGTCTTTCCTAAAGAAAAACAACATTACCAACATACTGATAGATGTGTTGATGCCAAGGGCCAGGCAACTAAATTATGAGCTGGCAGTTACAAGGGAGGGGTGACGGTCCTGCTTTTGCTTCCATTAGAGGGTATCTGACTGCATTGAAAGCTGTGCAGCTATGATAAGGGGGAGGAAAAGCACTGGAGAGACCTCAAGAATTGCCTGGACGAACTAGGAGATAAGACTTTTCAGACAGACAAAAAAAAAGAACCTATACGCCAAAAACAAAACAAACCTGTCCTGATTTATAGAGCCTCATCTGTCCTTGACAATACCTCCCCGCTCTCAAGCCCGGATGCAGCATTGGATGCTCTTGTCACAAAATATCTGTTTTGCCCCCAAATCCATTTATCCAGACAACCTGTCAGCCAACTGCAGCCAGATCTCATGCTGACATGAACAAGACAGCCACACAATAGCTTGGTGGGCTTTTTATTGCCCTCCTACAATCTCAGCTTTAATAGTCACAGCGGTTTTGTCTAAACCACAATAAAGACGTTTGGGACCTCAGTTTCACATTTCCTTTGTTATCACCCTCCTCAGATGGTTGTGTTTATTTATGACCATGACAAAGCACTCCTGTGAAAAAAATGCCATTAGAATGACGCAGCCCTGATATTGAAGATGAAATTCATCGCCGACACTCTGCTGAAGCTCATTTAATGTTTGCCTACTTGTCTCAATTCTCTTTTTATGATGATTATTTTCATCACAAAATACTAAGCCGGGAGAGATAGGAAAGAGAGAACAGCACAGACAGCATAAAATGATGTCCAACTTAAGCCACAGATGGTGTGGGCTGGGTTGGCTTACTTCTTGGGCTACTTAGTGGAGACATCAGTATGCACAAGCTCATTGTGCCAGTTAAGAAACAAAATGAGACACTAGACGGATGAGCAGCACATACTCTGTGGCAGACTGACTCATATATAGCAGGAGGCACACACTTCAGAATAAGACCAGGAGACATCCAAGAGTGAGTTCTAAAAGCAAAAGTGTTGTCAGGGATCTGCAACAGTCAGGTCCACATGAATCAGCAGGAACTCAGTAGGAGTCCAGGCAGGCAGAAATGGGGCCAATAGGTAATGTTCTATTGTTAATGTTATCAGACAGGGTTTTTGTGTAGGCAAGATGAAAGACACATATGGACAAAGCAAAAAAAAAAGTGTATGTGCTGGTACGGCTGTACCAGGAGCTCCAACTTTATTTCTTTCTCCTTAATTAAGATAGTCTCCTGTCCATCTTAATTAAGCTTTGGTTCCACCCCTTGTTCAGGCTTCTGGGAGGGAAAGGAGCCATTTTGGGCAGTCTCACACAAGGTAGCGAAGCTATAGGACGTAGACCAGCTCGTCCCGTAGAAAAGCTTGCATCCAGGGAAAAAGGAACATCCGGGGATACAGAAACAGAAATTCGAGGGGAAAGGTCCCAAAAAGCTCTGGCTGAGAGCTCACAGCCTCTCAGCCTCACAGCATCAGAGGGAAACAGCCCTGAAGTTCTCAAAGAATTCTCGGAGGGAGGACAGCACTACAGATCAACTAAACTCCAGCTGAAATATCTTCAAACCTCGGCTGGAAGGTCTACTCAATACCCAGATACACTTGGATTTGGTAGTAGCACCCACATCGATGAGGCATAGATAGAAAGCAGCCTGGGAGAGGTTAAAAAGGGTTTTTCCTACAGAGAAGGTTCAGTTCAGTTAATCAAAAAGAAGGTTCAGTTGATCAAAGTCAGGTACCAGTCCATTGAAGACTAGACTAAGAAAGCCTTAAAGTGTTGTTTGAACCATTGAAGATTTGTTGTTTGTTCCATAATAAAGACTTTGTTGTATCATTAAAGACTCTAAAGACCAGCACTTCAGGAAAATCCCTGAGAACCTCTCTTTGAAGCTCTCCTCGCTTTCCGCTGGGCTTAAAGCATATGTCCTACAGAAAAGTACAGCTGTTACAGGGCCAGCACGCGACAGAACAGTGTAGATTACATGAAATACATCCCTTTGGATGTCCACAGTAAGTCTCACCATGTCTAATGCTCCTTACTCTTTTATTTTGAACTTGCACTTTCCTTTATAAATGTATTATTTATTTATTTCTCGCATTTCTATCCCGTCATTCTCAACCCCCGAAGGGGGACTCAGTACGGCTGACAATGGGCCCCATTCCAACGCCATTACATAATAAATTACAAAATTAAAATCACAGTTTAGACCTAAAAGCATAATTAACAATACATAAGCCATCATTAAAACAGTAAAACAGTCTCATAAGCTGTATCATCGTTCCAGTCACATTCTCTTAAAGTACTGCTTGCATCTATGGTCCAAAAGCCTGGTCCCAAAACCATGCCTTTAGTTTCTTTCGAAAAATTAGGAGGGAGGTGGCCAATCTTACCTCAGTTGGGAGTGTGTTCCATAGAGGGGGGGCCACCGCCGAGAGGCCCTGTCTCTTGTCCCCGCCAGGCACATGTGTGCTGTTGACGGGAGCGAGAGCAGGCCTCCCCAGATGATCTTAGGTTTCGAGGTGAGACATAGGGGTGGATGTACTCGGACAAGTAAGCTTGTCAAGTATAGTCAAGGGACAATAACAAATAGAAAACATAGCAAATGAACTTCTTGACTAATACACATACTTGGCAAGAATGACTAGCTTGTTGAGGCAACAAGTTAACATTTTACTTGGATATTTAAAGGGGTACCTTTTTGGAGGGCATCAGGCATATTTACAGTTAGGGTAAAGGTAAAGGTTTTCCCCTGACATTAAGTCCAGTTGTGTCTGACTCTGGGGGTTAGACCCCATTTCCATTTCTAAGCCAAAGAGCCGGCATTCTGTAGACACCTCCTAGGTCATGTGGCCAGCATGACTACATGGAGCACCGTTACTTTCTTGCCAAAGCAGTACCTATCAATCTTCTCATATTTGCATGTTTTTGAACAGCTAGGTTGGCAGAAGCTGGGGCTAACAGCAGGAGCTCAGGCCACTTGCCAGATTCAAACCTGCGTCCTTTCGGTCAACAAGCTCAGAAACTCAGCGGTTTATACCACTGTGCCACTGGTGACTCTGGTGCTATTTACAGTAGCAGATTTCAAATTTGATGGCAATCAAATCCAAAGAAGTAGTTGAAATAGTAATTCAATAAGTAATCCTTGAGGTAGATGTAACTAAATTAGGTTTGGATTTTGCCATGAGTTACAGATGTATTTCTTTTTAAAGGTAGTAATGCAATCTTTTCTCTTTTCCTCTATTAATCATCTATTAATCATCCTTTTTTTTTCACCTTCCATATACCTACCTGACAGGGAATTGTATTTTTGTGGGATTTATTAAATATAAGGCTCAGCCAATCATCATCACCACCATCATAAACATTAATAGATAATTCAGCATATTTTGCACAACCTCTGGGAAATTTGAACACAAGGACTTCAGACCTTTCCCAAATGCTACTCATATTCTCATGAGGGGAAAAGTTAATATTATCCAAAATCTACAGCAAGATTAAAAGATTTTGTGGATATTGCAGAAGCAGAAATGCCCTGCTTTGTGAGAAATTGTTCATATTAGCTGCAAGGCAATTCAATCATTCTTAATGCCATATCTACGCTCAAGAAATGGTAAGTTACAAAACAGATTAACTAGGGGATTAGGACTCCAAGAAGAGAGCAAGCAGGCTCATGTCACTGGCCCAGTGGCATGAGATTCCACAAGTCCCTCTCTATGTCCAAGATGGTAGATTGCATCCAGTGTGCCTCTTTCTAGGATGCTCCTTGATCCCCTTCTCTGGCCTCTGTTAACTCTTTCAGCCACTGTTTAAGGTGCACCTTTTCATGGCATTGGTTCTCCAATTAGTTCTATTGGTGTCAACAGGTCAATGGTTCTTATATATGTGAAATGTGTCCAGAGGAGAGCGACTAAAATGATCAAGGGTCTGGAGAACAAGCCCTATGAGGAGCGGCTTAAGGAGATTGTCATGTTTAGCCTGAAGAAGAGAAGGCTGAGAGGAGATATGATAGCTATGTATAAATATGTGAGAGGAAGCCACAGGGAGGAGGGAGCAATCTTGTTTTCTGCTTCCTTGGAGACTAGGACGCAGAACAATGGCTTCAAACTACAAGAGAGGAGATTCCATCTGAACATGAGGAAGAACTTCCTGACTGTGAGAGCCGTTCAGCAGTGGAACTCTCTGCCCCGGAGTGTGGTGGAGGCTCCTTCTTTGGAAGCTTTTAAACAGGGGCTGGATGGCCATCTGTCAGGGGTGATTTGAATGCAATATTACTGCTTCTTGGTAGGGGGTTGGACTGGATGGCCCATGAGGTCTCTTCCAACTCTTTGATTCTATGATTCTATGATTCCATGTAAAGTAATTTTCAATATTCAGGAGAGACACATTTCATTACAACACATTTTTCATTTTTTCCCCATCAGGAGTATATCTGGATTTTATGGAATATCATCTGCCTTGTAATGTAGTGACTTTTATGGATCCACTGGTTTGGAGTATGAGTGGATGCAGTTATTTCTGAACTTCAATGATTAAAGTGCATTTCATTAGCTATTTTACAGGTAACTGGTCTGCAGAATTGGTTAATAATATGCATGACAATAAGAAGACTGATAACTGAAAGCACTATCATGATAAGAAACCTGGACAATAAGACCTCAACTACCATGCTCACCCAAACCATGAGAAATGATGGCAAACTTCTTTCACTGCAAAGACTTTATGATTACTATTTCCACACTTAGCAATGGGAGTTTTATTAGGACTCAAACTGAGCTCCAGGTTCAACAATCTGAATCGCTAATGAGTTTGTTGCTTCCTCACTTTACCAAAGTCCCAGTCCAGCAGTCCCTACAGCAAGCTTACTAAGTAGTTTGCGTAGACTTGTGCACAGAATTCATTTCTTCAGTTTCCTCCATTTCCTTTGGTACCTCCAATACTTTGGGAGCCTGTAAGAGTAAGGCCCTCCCAGTACGAAAACCTGCCCAACACCTCGGCTCCTCCTCTGCTTCTTGGCATCATTTTTTTCATTAATCCCACAGCAAACAAAACAAAAACCCGTATTCCTTGAAAACTACTGAGGAGCTGGCAGCGTTGAAGCGAAAGAAGAGGGAACTAGAGAGCGTGTGGCGTTCGAATCCGAGCGAGCCAAATCGAACACGGTTTATGTCCTTTTTAAGGGCATATGCCGCGGCAATAAAAGCCGCAAAGAAGACCTTCTTTGCGGCCACTATTGCGTCTGCAAAGAACCGTCCGGCTGAACTGTTCCGAGTTGTCAGAGGCCTGTTAAAACCCACCATTCAGGATGGGTGCCCTAATGACTCGGCAGCTCGCTGTGAAGCTTTTGCTCAGTTCTTTGCAGACAAAGTCGCTTTGATCCGCTCTGGTCTGGACACCATATTAACGGCAGTCTCTGAGGATGTAACACGAGCATCTGCTTGTCTGGTTTTGATGGATTCATTTCAATTAGTTCAATCCGAGGATGTGGACAAGGTGCTTGGAGGAATGAGAGCTACCACATGCATCCTAGACCCCTGCCCATCCTGGCTTCTGAAGGAGGCCAGAGGGGGATTGGCCGAGTGGGTGAAGGTGGTGGTTAATGCCTCCCTTCGGGAAGGCATATTTCCAGCCAGCTTAAAGCAAGCTGTAATAAAACCGCTGTTGAAAAAACCATCACTGGACCCCACTCAATTCATCAACTTCCGGCCTGTTTCCAATCTCCCCTTTTTTGGGCAAAGTCCTGGAACGTGTGGTGGCCTCACAACTCCAGGCATTCTTGGTAGACACGGATTATCTGGATCCGGCACAGTCTGGCTTCAGGCCGGGGCATGGTACTGAGACAGCCTTGGTCGCCTTAGTGGATGATCTGCACCGGGAGCTCGACAGGGGGAGTGTGTCCCTGTTGGTGCTTCTGGACCTCTCAGCGGCCTTCGATACCGTCGACCACGGTATCCTTCTGGGACGCCTCGCGGGAATGGGTCTTGGAGGAACTGTTTTACAGTGGCTCCGCTCATTCCTCGAGGGTCGGTCTCAGAAGGTGTTACTGGGAGACTCCTGTTCAACCCCACAACCTTTGTCTTGTGGGGTTCCTCAGGGCTCAATATTGTCTCCCATGTTGTTTAACATCTACATGAAGCCGCTGGGTGAGATCATCCGGAGTTTCGGAGTGCGATGCCATCTGTACGCGGATGATGTCCAACTCTGTCACTCCTTTCCACCTGCTACTAAGGAGGCTGTCGAGGTCCTGAACCGGTGCTTGGCCGCTGTGACGGTCTGGATGGGGGCGAACAAATTGAAATTGAATCCAGACAAGACAGAGGTACTCCTGGTCAGTCGCAAGGCCGAACAGGGTATAGGGTTACAGCCTGTGTTGGATGGGGTTGCACTCCCCCTGAAGACGCAGGTTCGCAGTTTGGGTGTGATCCTGGACTCATCGCTGAGCCTGGAGCCCCAGGTTTCGGCGGTGACCAGGGGAGCATTCGCACAGTTAAAACTCGTGCTCCAACTGTGCCCGTACCTTGGGAAGTCTGACTTGGCCACGGTAGTCCACGCTCTGGTTACATCCCGTTTGGACTACTGCAATGCTCTCTACGTGGGGTTGCCTTTGAAGACAGCCCGGAAGCTCCAACTAGTCCAACGTTCGGCAGCCATGATACTAACGGGAGCGGAGCGCAGGGAGCATACAACTCCTCTGCTGCACCAGCTCCACTGGCTGCCGATCTGCTACCGGGCTCAATTCAAAGTGCTGGCATTGGCCTTTAAAGCCCTAAACGGTTCTGGCCCAACTTACCTATCCGAACGTATCTCGGCCTATCAGCCCGCCAGGACCCTAAGATCTTCTGGGGAGGCCCTGCTCTCTATCCCGCCTGCTTCACAGGTGCGGCTGGCGGGTACGAGAGACAGGGCCTTTTCTGTGGTGGCCCCGCGGCTATGGAACGCCCTGCCCTTGGAGGTAAGATCAGCCCCTTCATTGATGGTATTTCGAAGAAGATTGAAGACCTGGATGTTTAAGCAGGCATTTGGTTAACCCAATGCAACGAATGGTAACTGACTAAAGGACTGGCAATATGGATGACGAACTGGATCACGTTTTTTAGTTAAGAGTCGAACTGGATTGGTATTGATGTATGAATTGTGTTTTTATGTTTTTTATGCTTTTAACTGTATACTGTGGATTGTTATATTATGTTGTAAACCGCGTTGAGTCGCCGGCTAGGCTGAGAAATGGCGGTATACAAATATAGCAAATAAATAAACAAATAAATAAATACTACCAGTTACCTCTCCTCTTCCAGGAGGTCATCACTCTTCCTTACCTGGAAGTGGGAAGCCTCCTTAAAATGCCTTGGAAAGAGTGCGTGATGGCTGACGTGGTGCAGCTCTCCACTACCCCCCCCCCCCCCGGTCTGTGTGTGTATGTGTATGTGTGTGTGTGTGTGGAGAGAGAGAGAGAGAGAGAGAAGGAGGGTAACTTAATATCATCCAGGGAGGCCCTGCTCTCAATCCCGCCAACTTCGCAAACACGGCTGGCAGGGATGAGAGACAGGACCTTCTCGGCTGTGGTCCCCTGCCTGTGGAACGCACTTCCAAATGAAATGTGATCAACCCCATCCCTCCTGGCATTCAGAAAGAAATTGAAATCATGGTTCTGGGACCAGGCTTTCGGACAATAAACATAAAGCAGCACTTGGATTGGAAATGGATTGGCAAGGTGATATATTTGAGGATATGGCTTTACTGTTCAATTAATGGTTTATGTACTGTTTTTAATTAATGGTTTATGTATGTTATGTATTTTAATGATTTAATGGTTTTTGTACTTAACGGTTACTGTATTTAATTGTTTACATGTAATGGCATCAAAATACTGTCAATGTAAGCCATCCTGAGTCCCCCTTCGGGGTAGAGAAGAAACGGGATATAAATATCGTAAATAAATAATAAAAGAGGATGGGAGGGGGAGAGAGAGAAAAAATAGAGAGAATGAACCAGCAACATATCCATGAAACTGGGTGGTGTGGTCTCCAAGAAAAGGAGATTCCATCTGAACATTAGGAAGAAATTCCTGAGTGTGCGAGCCATTCAGCAGTGGAACTCTCTGCCCCGGAGTGTGGTAGAGGCGCCTTCTTTGGAAGCTTTTAAACAGAGTCTGGATGGCCATCTGTCAGGGGTGCTTTGAATGCAATTTTCCTGCTTTTTGGCAGGGTGTTGGACTGGATGGCCCATGAGGTCTCTTCCAACTCTATGATTCTAAGTCCCCCAGGAGATGATACCTTCAGACATAAAGACAGATAATAGTATTGTAGATACCTTTAAACAGACAAAATCTGGCTCCATGCACATCCTATCCATCATAATGACAGGCATTTTGCTTGTATGGAAATGCACTTCCCTCTCCCTGAGACTCTGAAGTATTTATTGACAGACTGGAGGGACATGGAGACTCATGGCTAGCCCCAGAGCAACCTGTTCAGCGAAAGGGATGAAGCAGCATTTGAGAGAAAATAGATCAATCTCCTCTGTTTGTGAACGTGAGCTGCACTTCCAGCCTCACTTTATAAAGCACATTATACACTTGTGGATTCATTTTGAAGGGAGAAAAAACACTGAGCACACCATAATGCCAAGGGCAAGCGAGTTAAAGGACATTATATAGGTCTTTAATTACATCAGCCTCGGAAAGGAATGAACTGTCACTCTTTCCATACCACTTCTACAGATCTCATGGCATCTGGTTTGACCAGAGGCCCTTTAGAAAACTATTCACAACACAGCTACCTAGCCAAGCTGTTTTTATCCTGTTTTGTAATCTTCATCATTTAAAGTGGCAATTAAAGTGGTGTCAAACCAAATTAATTCTACAGTGTAGATACACCCCACAAATCTGTCAGGGAGGCTATTACTAGGCTGGGTTGATCTGGTTCAGAAGTTTCTAAAATCGGAATGAATTCGTATTTAAATGACTTTTAAAACAATTTTGAGCCATTCTGGAATAGTGTGAGGAGTAATAACGAATTGAAACAATTTACCCATTTTTTGGAATTATTTTCATATGTCTGCTCAAGGTTTACAATCTCACAGTTTCCCTGGGCCCCCTGGAGACAAGCGGCGATGCAGAAGGGTGAGGTGGGCATGGCCACGCCCAGCTCTTCCTGAAGGCCATGCCCCCAGTGGCCATCACAAAGACATGGGCATAGCCATGCACACCTCATTCCCCTGCCTGCCATTCATTGCCCTTTGCAGTCACACAGAGAAGGGAAACTGCAAGATTTTAAAAGTAATCTTGCAGTTTCCCTTCTCTGTGTGACTGCAAAGGGTGATGGATGCCAGAGGGAGAAGGTGGGCATGGCTACGCCCAGGTGACTGCAAAGGGCTGATGGATGGCAGAGGGAGGAGGTGGGCGTGGCTACGCCCAGGTGACTGCAAAGAGTCGATGGATGGCAGAGGGAGGAGGTGGGCGTGGCTACGCCCAGGTGACTGCAAAGAGTCGATGGATGGCAGAGGGAGGAGGTGGGCGTGTCTATGCTCAGGTGACTGCAAAGGGCCGATGGATGGCAGAGGGAGGAGGTGGGCATGGCCATGCCCAGCTCTTCTTGACAGCCACTGGGGGAAACCGCATCACCGCTTGTTGCCAGGGAGGCCAGGGAAACTGCGAGATTTTAAACTAACGGGGGAGGGCACCTTCCATTAACGAAGTAAACAAAGCTATTGAGATTTTTGCTATTTCCAATCTTTTTTTCAAGAAAATTTGAGAAATAATTTTAAAATCGAAATCCTAGTGCCCCCTATATACGAAACGAGTTTAGAACCATTTTTTTTCTTGATCAACCAAGCCTAGCTATTACACTTATGACCAGGGTTTAGCTATGAGAGAGAAATGAAAGCATTGCCCCCACTCAAACAAATTCTGCCTCCCCAAACAATAGCCAGTGAAACCCAAGGCAACCTTTATTTGAAAAGTACTTTCCAATTACTCTCTAAAACACACCTTTAAAAAGTAGTTGCACTAGTTATCAAAGTTCTTATCCCTTCAGTTTGTGTAGCTCCAGGCGGAAGATTGCATTCTGCCATCATTGACATAAAACCAAATGAATTATCCATGGCTCAAAGTCTTTTGATAAGGCCATTCGCTTGAGGGCAAAGCAACATGCTCTATCTTCCACAAAAATCTGCCCTGTTCCCTGCCCTGACTGACATTTTGCCACTTTCACTTCTTCCTCTGCAGCATCCATGTTATGAGAAGACCGGAGAAGAGGGAAAAGACAAGAGAGGGTGTACTATTTGACACTCTTAATTCTCATGCCGCAATTGATGTATGCTAATGTGCTCAGGGATTTGGGAATGGCAAAGCTTTCTACAAAAGATAAAAGGCTTCAGCTGAGTTTCAGTGTCAGCCCTACACATTGGCTCCCCAAAGAGAGCCCAAAGGCACCTCCTGTCACACACCTGCTGGAGGGATGCTCTCCAGGGGAGGGTCTGAAACCTCCAGAGCCAGATGGGATGGAAAAGCTGACTGGCTCTGAAGGCCCAGGACCCCCAGGAGAAAGGGCACTAGCATCAGAATCCAAAGCCTAATGCTTTTTCCTGGAGACTTCCTTCTGTTTTTCTTTAATATCCCAGGTCTGAACCAGGGGAGGAGTCAGAGCCATCTCGGACACAAAGGTTCCATGAGTGAGTGGACCTGGAAGGTAACATCTACCCCTGCTTGGTGGATGATGACATGATTTACTGTGTATCGCACTTTCTCCCAAAATGGGGACTCAAAGCCATTCACAATTTTAAAAAGCGCAAATACAATTAAAAGCATACAAAAAGGGAACATTACAATTAAACTAATTGCAGTATTCAAACAATTTAGATATGAATAAAGCACAATTTAAAAAGGAATATATACACACACACACACTAGCTTGGGGACCCGACAATGCTCGGGTTATATGAAAAAGGCCTTGTTTGTTTTTGGATATTAGAGTTCTAGGTCCATCGTTGGTGGGGTCTGGAGTGCTCTTTGACTGCAGGTAAACTATACATCCCAGTACCTACAATGGCTATCAATCTTGAATCCCCCCCCCCCAAAAAAAAAACCAAAAAAAATCCATCCAGTGTGTTATGTTGGTCATGGGGGTTCTGTGTGCCAAATGTTAACCAGATCCATTGTCAGTTGGGGTCATAGTGCTCTGACTTGATGCAGGGTGAACTACAACTTCCATCATGTGGAGTCAATCCCCCAAACTCCTCCAGTATGTTTAGTTGCTGCTCAGTTCTGATCTGTTATGCAGACAGAGTTGAAAACAGTAGGAAAGGGTGAAGGGAGAGTGGGTGGGTGCGCCTTCAGGGGGAGTGTAACCCCATCCAACACAGGCTGTAACCCTATGCCCTGTTCGGCCTTGCGACTGACCAGTAGGACCTCTGTCTTGTCTGGATTCAGTTTCAATTTGTTAGCTCTCATCCAGTCCGATACAGCGGCCAAGCACCGGTTCAAGGTCCATCCTAAATGTCACAGCCCTGGCCTTGAAAGAAAAGAAGAGGGAGACAAGACTATTCCAAGACCAATCCTCTTTCCTTGTGTGACATGTCTTACTTAGATTGATGGAAGGAAAATATCAAATTAACAATTTGTAAGCTGTGCTAGGAGCCTTTTTGCCTAAAGAGTGCAGTACTCCACATAAATACTCCAAATAATTACAAGTAAATCAACAGGTGTAAATATATAAAGTGGTGCTATAATTAAATAAGTTTTACTTTGCTCCAGCAGAGATCTTCCCATATGTTTAGGCTCTCCATCTCTTGAGATTTTTTCCATTCAGACTATGCATGTTCCCAAATATATCACTCTTCCTTTTATAATAATAATAATAATAATAATAATAATAATAATAATAAACTTTATTTGCATCCCGCCCTATCTCCCCACTGGGGACTCAGGGCAGTTAACAACATGCAGTGGCAAACATTCAATGTTGTAAGGTGCAACCAACAAATAATAAGACTACCATAAATTAAATAATAACACATCAAACACTGACATCAGACAAAATAATAATAATAATAATAATAATAATAAGGATTGTCTGCATGTCCTTTCCTCTCCGAAATTCTATCCTAGTTATATATTTCAACTAGTCATGCTCAGCATTATTTTTTAAAATTTTAATTATTACATTTGGCCAGCCATAGATTTTTAAGCGATGTTGTGCTATTGTTAATGCTTACTGCTTGTTTTTTGTTTATGTGTTTCATTTTATTGTTTTGTATTGCTGTTATTGTTGTTTTGCTGATGTATTGTGGGCTCGGCCTCATGTAAGCTGCACCGAGTCCCTTGGGGAGATGGTAGCGGGGTACAAATAAAGTTTTTTATTATTATTGTTTTTATTATTATTATTATTTATAATAATTATAATAATAATAATAGTAATGATAAATTACAGAAAATTAGACAGCACAAAACTAAAAACTGCATATTGACTGAACTATTAAAACCTGACCTGGAATAATTAAGATTAATAAAATTTTAGAACATTAAAATTTAAAAAAGATTCAAAACCAGAATAGAAGCCATTGCCGGGTTCCAATCCATTTTGTTTACGCAGAATATTTCATATGTCCTCCTCTCCATATGCTTGTGAGCATAAAAAGGTTTTAATTGTTTTTTAAAAAGAGAGCAAGGAGGGGGCCATTTTAATCTCCTTAGGGAGGGAGTTTTAGAGGTGGGGGTAACTACGGAGAAGGCCCTTTTTCTCATTCCCACCAGCCTTACCTGGGACAGGGGTGGGACCGAGAGCAGGGCCTCATCCGCTGTCTGCAGCACCCGGGCAGGCTTGTATGAGGAGATGCAGTCAGCCAAGTTAGGGCCCAAACCATTAAGAGCTTTAAAGGTAATAACCAGCACTTTGTATTTTGCCAAAGAAAGTAACATTTACAGAAGTAGTGGTTGCAGTAGTAGAAGTATATATTTAGCATCTCTTCCAGAGGTGATCAAGAATAAGAAAAGACACTTCAATCATTCTACAGTAAGAAAACTCAACTCTCTGACAAGGGCAAAGGAGCTACGGATGGAAAGACCTCTTCGGTCACAAAGAAGGGCTGGATGAAAGATGGTGGAGACTTTAGATGCAAGGCAGGATCCCTGGGGAATCTTTTTATGGTCACCTCTCTCAGCAAGGTGGCTCCTTATCATACCGCTGATTTTCTTCTTTTTCGATATCAAAGACTGGCACGTCATCTGAACCCAACCTGAGAGTTTTCCACAGCAGTCACTGGAAATTCCCCAATGACATCTGAACAATCGGCTGCTCTTCACCTTTTCCCCACAGTGAGCTCTAGCAGAGGATGAAAAGCTACAGAGATATATATTTAAGCCCCTGTTTTGGACAAAACCCTTTCAGTGCCATCCAAATGTTTGAAGGAGCCCCGCTGAGATAATGGCCGGTTTTAAAATAAATGGTTTTTTTTAAAAGCAGCATGTTTGACAGTGATTAACACAGAGTTAGTCCCAGTAGCCAAAGGAAGGCAAAAATTCAATGTGCAACCACAAACAATTATTCCTCCTTGATAATCACTACTTTACAGGCCAACTGCACATATAAATATTGCAAGATGCCAAGGCTCCATGACTAATTGCCGCAATAAATTCAAACTAAGCCACAACCTTACCAGCTAGGGCTGGCAACTTGTCAGATCTTGCTGCTCAAGCGGGGTTAGTCCTTGGATAAGGAAACGTCAGGTACCAGAGGGTAGAATGTGACAGATGAGAACAGGCGGGCTTGTCTTGATGTATAACTTGTGTCTTATAGTGCAGTATAGTGAGCAAGAGAGCAACTGACCTGTTTCTCTTGGAAGACGGGGATGAGGAGAGAGATGACTGGCATCTCTCTTCAGCCCCCCCCCCCCTTCTCCCTGAACAATTTTGAAATGCTAAACATCAAAAACACACAGTCTTCCATGCCCTGAATATCTAGGGGGCACATCTGAAAGCTAACAGGCAAACGTCAGCAGGTTTTCATTGTGTCAAAAAAAGCAAACTTGGCACACTTTGCTCCAATTTCACCATTACACATAAGGACAGAAAGGCCTACAACATGTTATTGCCTCAGGGAAAATTGTAAATATTGCCTTAATAAAATTAAATAAATAAATAAAAATGTAAGATACCTAGTGTTAGGTGCTGTTTGACAGAGAAAGCTGGAAATTCTTGAACTGCTTCACTCCAATGGTTAGTATTTGCCTTCAAGCTGGCTCCAACTTATAGTAGCTCTAAGGTGAACCTACACTAGAGTTTTCTTAGCAGGATTTGCATCTCCTACATCTTTCTGGGAGTTATAGGCTAAAACACTTGGGGACCAACCAGAGGCGGCCCTAGGTAATTTTCAAAGGTAAGCAAGCAGTATTTTGGCACCCCCCCCCCCAACCAATCACTGATATATATTTTCTGTTTGTCGTGGGAGTTCTGTGTGCCATATTTGGTTCAATTCCATCATTGGTGGAGTTCAGAATGCTCTTTGATTGTAGGTGAACTATACATCCCAGTAACTACAACTTGCATATGTCAAGGTCTATTTTCCCCCAAGAGCGCCTGGGCAAAATCAACTATACTGCGTAATGGGTTGAGCCGTCCCTGGGACCAACAGGTTGAGAACCATTGTTCTAGACCTTTCTGCATACCTGAGAGTAGAAAATACTGTAGATTGATCTAGGTTTTGCTGCATTTCATATAGCTTCCTCACTCTGCTTCACAGTAAAAGCAGGTCCTGAAAAATGTTGACCTTCTTTACATAAAAATGGAGCCCTTCTGTTTTACACACCCAAACCAATGCCAGGAACAGTTCACACCCATATATTATTTGATGGCTGTAGTATCAGGTGATGGTTTGCACATGTGAATCAGCCTTCACTGGATATAGATATTACAATATCACAGAACTGGGTGGTATCTTAAGCACAAGGCTTCCCAGATGAATTACAGACTTACAGACTCAATGAATCTTAGAACTGAAAGGGGGCACAAGGGCTACCTGTTTCACTCCCTTGCCATGCCAAAATATACAATCAATTACAGCACATGTCCATGTAACCTCTGTTTAAAGACCTCCAAAGAAAGAGACTTCGCCATCCTCTGGCAGCCGGTTCTACTCTCAGACAGATTTTCTTCTTAATGTTAGGTAGAATCTCTTTTCTTGTAATTTTAATCCCTTGGTTCATGTTCTAATCTCTGGAGAAGCAGAAAACAAGCTAACTCCATCGTTTACATGACATCGCTGGTGGACTAAGAGTCACTGAGAGATATGCAAATAAAGCAATGAGCCATAAGTATGCATACATCCATACTGATCAATGCAAAGTTTCTTTAAAAAAGGGAACAATCCTTCCCAGAGTTTTACTTTTTGTAATACTTATAGTATACGATTTTATTTGATTTCCTGTATTTGATTTTGTATTAATTTGTTGCTTATTTTTATTTGATGTTATTATTTGCTGTGTATTTGTTTTTGATTTGTTGTAATTGTTGGGCTTGGCCTCATGTTAGCCACCCTGAGTCCCCTTTGGGGAGGTGGTAGTGGGGTATAAATAAAATTTATTATTATAATTATTATAATTACAAAATTAAAAACATAACAGAACAATATGTCAGACAATGGAGTAGGGAACAGTATTGAAATCACTCAATTAAAAGGAACACAAATTGTACTGCGGATGTAAAGGAGTATTGTATATCCTTCCCCTGAGAGAGATTATTTACTTGGACTCCAGCTGAAATTAAATTCCTGATTCTGAAACTAATGGAGACAGTATGACAATATGAATGGATCTGGGGTTTTTGTTCTTCCTTCTAGTCCAACTTTGTCTATTGTGACAATGTCACCTGAGGTCGTTCCACAATGTAGGCACCAAGCATTAAACCTGGTCAAGAGGTATTTCTTTAATGTTACTGCACTTCCAAGGCCACAGACCAAATCTTGAATCTTTATATGTGGCCGAAATGTCAGAAGAGAATGCTTCAACAGAAAAGAGGAAACCAAGAAAATGAACAAAATCTGGCTACCAGTATTGTTTTCTAAGATCTACAGAGACACTCGCTGGAACACCCCAGCAAGCGAGAGTCCAAAAGTGGCAGGCTCAAACCCAGAACCGCAATCAATGGCTGATACCAAATGAGAGACTTCCCCCTGGGCACACAGAAGACTGGGCGACTTGAAAGGTGCTGAACAGACTGCGCTCTGGCACCACGAGATGCAGAGCCAATCTTAAGAAATGGGGCTACAAAGGGGAATCCACGACATGCGAGTGTGGAGAACAGCAAACCACTGACCACCTGCTGCAATGCAACCAGAGCCCTGCCACATGCACCATGGAGGACCTTCTTGCGGCAACACCAGAGGCACTCCAAGTGGCCAGCTACTGGTCAAAGGACATTTAATCAACTATCAAGCTTGCAAATTCTGTGTTTTGTCTGTCTGTCTGTTTGGTTTTTTTTTTTTGGTTTTTTTTTGTTTGTTTTTTGTTAAAAATGTAATACAAATGTCTGGTTGCTGATGACATGATAAATACATTATTATTATTATTATTATTATTATTATTATATTATTATTATTATTATTAGATGTTTTATTAAGCAGACAGATTATTCATCAATAGCTTAGAAATACTGGGAGTCCCCCTTTTTTTAAAGTCAGGAAGCAGAGCTGACTACTTGGGTTTTTATATTTTTAAGTCAGCGGGGAGGTTTTGTTTCCTGTGCTTCTGTTGCCAGAGAAACAAGCTGGAATGTTACCCCCCCCCCCCCCCTCCACTTTCCACATTCACAGTTTCACACAGAAAGCAAGAATAAGCACACAGAAAGCACAACTATAGGAGGGGAAAGGTGCAACAGGAGAAATGCTTGACTTTGCAGCTGTAGAAACGCACCCAGAAAACGCCACACAACTGAGTTATGTTATGCTCTGCCATATGCGAGTGCATTACAATTGTTTGTTCAGCCATAAAGGAGCGGACAGCAAGAACCCTTTTTGTCATGTCGGAACCAGCGGGTCTACACACCACAGCGGGAGCAGCCAGAGCCAACAAAGAAACAATATCCCTGTTGGTTTTTGAGTGGCATTTTTAATTTAATTCTATTGTACCCTGTGTTGGCCAGAGTCCTGAACTCTGCTTGCAGAGTTGTAAGCAGAAACAAAGTGGGTGGATGATTTCGAGAGAAAAGTCCACTTTTTGAGATTATAAACAAAAGCGCTTAGATTCCCCTCCTGCTTTGATCGCCTATCTTGACTTTTCCATGTGTGTCTGAAATCATTTACTGGGCTGTTAGATTTACCACCTCATGACCCTTAATAAAAACTAGAAGAGGAGAAGATTAATGAGAGAGGTATACAAATTAAAGGTGAATAACTTGGAGTTGGTGAAGGATCTTTTTTTTAAGAAATGATACAGTTGGCAGAACAAGTACAAAGCTGTCTGATTTCTTATGGGATTGTCAATACAAATGCAACACTTTACCAAAGCAAATAAGAATTATTTACAGTCAATCAAGTCATGAAGCTTTTAAAATGTCGACAGAAAAATCACAAGGCTATGTAAGAAATGCATACACGCCTTTGACACAATATAGCTGAAAAGGATTAGTTAGAATTACAAAGAGAAGCGCTAGTTATCTAGGATGGAGTCATTCAAAGTGATCACAAAGCATGAATGAATGTCGTCTGTAACATCCCAGCCTCTTGCTTTCAGTGTTGGGATTTATGGCAAGTTGTTAATTTTAACTAACCAATTATTCAATAATCTATTATGGTCCATCACCGTAATAAATTTTAACTAATGAAAACACACCTCACAGATTTCTCAATCATGATTGTTTGGAGAACAGCCAATGAAAGTATTGTTGAAGGCTTTCATGGCCAGAATCAATAGGTTGTTGTGAGTTTTCCAGGCTGTATGGCCATGTTCCAGAAGCATTCTCTCCTGACGTTTTGCCTGCATCTATGGCAGGCAACCTCAGAGGCTGTGAGATCTGTTAGAAGCTAGGAAAATGGGATTTATATATCCGTGGAAGGTCCAAGGTGGGAGAAAGAACTCTTGTCTCTTGGAGCTAGCTGTGAATATTTCAACTGACCACCTTGATTAGCATTTAAAGGCCTAGCAGTTTCAAGGTCTGGCTTCTTACTGCCCAGGGGAATCCTTTGTTGAGAGATGATTAGCTGTACCTGATTGTTTCTTGTCTGGAGTTCTCCTTTTTTTGAGTGTTGTTCTTTATTTACTGTTATGATTTTAGAGTTTTTTTTAATACTGGTAGCCAGATTTTGTTCATTTTCATGGTTTCCTCCTTTCTGTTGAAGCATTCTCTTCTGACATTTCACCCACATATATGGCAGGCATTTTCAGTTGTGAGGTCTGTTGGAAACTAGGCAAGTGAGGTTTATATATTTGTGGAATAATGTCCAGGATGAGAGAAAGAACTCTTGTCTGCTTGAGGCAAATATGAATGTTGCAACTGGCCATTTTGAGTAGCATTGAATAGCCTTGTAGCTTCAAAGACTGGCAGCTTCCTGCTTGAGGGAATCCTTTGTTGGGAGATGATTAGCTGTACCTGATTGTTTCTTCCTAGAGTTCCCTTGTTTTTGAGTTTTGCTCTTTATTTACTGTTATGATTTTAGAGGGTTTTTAAAAATACTGGTAGCCAGATTTTGTTCATTTTCATGGTTTCTTCCTTTTTGTTGAAATTGTCCACATTCTTGTGGATTTCAATCGCTTCTCTGTGTAGTTAATGAATGTGCTGTCCATGGAGTAGTCATGCAGACACCTACTACTTCTCTCAGCCAATAAACAATTTACATTTTGAAACATTTAGAACTGAATGCTATTTGGCTTGTTGCAAAAATGCTTTACTATAAACTGCAAAGTGATATATATTATCTACACACATACAGAATGCAACCATTTCATCAAAGGGAAGGGAATGCATCCAACCAAGCCTGCTAAATAAAACATCACTGCTCCGTGTATGCCATGAATATGTGTGAGTACACAAACCACTCTTTCCCCCGGACCATTCACAGTTACAATTTCTAGAAAGGGCTCTTTCACCATCAGAACGAACGACCTCAATACACCTGGCATTGCATCCACCAAGCCAAAAGAAAGGTATCTCCTATAATCATATTCTCTTTTGGAGGAGCTTTCTTCTCTCCCTTGGCCAAGGTTGTTTTATTGTGGACCATCTGGTCAGCTTCTGATGATTCATGCCACAGCATAGTTGCCCAGATGGAAGGATTCTTTGATAATTCTTTGAAAAGGCACATCTATCCACTGCAGCTGGTGTGGGCCAATCTGATATCCAGCTTGGAGAATTGTCAAGGCCAACCCAGACAGGAATCTGCGCATTGAAGGATAGAGGACTGCATCACCTCGCAAACACTGAATTGTATGTATTTGTTTTTCTGAGGAGGATGGGACAAGCAACAATACAGGCATATTAAATACTCCTTTCATGCATCGAATTCCACAATCACCATGAAGGAAGTGAGAGCATTGATGGTAGTTCTTCTGGGAAGGGAGTTTAGACTTAGAATCATAGAATCATAGAGTTGGAAGAGACCTCATGGGCCATCCAGTCCAACCCCCTGCCAAGAAGCAGGAATATTGCATTCAAAGCACCCCTGACTTATGGCCATCCAGCCTCTCTTTAAAAGCTTCCAAAGAAGGAGCCTCCACCACACTCCGGGGCAGAGAGTTCCATTGCTGAACAGCTCTCACAGTCAGGAAGGTCTTCCTCATGTTCAGATGGAATCTCCTTTCTTGTAGTTTGAAGCCATTGTTCCGCGTCCTAGTCTCCAGGGAAGCAGAAAACAAGCTTGCTCCCGCCTCCCTGTGACGTCCTCTCACATATTTATACATGGCTATTATATTTATTTATTTTATTTATTTATATACCGCTTTTCTCAGCCCTCAGGCGACTCAAAGCGGTGAACAACATCGATACAAAACATCATGAGACAAGTATAGGGCAATTAAAAACAATTGTAATATAAATCATTAAACATCCGTATAACAATTATTAGCGCCTCAACAGTAAAATCAGAATCCAGTCTCATCATCCATTATTCCATATTCCTATGTTCAATTACACTGTTTAATCAAATGCTTGTTCAAACAGTCAGGTCTTCACTTTCCTCTGAAACGCCAGGAGGGAGGGGGCCAATCTGATATCTGCAGGCAGGGCATTCCACAGCCGAGGGGCCACCACTGAGAAGGCCCTGTCTCTCATCCCCGCCAAGCGCGCCTGTGATGCAGGCGGGACAGAGAGCAGGGCCTCCCCAGATGATCTTAGTGTCTGAGTCGGTTCATAGGAGGAGATGCGTTCGGAGAGGTAAGTAGGGCCAGAACCGTTTAGGGCTTTATAGGCTAACGCCAGCACTTTGAATTGTGCCTGGAAGCAGTTTTGCAGCCAGTGGAGCTGGCGCAACAGAGGAGTAGTATGCTCCCTGAGTGCCGCTCCTGTTAGCAACCTGGCTGCCGAACGCTGGGCCATTTGAAGCTTCCAAGCAGTCTTCAAAGGCAACCCCAATAGAGAGCGTTGCAGTAGTCTATATGGGATGTATCCAGAGCGTGGACTACCGTGGCCAAGTCAGACTTCCCAAGGTATGGCCACAGCTGGCGCACAAGTTTTAACTGTGCAAATGCTCCCCTGGTCACTGCTGAAACCTGGGGTTCCAGGCTTAGCGACGAGTCTAGCATCACTCCCAACCTGCGTCTTCAGGGGGAGTGTAACCCCGTCCAACACAGCCTTCTCTTCTTCAGGCTAACCATGCCCAGCTCCTTAAGCCGCTCTTTGTAGGGCTTGTTCTCCAGACCCTTGATCATTTTAGTCGCCCTCCTCTGGACACATTCCAGCTTGTCAATATCTCTCTTCAATTGTGGTGCCCAGAATTGGACACAATTGCTAGTAAGAAAATAAGTGACTCAAAGTATCGGCACTTGAATCCTATTTGAATTAGACCCATATATGTCAAAGTTCTGGATTCTTAAACCTAAACTGGGCTACAGGCCAATGTTACGATCATCACGGCATTCTGCGCGCAAACATGTGTCTGCCCTTGGCCTTTCCAATCATTCTGTGAGGAGAATTCTTCATGATGATCTTCATTTCCATCCTTACAATCTCCAGATTTGGTCCCTTCTGATTTTTTTCTATGGGTTTTTTTGAAATCCTGTGTTTATGTGAACCATCCAAGGACCCTACAAGATTTGAAGACCAACATCCAGGAAGAAATTGCCAACATAATGCCTGCTATGCAGGCAAGAGTCATGACAAATGCCAGAAATTGGTTTACTCAGTGTAGGGAGAATGGGGGACATCACCTACCTAATTTGATCTTCAAAACTACCTAAAGCAAAACTTTAGGTATGCGCCTACATTATGATTCATACAATGGGTTTTATTAAGTTTTGGGGGGAAAAAAAGGATGTTATGCTGCTGCACCCTGTACTTTGCCACCATTCTCCACCATCTGATACCTGATGCAAATAACAATTTCTGTTAAATAAAAAAAAGACCGTTTTTGGGAAAGGGGTTCTGTTCTGTCGCGCGCTGGGCCTGTAACAGCTGTACTTTTCTATAGGACGTATACTTTAAGCTCAGCGGGAAGCCAGGGGTGCCTCAAAGAGAGGTTGTCAGGGATTTTCCTGAAATGATGGTCTTTAGAGTCTTTAATGATACAACAAAGTCTTTATTATGGAACAAACAACAAATCTTCAATGGTTCAAACAACACTTCAAGGCTTTCTTAGTCTAGTCCTCAATGGGCTGGTACCTGACTTTAATTAACTGAACCTTCTCTGTAGGAAAAATCCTTTTTAACCTCTCCCAGGCTGTTTACTATTTATGTCTCACTGGTGTGGGTCCTACTACCGATTCCAAATGCGTCTGGGTATCGAGTAGACCTACCAGCCGAGGCTTGAAGGTATTTCAGCTGGTGTTCCATGGATCTGTAATGCTGTCCTCCCTCAGATAATTCTTTGAAACTTCAGGGCTGTTTTCCCTCTGATGTCTGTGAGACTGAGAGGCTGTGAGCTCTCAGCCAGAGCCTTGGGACCTTTCCCTGGAAGCTCCTTTTTCCCTGGAAAGTCTGTTTCCCTAGATGCTATTGAGAAAATAAGCTTTTCTACAGGACAGGCTGGTCTATGTCCTATAGTTGAGCTTCCTTGTTGAGACAGACAAAAAATGGCTCCTTTCCCTCCCAGGGCCCTGAACAAGGGGCGGAACCAAAGCTTAATTATGATAGACAGGAGGCCTGCCCTATGACTGCAAACAGATAACAGAAAGAAAATAAAGTTGGAGCTCCTGGTACAGCTGTACCAGCACAGGTTCTATTAAAGCAGGAGTCCTGGGGGTCGGATATGGCCCTCCAAGGTCATTTACCTGGCCCTCACTCAGGGTCAACCTAAGTCTGAAATTACTTGAAAATACACAATAACAAACCTATCTCATCACCCAAAAGCAAGTCCACACTTCCCATTGAAATACTAATAAGTTTATATTTATTAAAATTGTTCTTCATTTTAATTATTATTTTAAAGTGGGTTTTTTTGCACTACAAATAAGATATGTGCAGTGTGCATAGGAATTAATTCATGTTTTTTTTTCCAAGTGAATCTGGCCCTCCAACAGTTTGAGGGACTGTGACCTGGCCCTCTGTTTAAATTTATTTATTTATTTATTTATTTATTTCTTGCATTTATTGACCGCCCCTCTCAGCCATTTGAGGACCCCTGTATTAAAGCTTTCTACATAGAGAGATGTATTTGATTGGTAAAAAACAACCAGACAGACATAAAAATGATGATAGCTCTTAGAGGAACATGTGTGAAGTTGTTCTTGTTAATGATTCACAAGAGAGTCTCCAAGATGATCCAGGACAAAGGACCTGACTAGTCAGTTGTGAAGTGTAATCAATAGTGAAGAAGATCAACCTGAATGTTTTTGAGCTCCCCTTGTTGGAGGCAGCAGTCCAGCACACGAGGAAAGCTTCACTGCATTGTATCCATGCAAATTGCCCATTCTGGTTTGAAAGTATGTGTATTAATAACTTATCCAATGGACAACTATTTAAAAAGGGAAAAAAGAGAGAAAGACATCACATTATCTTGTATGCTTACCTACTGGAGAGAATCCAAACTCCATTCATTCACTTCTTACAATAGCCCTATTATTCTCTTTTTCTTTCTAAGCTGCTGCCATCTGCTATGCATTTTCTTGAAAGACCTGTTTCTTCATTGATTTTAGAGGATTATTTCACATGTGACACATACAAACGTAAGAGGTGCATTAAAGTCTATGGCTAAATAGCTGTGGGATTCACTTCCACAGGATCACCAACATGGATAGCATTAAAGGAAGATTAGGTGGCTGCATAGAGGATAAAGCTAGTAACAATTATTAGTTAAGGTGGCTATTTATTATCCCCAGTTATCAGAGCCCAGAGGCCTCTGAAAACCACTTGCTGGGGAATATGAAAGCGAAAGTGCTGTTTCACTATGTCCAGTTCGTTGGTTTCCCATTCATTCAATTAACAACAACAATACTTTTAATTTTTGGCATAATGTAAAATCATACATAGATCACATCTGATCAGTGCACACACTGTCTTGCCAGAGAAAGAAAATATCCCATGCAGATGATCAATAAAGAACAAGAAGTTTTCTCTTCACAATGCAGAACAACATATATACAATTATGTGATCAGTTGTATTAATTCACATAATGCCCTTTTTGAGGAATTTGAAATGGTCTTTCGTGTCCATGTGGAAAAACTCCTTCCAGCAACTCATGAAGCAAGAACACACTCCAAAACTCAACTCTGAGCCGTTCCATACAGCCCTATATGCCAGAATATCAAGGCAGAAAATCCCACATTATATGAGTGAGGACTCAGATAACCCAGCTCAAAGCAGATATTGTGAGTTTTTCTGCCTTGATATTCTGGGATATAGGGATGTGTGGAAGGGCCCTCTGTCTCTCTCTGCTTCTCTACATGCACAGCTAAGGCCTGAAAATGTAACTGTAGACAAAACTCCCAGGCTCAGCTAGCTCCTCAGGCATGGCCCAGCCAATCAGCTTTTTTCTTATTTTACAGTTGACACACACACACACTAACTGATTTTTTACATGTCCAACAAATTTGACATAGTACGTTAACTCAAGCCGCAAATTTTGAAATAATGGTATATAGCAACATCAGTACCAAACATGCCATTTTGGCAATATGGGTATAATATCATATGCTATGGATTGTAAAATCAGATTAGTGCTGTGGATAGGGTATTGGAGTATGATTGGAGTATGATTCTAGAGAACGGTGTTTGGATCTATGCTCAGCAATGGAAACCCATGGGCCAGTCATGCCCCTCACCTTCAGAGGAAGCCAAAGACAATGCCAAACAGACTTTGGCAACAACACCACATGAAGGTACACAATAAGTTAAATCCAGCCTCATCACTTTCGCAGAGCTGTCATTGGCATGTGACAGAGATCTATCCCAAATATCTATTCACTTGAATGAACTTTTGAGGCCTATGCTGATGAAGCTAATGTGAAATGTTTACCAAAACGCACACATAAGTGGAACATTTGGAAATGTGCTTACCCCACAAGTGACACAACTTCTTCTACTAGCTGAGTAACTTTCTTCTTCATTCCCACTTGTTTTGACCATTCAGTGAGGCCATTTGGCAGGGAAGCAAAGTGCCTACAGTTCTCACAACTACTATTTGTGTTGATAATGTAACAGCCAATTCACCCCAAGCTCTGCTTTTCGTATCCTAAATTACATAAGCTCTGAACTGCCATAACCAGAGTTAATAGCTTTCTTCTTCACCTGGGCCAAGCCCACTCACACCATTCATTCCCCATAAAAGTCATACCAAATTCTACTGGAGCCACACAGTTAAGCTGCTGTTATATGGCACCCTAGAGGTGGTCTTGTTCAGTGCTTGGCCAACGTGATTTAGAGTGGTAATTTGTGAAGTGCTTTGGGATCCTCTGGGAAGAGATACACCACATAATATTAATAACTTTTCTTATTAGCATGCAGAAGAATGGCCCAATATGCAGCAAATGGTTTCCCTTTCTCTTTGCTAGTGATCTCCATTATTTTGAAGCTCCTGTTGCCTTTTACTCATACTTGATGTTGTTTTAATTTCCTCCCTCCCAAACTACAAAAAAATAAACAGTATATCACTTTAATAGGAGGCACTTGGGGGAAGTGCCGAGGTATCGCAGTTGCTTGTGTTCATTTTTGTCAGCGAGGAAAACTGAGAATAGGATGAAGTTTACTTCAGGACCATCCCCGAAGAATACATTACCCACTCACTGGAGAAGGAGGGATTCAGGTAAGCAGAATGTAATTAAGCAAGTTGGATTTCTGCCATGGATCACAGATGCAGAGATCCATATGGCAGAGGGGGGAGGCAAATTATTCTGCACAAGTTTTCTTTAACTCAGAAAAGTCCCTCTTCATCACATGAAAAAGGGTAGTAAAAAGTAAAGGTAAAGGTTTCCCCTGTCATTAAGTCTAGTTGTGTCCATTTTGGGGTGATAAAGGGTAGTAAAAGGTAACGGTAAATGTTTTTCCCTGACATTAAGTCCACTCGGGATTGAGTCTGAAATGTGATGGTCATCTCCATTTCTAAGCTGAAGAGCCGGCATTGTCCATAGACACCTCCTAGGTCATGTGGCCAGCATGACTGTAAGGAGCTCAGTTACCTTCTCACCAGAGTGGTACCTATTGATCTACTCACATTTGCATGTTTTTGAACTAGGTTGGCAAAAGCTGGGGCTAACAGCGGGTGCTCACACTGCTCCTCAAATTTGATCCTGCGACCTTTCGTGCCTACTTAATTTAGAGTACGAAGCTAAAGTCAAGGAAATGTCATGAAATATCCAAAGGGCAGTGGCAATCATGGGTGCATCTACACCGTCAAATTAATCCAGTTTGGCACCACTTTAACTGCCATGGTTTCTGTGGTATGGAGTGGAGCCCCCGGTGGTGCAGTGGGTTAAACCCCTGTGCCGGCAGGACTGAAGACCGACAGGTCGCAGGTTCAAATCCGGGGATAGGTGGATGAGCTCCCTCTATCAACTCCAGCTCCTCATGTGGAGACATGAGAGAAGCCTCCCACAAGGATGATAAAAACATCAAATCATCCAGGTGTCCCCTGGGCAACGTCCTTGCAGACGGCCAATTCTCTCACACCAGGAGTCACTCCTGACACGACAAAAAAAAGTGGTATGGAATGATGGGAGTTGTAGCTTTCCAGGGTTTTTGTCCTTCTCTGCCAAAGTCTGGTTCATCAAATGATAACAATATTTATATTACGGTTCTGAGGATGCTCATGATTAAGTAAGTTAAACTAACAACCAAAGTAATGGTAATAATAATGTAAACTGCAAATGACAGTTAAGTTTAATGAGTTTGCAATCAAAACTAAATGTAATGGCTAGCTTACTCAACTAATACAAATGAAATGGGCAGTAAAATAATCGAGTTTGTTTTGCTTCACAATGTGAATGAAATGTGCAGTATAATAATAACAACTGTGTGAATAAAATTAATGTGCATGCTAGCACAATTAAATGGACATATAAAGTCATGCGTCTGAGAAAGACTAACGAAAGACTTTCTGTTTAAAAAATGAATCCCATTGAGAAAGTAAATCAGACACCTGCCAAAGATGATACAAAGGGAATAATACTAGATTATCCTAGTTAGTTTTACAAGTAGCTTTAAAGATGCTTTAAGGCACTGAGCCCCCAGTGGCACAGTGTGTTAAACTGCTGAGCTGCTGAACTTGCTGACCAAAAGGTTGATGGTTCAAATCCAATGAGTGGGTTGAGCTCCTGTTGTTAGGCTCAGCTTCTGCCAACCTAGCAGTTTGAAAACATGCAAATGAGAGTAGATCAATAGGTACCACTTTGATGGGAAGGTAATGGCGCTCCATGCAGTCATGCTGGCCACATGACCTTGGAGGCGTCTATGAACAATGCTGGCTCTTTAGCTTAGAAATGGAGATGAGCACCCACTCCTCAGAGTCGGATAAGACTAAACTTAATGTCACGGAAAACCTTTACCTTTACCTTAAGGTATGTTTAGAGACACCTTGAAAATGATTTTTCTTTTCTCTCCAAGCTTTGTTTCTGCAATGCTGGAGAGCTGCAACAACTCAAGGCAGACCATATTGGACTACACAATACTGACAGGAGGCAATACTCTGTCTTCTTAAATCAGAACTTAGATTACATTTCCCAGAATCGTCCACACATTTCTTAATGAAAGGTTCTGGGGACAGTTGTCAAAAAACGTTTCCAGATTCTCTCTTAAATCTTCAAATGCCACTGACAGTTGTTAACTGTTGCTACAAAACCTCCCAAGCCTTTGTAGACAACTACTTTTCTCCCAGGCTAAGATAGCTTCTTCAACTTCAAAAACTTTTTGTGGCTAATCACAAACTTTTCTTTAATACCCATCAAAGAGCCTGAATTCCCTTCCCGGTTTCCAGCTCCTTAGTTCCTGTTCAATCTTGCCTGTCCATGAAATTGAATATATGCACTCCCAATATACAATTAATTTCGCTCACTTAATCCAGATGCTAGTTTCTGGACCACAGCATGGCCTTCCTACCTGTCAGCTATAATTTCACAAAAAAGCAGCACTGCAGGAATACAGATCCCCTCATAGTATTTCACAGGCTTAAAAACAACAACAGAATTCACCTATATTTCTTAACCCCATATTATCTTCCATGTTTTTTTGCATTTGCCCTTTTTACAAATTCTGGTACTGTTCCATTCTCCAGGCAGAGGTCACCAGGGGCAAAAGACAGAAGATAATCCATTGTACAGGGGGAGGGGGGCTTGAATGAGCAACACCCTGAAGGTTTTCCCTTAACATTAAATCTAGTCATGTCTGACTCTGGGGGTTGATGCTGTTCTGTCATGCGCTGGGCCTGTAAAGAATTGCCTTTAAAATAGGACGTGCAACTTGAGCCCAGCGGGAAGCCAGCCCCCCCCCCCCCCCCGAAGAGAAGTTCTCAAGGATTTTCCACCACAAATGGTCTTTAGATGGCTTGTGAAGTATAACAAAGTCCTTTATTAATGAACAATCAAACAGAAACTTCTCTTGTCTTCAATAAAGTTAAACAAATGCTTCCAGGCTTTTATGCAACTGGTGGCTTGCTAATCATGTCCACGAGGGACAGGCAATTGTCTTCAATAACTGTTTCTTTACTTTAAAGGAAAATCCCTTTTTAACTTCTCCCAGGCTGACTGTAATCTAAACCTTACTGATGTGGGCTCCGCTACCGGGTCGAACTGTGTCTCGAGCACCGAGTGGACCTACCAGTAAGGCCAGTAGATTCTCCAGCTGGAGTTCTTTGGTCTTCCAAACTGTTTACCCTCCAAAATTCCTCAAAGCTTTAGGGCTGTTTCCCTGGAAATCTTTGGAAATCTATGGATGCTCTTAAGACTGTTCTCCCCGGAAAGTCTTAAGGATTGAAGCTTTTGTACAGGAGAAGCTTGTACACGTCCTCTAAATTAGCTTTCCTTACTGAGACTAACTAAAAATGGCTCCCTTCCCTTCCCAATTGCCCTGAACAAGGGGCGGAACCAAAACTTAACGATGATGGACAGGTGACTTGCCCTACGACTGCAACCAAAGGAAGCCACCTTTCTGCAGAATCCCTGAAACCTTGGACTGCAAGCAAACATTTAATACAAAGCAAATAAAGTTGGAGCTCCTGGTACAGCCGTACCAGCACAGATGCTCATCTCCATTTCTAAGCTGAAGAGGCAGCATTGTCCATAGACACCTCCAAGGTCATGTGGCTGGCATGACTGCATGGAGCACTGTCATCTCAGCCAGAGAATTACCTATTGATGTAGTCACATTTGCATGTTTTCCAACTGCTAGGTTGGAAAAAGCTAAAGCTAACTGCGAGAGCTCACCCTGCTCCCCAGATTCTAACCGCCGACCTTTTCGTCAGCAAGTAAAGGAGCTCAGCAGTTTAACCTGCTATGCCACCTGAGGTTCCATTCCTGTTATGCACTATATACAGGGTTAGTCAAAATGCATAGGCCAATAAGCCATTCAATTGAATGGCTTATTGGCCTATGCATTTTGACTAACCCTGTATTTATAATCGTGAAAAATAAGCCAAAATGGTAGCTACAAATGATGTTATGGTTATATCCACATTGCAGAATGTCAGTAGTTGAACACGACATTAACAGCTATGGTTCAATGTTATGGACTTTGTAGTTTTGTGAGATATGTACTTCTTTTGTCAAAGAGCTCTATTGCTGCAAGAAACTGCATATCCTAGAACACCATAGGATGAAGCCATGTCAGTTAAAGTGGTGTCTAACTGCGATAATCCTGTCATGCAGATGGTCTCTATATCACTTCTGGTGTTCCTGAAACTCACCGTTGTGTCCAATTGATCAGAGAGTTGACAAAGACAAACACAAAAATGGCATTCCAGAGTGGGAGAGTCTTTGAGGCAGGGGTCTTAACTTTTTAATAAAAACATCCATAGTTAATGTAGAGCTAGTGTGTAAGAAGCCAAAATATTAATGTGATACTTGCTCAAATGTCGTCTCTACCTCCACTTCCCTCCCAAAGATTGCTACAGAACTTCAGGTAGGTGTGAATAATTCACAATCCCACGAGGAACTGCAAAACTCGGAGTTTCATTTCAACTGAGAGTTTTGCAATTTACAATTTGGCAGTTAGGTTAAATGTTTGAGGCTGGATTCCTTATCAAGCAGTAAGTTTCCTTGACTTCGGTACCACCTATGTATATATAAAGAACTCAGAAACTGAACTGGGTTGTATTCAGTCATGCAACATTTGGGGAATGCTATGCCGGGGGACAACTGTAGATTTGACTGCTAGACTAGAAGACTTCAATGGTATTTTTTGCAATTGTCTGGAATCTCAGCTGCTTTCATCTAAAAATAATAATAATAAATGATGATGAACCAGCTGAGGAAACATAAAAGAGCAAAATGTGTTTCCTTGGTACGCTGCTGCTTTAATATTGAAACAAAATGTCACTTGGGTAGAAACAGATAAACATTTTATTATACATGCTACCATAATCTGCCTCTGATGTGCCCCCCCCCCCCCTTTCCAAGAATCTCCATTCAACTTGGCAGCATGATTTATTTACAAATTTATAATTACATTTTAATCCATTCAATAACAAAGGTTCTGTGGCAGATAACAGAAAGCTAAAATAACAAAACGCAATCCGATAAAATGCAGCACAATGAAAGCACGCAAACAATCAATAGATGAATGCACAAAGCTCTTTTTATCATTTGTTTAGCAATGAATGGGTGCTTCTTCCGAACAGTGAAGGAGGCATATACATTTCAGTTTATAGCAGTTGACAGATCCCATGGGGCAATGATGCTGCTCTGAATTTTAGTGCAAACTTTGAATGAATTATGCAAGGTGCTGAACCTGATTGGGGATAGGGTTCAACTCCTTGGGTTGTGTTAAAGTTCTGGCTAAAACCCAGAGTAGACTATTCTTCACTAACACGGAAGCCACTGGCCACCTCTGGTTTTGATATAAGCTAATGAATGCTGCATCAAGTGTGTTTCTTGTATTAACCTGCCTGGGTTTTGAAATCCTCAGGGGAGGCTCTTCCCTCTAGCCAACCATTACTTCATGGACATCTGATGGAAACACTAGGGAGCCTTCTGGGGGTGCATCCACATCAGTGGTTCCCAACCTTTTTTTTTTTTACCAGGGACCACTTGACTAGGGACAACTGTGACCAAGGACCACTCTCCAACATCATAATCATCATCATCACCATCATCATCATCATTATTATTCTGTCCAGAGTTGGATGATCTGGACAGAAAAACAAGAAAACTGATGACAATCCACTACTCATTACACCAGCATAGTGATGTTGACAGACTTTACCTGCCCAAAAAATCAGGAGGCAGAGAGAGGGCTACTGCAAGTGAAACAAACAGTAGAAGAAGAGAAACATGACTGGCAGCTTATGTGAAAGGCAGTCAAGAACCAACATTGAGGGAAGTCAATAGCAGTAAACTGCTTCAAGTGCAAAACACAAAGAGTGAACACCATAAAAACACAATCCAGAACAAAAGAGAAAACTGGTGAAAGAAGGCTCTCCATGGACAGTTCCTGGGAAAAAAATGAGAGCCAAATTGACAAAGAAAAAACATGGCTGTGGCTCACAAATGGAACTCTGAAAAAGGAGACAGAGGGTCTGATTCTGGCAGCCCAAGAACAAGCCATTAGAACAAATCCCATCAAAGCCAGAATTGAAAAGTCAACAACATATCCCAAATGTAGACTCTGTAAGGAAGCAGATGAAACAATAGATCACATCCTTAGCTGCTGCAAGAAGATCACACAGACAGACTACAAGCAGAGGCAGAACACCATTGCTCAGATGATTCATTGGAACTTGTGCCACAAATACCATCTGCCTGCAACAAAGAACTGGTGGGATCACAAGCCGGAAAAAGTTACTGAGAATGAACATATCAAGCTCCTCTGGGACTTCCGGATTCAGACAGAGTGAGTTTTGAAGCACAATACTCCTGACCTCACGATTGTGTTAAAAAACAAAGTGTAAGTTGTCGATTTTGTAATCCCAGGTGACAACAGGATTGAAGATAAACAACTGGAAAAGGTGACATGATAAGAGGATTTAAAGATAGAACTGCAAAGACTGTGGCACAAGCCAGTCAAGGTGGTCCCAGTGGTGATTGGCACACTGGGTGCAGTGCCTAAAGACCTTGGCCTGCAATTGAACACAATCGGCGCTGACAAAATTACCACCTGCCAGCTCAAAAGGTTACCTTCGCTGGGATCTGCACGCATTATTTGCTGATACATCACATAGTCCTAGACACTTGGGAAGTTTCTGACATGTGATCCAATACAACAGCCAGCAGAGTGTCTTCTGTGGACTCAACTTGTTGTGTTTCAAATAATAATAATAATAATAATAATAATAATAATAATAACAACTTTATTTTTATATCCCGCCTCCTTCTCCCCGAAGAGACTTAGGGTGGCTTAAATGGTGCCAAGCCCAATCACACAGAGTTAAAAACATAGCATGTAAAAATATAATTAACAGTGTAAGACAACATAAAACAACATAACAATAATAAAAGAAGCATCATAGGCAACAAACAAAGATATACTTTAAGTAGTACCAAAAGGGATACAAATCTGTTTTTTGTCAACTTTAGTTTTGGTTTGGTTATTTCGGGTGCTGATTCGGAAAATTGCATTGGATAGACCACACCAGCTCTAGTTTCTGAAACAGAACATATGCCATCCAATAGTCACCATCTTCTCAACCACAGAAAACCATATTTAATACGCCTCAGCACTATAAGAGGGTTTAGAGAGACTAATAGTTCTTGTTGCAACACTGTAGGAATGGTGAGGCCACGGACCATATTTTATTGCTTTAGTTCTTAAATGTTGAGAGCTTTGCATGCACAAACACTGACAACAACCAGGGAAAGTAATTCTAACCCCAAACCAGCTGTGCTCATCTTTAGAATGCAAACAGCTATTAAAGAAATTGCATCTTGGTGCCGCTGACTGGCTCTACATTTTATTAAATCCCTCCTTTCCCCTCCCTTGTGGACTCACACAGGCTCCAAGCATCTCAGCCTTCAAGGGCGACCTTTGTGGCCATGTGTAACTCATCCCATCAAGACACTAATCCTCATTTCTGAAGAGCAAGCATTCAATTTGGCATCCCGGGCAAAGCACTGAGAGCAGGATTATCTGGGGAGATGAAGACACAGCTATCTGATATGATTCAGAGAGGGAGAAAACTTGGAAGAAGCTGCAGGTAGAACAGGAGAACCATTAGAAATAGCTTGGGAAGTTTTCTGCAGTATTTCTCTCTAATCGCCAAGCAAGGGTTGGTGGTTGTGATGGGGAAATACAGCTAGTACTGTCATTAGGTTCCATTACATGCTAATGCATGTCTTCAAATATACTCCAGATATATTGTACACAATTTTTCAGTCATGGTTGATCCTGGTAGTGACATATGCAAGTGGAACTTGTGCTACGTATGCAGAGTATTTTAATGCACGATAGCCATATATAGCTGAGAACAGTCTAAGTCAAATTACATATGTCATAGTGTTTTAAGGAATACAGAGTACTGTGTAAATAAGGAAAAAGTGAAATAAAGCACCTGATAATAATAAGTGTTATTTATTTATCCCCCTGTTAATAGTGTCATCCCATCCCCAGTTTGAGATTGTGTGTGTTCAAATCATGTAATTTCTGTGCAGTATTTTCAAAACACCTTGGAAGTTGTCCCAGAAGGGAAAATAATCAGGGGGAAAAGCTACAGGTGCACAAAATTTTGTGCAATTACCCGTAGAACAGCAAGTCTGATGTAGTGGTTAATTTATTGTGGTGGGAAAGGGCAGGTCATGGGTACCAAACTGCGGTCATGGAATCATAGAATCATAGAGTTGGAAGAGATCTTGTGAGCCATCCAGTCCAACTCCCTGCCAAGAAGCAGGGAAATTGCATTCAAAGCACCCCCCACAGATAGCCATCCTCTGTTTAAAAGCCTCTGAAGAAGGAGCCTCCACCACCATCCAGGGCAGAGAGTTCCACTGCTGAACAGATATCACAGTTAGGAATTTCTTGCTAATGTTCAGGTGGAATCTCCTTTCTTGTAGTTTGAAGCCATTGTTCCATTTCCTTGTTTCCAGGGCAGCAGAAAACAAGCTTGCTCCCTCCTCCCTATGACTCCTCCTCAAATATTTATACATGGCAATCATGTCTTCTCTCAGCCTTCTCTTCTCCAGGCTCAACATGCTCAGCTCATTAAGCCTCTCCTCATATGGCTTGTTCTCCAGACCCTTGATCATTTTAGTCACCCTCCTCTGGACACATTCCAGCTTGTCAACATCTTTTTTCAACTGTGATACCCAGAACTGGATGCAGTATTCTAGATGTGGTCTAACCAAGGCAGAATAGAGGGATAGCGTGACTTCCCTAGATCCAGACACTATACTCTTATTTATGCAGGCCAGAATCCCATTGGCTTTTAAAACTGCTGCATGACATTGTTGGTTCATGCTTAACTTGTTATCCACGAGGACACCAAGATCTTTTTCACACGTTCTGCTATCGAGTCAGGCATCCCCCATTCTGTATCTTTGCATTTCAATTTTTCTGCCTAAGAGGAGTGTTTTGCATTTGTCCCTGTTGAACTTCATTTTGTTAGTTCTGGCCCATCTCCCTAATCTGTTAAGATAGTTTTGAATTCTGCCCCTGTCTTCTGGAATATTAGCTATCCCTCCTAATTTGGTGTCATCTGCAAACTTGATGATCATGCATTCTAACCCTTCATCTAAGTCATTAATAAAGATGTTGAACACAACCAGGCCCAGGACAGAAAACAGCAGCACTCCACTAGTTACATAGTTCCAGGATGAAGAGGAAGCATTGATGGGCATCCGTTGGGTTTGTTCACTCAACCAATTACAGATACACCTAACTGTAGTTTTGCCTAGCCTACATTTGACTAGTTTGGTTGCCAGAAGGTCATGGGGGACCTTGTTGAAGGCCTTACTGAAATCTTCTAGGAAGTTCCCTAAACAATAGTCTTCAACCTTTAGTACTCCAGATATTTTGGATTTCTGGTGTTTCCACTGGTATAGCCAATAGTCATTGTGTGAAGAAACAAAATTCTAAATTTCACAACAACCATAGACTGAGAACTCTAGTTGTAGATGGTCTGGGGGCAGCTAAAGTGGCCAAGGGCTGGAAAGTCATGGATCTTGTTAAATATCAAGATATGGTGTGTTAGCTTTTCTGGGCATGTTGAGTCACTGAAGCCACTTGCACAACCTTCCCCGACCTTTGTGATTTCATCTATTCCAGATGCCAACTCATTACTACTGACTTAGAAAGACTCCTGAATCAGAATGAGATTGTAGTTTTTCTGTGTTTTTGGACTCTTCTGTTATCTCTCTTAACACATACCTGGAGAACTAAAGGTTGACAGCCATATATATTGAAGGGGGGAGTGTTCAACAAGCTGCTTAAAATCTGGTAGCAGAAAAAAGAAAGAAATTCAAACTATATACAAAGCTGGTAGATATTAGTTCCAAACAAACAACTGTACATTGTAAGGGTCATTAAAAAATCCCATGCCCAGCAATGCCATCCTCACCACTTCCTCCCTTGGCTAAGCTATTACATTGCCTCTGTAGCTGTTGTTAATATACTAAGACTGAAAAAAACCATAATTAATTTTCCTTTAATTGATGCATGGGAAAATCCGGAACCCTCATTCACTTGCCTTCATTCCTCTATACATATATGATGTGACAGGTTAATTTGAAAGTGAAAAGTTAAAGTTCTTCTCAGTAAGCCAAGCAGAAGCTTTGGAATGTCTCTTTATGTGAAGCATAATAGAAAGAGGTCAACATTAGGTTAGATCTTTTCTTATTATTCTAATTCTGTTAATTTGATTTTCTTTCTCTCGCTTCCTCTCATCTTTAGAAGAAAGTAATAAAAGCTCCAGTTCATTGGTCATTGTCTATCTGCCAAAGGTTATATGGAGCCGAAGGAAGTGGAAAGGTAGAAGAGGCAACTGTGAATGACAGATTGCCTTGAAATCCAGGTAAATTAAATAGGCTGTCACAAAGTCCTTGGGCTGCAGGACTCCAGTACATTATAATTTGCTAAAAACACTGGGTCTTACAAGTTGTAAGGCCAAGAAACAATTTTGAAAAATACAAGAATTTCAGTTGAAATCAAAATTTAGGATGGCATCCAGATAGTGGGGGCGGGGGACCTTTTAGTAGGTAGAAGATCCAACCAGTCCATACTTCAGGAAATACAGCCCGACTGCTCATTGGAGGGAATGATATTAGAGGCAAAGATGAAGTACTTTGGCCACATCATGAGAAGAAAGGAAAACTTAGAGAAGACAATGATGCTGGGGAAAATGGAAGGGGAAAGGAAGAGGGGCTGACCAAGGGCAAGATGGAAGGATGGTATCCTTGAAGCAACTGGATAGACCTTGAAGGAGCTGGGGCTGGTGACGGCCAATACGGAGCTCTGGCGCAGGCTGATCCATGAGGTCACGAAGAGTTGGAAATGATTGAACAAATGATCGACAACAACAAGTAGGTAAATGTTTTCCCCTGACATTAAGTCCAGTAGTGTTCAACTCTAGGGGTGGTGCTCATCTTCATTTCTAAGCCGAAGAGCCAGCATTGTCTGTAGATGCATCCAAGGTGATGTGGCCGGCATGACTACATGGAGTGCCATCACCTTCCCACCTTCCCATCAGTCACTTATTAATCTACTCACATGTACATGTTTTCAAAGTGCTAGATTGGCAGAAGCTGGGGCTAACAGTGGGAGCTCAATGTTTTAACACATTGTGCCACCAGGGCCCTTAAAAGTAACGGAAATAATGGAAAGTACTGGAACATAAATAATAAACAAAATAGAGGGAGGGGGGTTCTTGGAGCATATCAAAGGTCCATCTTGTTCATCATTCTGACCCCTTCTATACTGTCCTTATATCCCAAGATCTGATCCCAGGTTATCTACTTTGAACTGGATTATGAGAGTCTCCACTGCCATATAATCTGGGATAAGCAGATATACTGGTATCAGATCCTGGGATATAAGGACAGTGTAGAAGGGACCTCTCTTTTCCCATAGTGGCTAACCAGCTACCATAAAGCACACAGACACAGTGCAAAAGCAAGAAACTACTTTCACTATTGCTTCTTTGTGTCTAGATACATACGATTTATGCCCAGAGGTTATATAAACACATAGCACGGTGATTAATAAAATAAATATGCTTTGTCTATAAAAGACGTCTAAGCAGACCTTGGAAAAGTTACTTGCTTGTGGTATGATCCATAAGACACACACTGGAAACTCTAGCTCTTCCTTGCCCTTCATCATCACCTCATCTTGCACCAGAGCGGATTCCTATAAAAAAATTGTTTGCTTTCGTGTATAAACAAATACAGTACAACAACCATGCTGTATTCAACCAGAGGCCTATTTTGTCTAGCATTTTATTCACTCGGTGCCCATGGGATGCACACCAAGAGGACATGAATGCAAAGCACACTTCCATTTGTGTTTCCCCAGCAACTGATAAACAGAGGCACACAGCCTCTGGTATTAAGAGAGACTACACAACACAAACCACCCTTTCATCAAATAGACCTCAGGGCAACAAACAACACGTATACCAACATGGGCTGTGCAACTAGAAATGTCATAAAAATGTAAAATGATTTGCATCCCTATTCAGATGAACCTCTAGCCTGTGTTCAAGGACAGAGTAGCTCAAATGAGGAGGGATCAACAAGATTAGGCATGCAAATCCTTGATTTTAGTTTCATCACATAACAGGATAAATAAAGTAAATTTCACCTCATTGCCAGAGGAGGGTTATTCAAGAGTTATTATGTGGAGTAAATATTTTTAATGCAAAAACATTGTTTTCTGTGGAGAAAAAACGTTTCAGGAACATGAAGCAGAGGGGGTTTTTTGCACAGGAAACCCATTGTTTTCTATTCCAAAAATCTGTAGGAAAACTTCTGTGCAATACTTTCGGACATTGAATACATGGAGAAAATTGCTTATTAATTGTCACAAAATTGCTCCACTTCATGGGAGGCATGGGGAATCTGGTGATCCAAGCCCCACATCACCCAGTTTCAACTGAGAGCGATTGTAGCAGCATGATAGGAGAGATAATATCAAGAGAGATCCTTTCTGGAGAAAGAAAAGTATGGCTTTATTTACAGCTAGGACTCTGGTGAGGAGTTGTGTCCAAAAGCAAACTAGAGCCATGACAAAGGCTTTGGCTTTCCCTTTTATACACTTCAAATGCAAGCAAACAAAGAAACATGCTTCTACATACATTGACATCATTCACTGTGTCACTTTAGCATCATAGATATGTCAAACTCTATCTTACAACATGTGCAAGGCATGTCTCTGTAGTTCTTTCTAAAGAGCAGCATACAGCTTACGGCTTACATTCATCAATCAAGGGGCCTACTTTGACCTGTCAGGAGGGAGGGAGATAGGCTCCTTACTTAGAAGTTAGAGGCTATATTTTACCAGTCTCTGTAGAATGTATAGATAACAGGTCCCCCTCTTCTCTCCCTTTCAACATTCTTTCTCTGTCCTGTTGGCTTTTACATAGAGAGAACCTGATTTTTCTATACATTTCAGATCTTTTAATGTACATACAATATATGCATAAATAAATATCGATTTTTCCAATATCTCCCCATCACGATCACATGAGGGGAAGCATGGAGTGCCCATGGAGCAAGCAACTTTCCCCCCATTGAGTCTAACAGCAACACAGGAAATAGGAGCCCTCAGTGGCGCAATGGGTTAAACCCTTGTGCTGGCAGTACTGAAGACCAACAGAGATTCAAATCTTGGAAGAGCGCAGATGAGCTCCCTCTGTCAGCTCCAGCTCCCCATGCAGGGACATGAGAGAAACCTCCCACAAGGATGGTAAAACATCAAGGCATTCAGGCATCCCCTGGACAATGTCCTTGTAGATGACCAGTTCTCTCCAGTTGCTTCTGGGTTGAGAGAATCGGCCGTCTACGAAGACGTTGCCCAGGGGACGCCCGGATGTCTTGCAATCCTGCGAGGAGGACATAGTTTTCTTAGAACTACAGAGACACTCGCTGGAACACCCCAGCAAGCGAGAGTCCAAAAGTGGCAGGCCCAAACCCAGCACCTCAATTCATGGGTGATACCAGATGAGAGACTCCCCCCTGGGCACTCAGAAGACTGGGCGACTTGGAAGGCGCTGAACAGATTGCGCTCTGGCACCACGAGATGCAGAGCCAATCTTAAGAAATGGGGCTACAGGGTGGAATCCTCGGCATGCGAGTGCGGAGAAGAACAAACCACTGACCACCTGCTGCAATGCACCCTGAGCCCTGCCACATGCACGATGGAGGACCTTCTTGCGGCAACCCCAGAGGCACTCCAAGTGGCCAGATACTGGTCAAAGGACATTTAACCAAATACCAAATTTACAAAATCTGTGTGGTTTTTTTTTCTTTTTTTTTCTTTTTCATTTTAATCTCTGTGTTTGTTTTGCTCTGTTAGAATTGTAAAACAGTGGTTGCTGATGACACGATAAATATACCAGTTCTCTCACTCCAGAAGCAACTTGGAGTCCTTCAGTCACTGAGCTGCACCGGCATCATCTGATGGGATCCAGCCAGCTCAGGGAGCAACCAGAGCTAAATCGGCAAATGCTGCCAAATTTAGTGCTGCATGAAGAGGTACTTTTTGAATACTTGTGGGTATTTTTTTTCAATTGCTAAGCAGAATACAAATCAATGTGTACAGCTGTATTTGGTGAACAGTCTAAAACTGGGGCCTCCAAAGGCTCAAGCTGACAATGCTGGATCAAAATACTTTTAATCTACACACAATCTACATTGTTTTTCAATGGGACTGCAAGCCTGCCTAGAAGAGTTTACATATCCTCACTCCAGAAATAAACATCAGTTTATATGGACTTCATCCAGCTCATTAATTACACACAAATTTATGGAGAAGTGTTTTCCTTTTGTCTCCCTTGCACAACTTCTCTGATATTATGAGCAGAGGAGAAGCGTTTTTCTATATCAGTTTTCTTGCCATCAGATTCTGCTCAAGGCAACCATTTTGAAGCAAATATGGAGGTTCCTGCTTGGAAGAAGCCTCGGAGATACTACAACTAAAAGGAGATGGGAAATAATTGTATTTATTCCCATTTAAAGATTTATGACTCAGCTTTCGATCAAACAACCTCTAAGGAGATTTGCAAGGGAGGAAGTTACTATCTGAGAATAAAATACAAAATAAGTAAAAGTTCTGAGACAAGAAGCAGAATTCCAAATGCATAATAAATAGAAATTGGGGCTGGGATGACTCCCCCTCACCAATACACACACCGTCAAAGTCACTTTGTTATGCCCAAGTGGTAGTGTTTTGTTTTGTTGGTTTTTTTTACAAGGGATCTGTTCTGATTTCTCAGTGAGTTTGGCTAGAAGGGGGAGCCCCCAGGATTCCATGCAGTCATGCTGGCCACATGACCTTGGAGGTGTCCACGGACAATGCCAGCTCTTTGGCATGTATTTGGTAGTCAACCGGTGGACCGGCCCAATTACCACATGTATATAGGAAACCATAAGCCCAAATCATCTGGATTGTTTTAAAGAAGCATAGGTTCTCATAGCCCCAGGTGGCACAATGAGTTAAACTGCTGAGCTGCTGAACTTGCTAAACAAAAGATAGCAGGTTTGAATCTGGGGAGTGGGGTGAGCTCCTGATGTTAGCCTCAGCTTCTGCCAACCTAGCAGTTCAAAACATGCAAACATGAGTAGATCAATAGTTACTAGGCGGTTTTGTTTCGTTAATTTGTAATTAGTTAATAATTCGTTAATTTTTTAAATTACAAAACGATAACGAACCATTCTGGAGCAATTTTTTTAAAAAACGAATTTTTAAATAGTTTTGTAAATGCTTCGTATTTCGTTATTGTATTCATTTCGTTATTGTTTTGAGGTTGTTTCGTTATTATTTCCGCATGTCTGGGGCAAGTTTTATGGTTGTTTTTAGTTTAATTAGTGAAAAAAAATTATAATATCACACCATCAGTCAACAACAGAGGGAGAGGGAAGCTTCAGAAGTTTTTGGAGGTTTTTTAGCGTATTTCGCGGTCGCGTCCGCCATTAACGAATCGATTCGTTATTGTTTCGGAAATCGATTCGTTAATGTTTTGTAATTTTTTTCACATTAACGAAATTTCGTAAATATTGAACTTTTTAAAAGGAAAATTTTGTAATTATTTTAAATAACGAAACACAAAAACCCCCAAAAAACGAATCGATTTTAGAAACAAATTTTTCCGTTGTTACCCAGGCCTAATAGTTACTGCTCTGGCAGGAAGGTAACAGTGCTCCATGCAGTCATGCCGGCCTCAGGACCTTGGAGGCATCTGTGGACAACGCTGGCTCTTTGGCTTAGAAATGGAGATGAGCACCAACCCCCAGAGTTGGACACAACTGGACTTAATGTCAGGGTAAAACATTTACTTTTTACCTTGGATAGCAGTATTGCTCTTCCAAAAAATGCTTGTGAGATCAGCCCTCAAATAGCAACATTAGTGTCACACTTCCAGCAAAATTCCTAGAAGCAAACAAAGGTGCTTAGAGAAAAATGGCATACATCATTGGTTTCCCATCCAAGACACTGCTTAGCTTTCAAAATCATACAGGAACTGATGCCTATGTGTTATTTAGGGCTGAACTGGACACTAGACTTCCACAAGTTATTTTCAAGCATGGTGAATTGCTTCCTTGGATATTATCCATATCCACCACCAACCGATTTATACGTTTTCCTCCATTTTTGCACCCTCAAATGCAAGTCCAAGGACCCTACTATTAATACAATGCCATAACTAAAGATGCCACAGTCTTGCCAACAAACATACAACTCAGGACCAAAGAACTAAGATTTCTTCAGAAGAAGTCTTGTTCTCACAATACCTAACTCGACACTATTGCTCAATCCAGTTTGCCTGAATCACTCATTTCTTTAATATATAAGTCATTTTGCTCCTGGCAGAGTGGAGTCTGTTAGTATTTCCAATGGCGTACACATGATTCTAATCTAGACTTCTGATTCCTTGCCATGTTTGTTGTGTTGTCCATTTCTACCTAGTACGAAGGTAATCCCCATAGTCTGAAACTGGAGCGGCAAGCCAACACAGTGCAACAAATGCACACATAGTAGAGATACAGCATTTTAACTCAATAGATGGAAACATACACTGGTACAGGAAAGATGCTCCCATTGGCTCGAGTGGGAGACTTTTATTTAGTTCATTTCTTATAAAGGTCAAGGTAGTCCCCTGACATTAAGTCCAGTCATGTCTGACTCTGGGGTGTGGTGCTCATCTCCATTTCTAAGCCGAAGAGCCAGCGTTGTCCGTAGACACCTCCAAGGTCATGTAGCCGGCATGACTGCATGGAGCGCAGTTACCTTCCCACCAGAGCGGTACCTATTGATCTACTCACATTTGCATGTTTTCGAACTGCTAGGTTGGCAGAAGCTAGGGCTGACAGCGGAAGCTCACGCCGCTCCCCAGAATCGAACCTGCGACCTTTCGATCAACAAGCTCAGCAGCTCAGTGCTTTAACCCACTGCGCCACTGGGGGCACCTATAGGAAGGACTATTTCCAAAGAGAATTGGATTGAACTGAAATGGCAAATCAGCCCTACCATACACCCACTACCATTTGTCACTCAACATTGCAATTGACAAGGAAGCTAACATTGGTTTTACTTCCATTGGCTGAGGATGAGGTATGTGGGCCATCTAGAAATGCTTGACAAGCTGCCAGCTCCTTACTCTTGCTTTCATGGGTTGGTGTGAAAGGTTAATGGAATCTCAGAAATCTAGCAAAATTAACAGTAATGTTGAAAACACTGTCATTCAGTCAGATAGTAAATAGTTTGCATCCCACAGACATAAAATAGAATAAGATATCCATATGCAAGCTGAGCCAATTGAGTATTATGTCTAGGTGAGTTGGCATTTCCCTGGTGAAAATCTGGTCAGCTAAAGCAGGGAGAAGCACGCCCCACCTGCACTAAAAACATCAAATATTTTGCAAGCCCAACTGAGGTGTGCAGGGACCTTTCCCCCTCTTCCTCTTTGCTGCAAGGGGCGCCTCTGCCATTCTCTCTCACCTTGCTGCCACTTCTCATAACGAGAAAAGATATCAGCTGCCAATTTTGAGGCGAAAAATGTTTTATATCTATTTTACGTTGTTTTTTTCCCATTGCCAGCCATTACTGTAATATCTGCTTTGATTACCAAATTAATCACTGGGTTGCAAAGCCCATTATGTGTAATTGAGTCCGACAGTCACGGGTGCTCCACCAGCAATCACACTTTATATCCAGCCTTCATTTTGCTGACAGAGAGCTATATCCCAAGGCAGTCTGCTCCCAGAGAAGCCAGGAAACTGATAGTAAAACTTCATACGTTTCTTTTGGAAGGAAGGGAGGGAGGCAGACTTGATTCCTAGGTACATTCAACACTAATGGGTTCATAGAATCATCAAGTTGGAAGACCCTCAAAGGCCATCCAGTCCAACCCCCTGCAATGCAGGAAAACACCATCAAAGCACCCCTGACAGATAGTCCATTCAGCCTCTGCTTAAAAACCTCCAGAAAAGGAGACTCAGGGCTGCAAGTCTGTATTTGCAAAATCTTTTTTTAGATATGATTTTTCAAACACTGCAGAAGTTATGGTTGGAAGAGAAAAGCTGCAACCATTGACGGGAATCTCATTAATGACTAAAGTTGACCTACATAATAAGTAAATTTGATTGACTGAACGCTTCTCCTCTAGTCAGGAAAAACCACCGCCAAAACATAACTTTATTCAAGCTCAGAGGCAGATTCCTTTTTATTATTATTCCATATTATGTCGCAGAGCATTGGCACTGCAAAGATGTACAGGGATCAGCTCTGGCACAGATGAAGCTTGGCATCCCAGATGGAAAATTGAAAAGGGAGTCTATAAAACCAAACTCTTTAAAACTCCCAATTATTGAATTTTCCACATGGAAGCTATTACACAAAAATCTTTAATACGACAGAATGCACTGGGAAAGTTCCAACACAAGCCTTAGATATGGCATCAGCATTTTCAAATAGATAGAGAGACGACAAAGTCTTATTGTGTGTTGATGATATTCCCCAAATTCTGACCTGAAAATTCCTGTGGTCATTTCAACATCCATTATGCTCTCTTTGGATCACCATAAAAATAATCATGTTCACTTGAACAAACATTTTGTATGATCATGATCAAGCCTGCAAACCAAATTGTTAATAATGTCTGTGTGATGTATTGTCGAAGGCTTTCATGGCCGGAATCACTGGGTTGTTGTAGGTTTTTTTGGGCTATATGGCCATGTTCTAGAGGCATTCTCTCCCGACGTTTAGCCTGCATCTATGGCAAGCATCCCCAGAGGTAGTGAGGTCTGTTGGAACTAGGAAACAGGGTTTATATATCTGTGGAATGACCAGGGTGGGACAAAGGACTCTTGTCTGCTGGAGCTAGGTGTGAATGTTTCAACTGACCACCTTGATTAGCATATAATGGCCTGACAGTGCCTAGAGCAAACTTTTGTTGAGAGGTGATTAGATGACCTTGTTTGTTTCCTCTCTGTTGTTGTGCTGTTCTAATTTTAGAGGTTTTTTTAATACTGGTAGCCAGATTTTGTTCATTTTCATGGTTTCCTCCTTTCTGTTGAAATTGTCCACATGTTGTGGATTTCAATGGCTTCTCTGTGTAGTCTGACATGGTGGTTGTGAGAGTGGTCCAGCATTTCTGTGTTCTCAAATAAAATGCTGTGTCCAGGTTGGTTCATCAGGTGCTCTGCTACGGCTGATTTCTCTGGTTGAAGTAGTCTGCAGTGCCTTTCATGTTCCTTGATTCGTATTTGGGCAATGTTGCGTTTGGTGTTCCCTATGTAGACTTGTCCACGGCTGCATGGTATACGGTAGACTCCTGCAGAAGTGAGAGGATCCCTCTTGTCCTTCCACAGATATATAAACCCTGTTTCCTAGTTCCAACAGACCTCACTACCTTTGAGGATGCTTGCCATAGATGCAGGCGAAACGTCAGGAGAGAATGCCTCTAGACCATGGCCATATAGCCTGAAAAAACCTACAACAACCCAATGTCTGTGTGCCAACATCAAGCTAGATTCCTTCTTGCAAACCCTCAACCAAATACTGAATCAAACCAAACTGTTGCCAAATTTGTTCTCTTGAGTCAAGAATGTCTAAACCCTGTAATAACCATTGCAATAAAAAAGAGACAAGAGTGTTTTAAAAACAAATTGTAGTTTTATCAATTTTGTGTAAATGACAGGAGCTAACATATTTTCCTTTTGTGAAGCAAGGGACAAATCACACTGAGTAAACACAAAAGAACTGGCAGATAGACAACAAAGACTTGTCTTGATGCTTCTGAGCTTCAAAAGGAAGCAACTACAATTTTGATCAAATTCTGTAATTTGTCCCAATTGGACAGCCAGTGTTCTTGCAAATATGAAAACCCACTTTGGTACAAACACAAGATATCTCTACATTGCACAAAAAGAGAGACTTATTTTGCAATTCCTTGTTGTAGTGCCTGAGATGATATGGATTTACACCCCTCACGAGGACCTGAATTGCAAATGTTTGCCCTAGGAATATTCAGAAACAACATCTGAGTCATTGGGCTGAGATGGAAAGCTGTCTTTTTTCAGAAAATTCACAGGGGATTTTACAACTACAGGTAAAGTATAGGATAATTTAGAAAAAGCAATCCTGCATGCTGTTCCCAAGCAAGAGACTGCTCATTTTTTCTGCTTGAAGAAAACAAAATGGATGTCCTTTTTCTTTATTAAGTTGTGTGAAAAGATGGTAAATGCATTTAACCTGAATTCACTCTAGCGTAAACCAAGACCCTAATTGAGTTTTTCATCATCACTTGTTTCTGCTGCTCTTCAGATTCAGTGAGATTAAGGGACCACTGCCCTCTTGTGGCTGCTTTACCACTTTAGCTAGAGTATTATAGTTCATTCATATGCACCTGTTTCAATTGCATCTTGATTAGAATAGAATAGAATGTAGTATGGAGACAGGTGGTATATATATATTTTAGTCCTATCTCTACACTGATTTGTATCTCTCTTTGGGACTGAAGTTTTTCTAAATTGAGAATTTTTTAATCATGGCTTGGCTGGTCTTTGGCGCATGGTTTTTCCGATGCAGCTGGGGGTGATTCAAACATCCTGTATCTCCCACTCCTTCTGAGCAGAAAGTCAGATTAGATTTGGAAACAAGAGCTTTTTGATGATGGTAGTTACTAGGGCTGGGCGGTTTCGTTTCGTTAATTCGTAATTCGTTAAAAAATTCGTTAATTTTTCAATTACAAAACGATAACGAACCAGTCTGGAGCAATTTTTTAAAAAAACGAATTTTTAAATCGTTTCGTAAATGTTTTGTATTTCGTTATCGTATTCGTTTCGTTATCGTTTTGAGGTCGTTTCGTTATTATTTCCGCATGTCTGGGGCAAGTTTTATAGTTGGTTTTGGTTTTCTAAGGGTTTTTATAGTTGTTTTTGGTTTAATTAAGCTTCAGAAGTTCCCCCTGTCCCATTTGGAGGTTTTTTAGCATACTGCACGGTCGCGTCCGCCATTAACGAATTGATTCGTTATTGTTTCGGAAATCGATTCGTTATTGTTTTGTAATTTTTTTCACATTTACGAAATTTCGTAAATATGGAACTTTTTTACAGGAAAATTTTGTAATTATTTTAAATAACGAAACGCAAAAACCCCCAAAAAACGAATCGATTTTAGAAACAAATCTTTCGGTTGTTACCCAGGCCTAGTAGTTACTATCACCAAATCATCCAAAAAAGTATTTATTTATTATTTATTTAAAACATTTATATTCCGCCCTTCTCACCCCGAAGGGGACTCAGGGCGGAGCACAGCATATACACGGCAAACCTTCAATGCCGGGACACAGATTCACATACTATACATAAACATTTAAAAAATTATCAAAATATTAAAATACACCATTTAAAACTGTCCTAGCCATCCGCGTCAAGTCTGGAACTCCCTCCCCAAGGACATCAGGCATGCCCCAACATTGGCAATCTTCAGAAGAAGCTTGAAAACATGGATGTTCCAGTGTGCCTTCCCAGATTAAGGAATCCCAAGCAATATGCACTTTACGAGAGAGTTAGAATTGTCTGCACACCCACTTACCCCCAAAATATCCATCCTTTTGCACCTGGACATGCCCAGAATTTTTTTTTAATTAACCTTTACATTTGGCCCTGTCAGGTTTTTAAATTGCGTCGTGATATTTTGTTATTGTTTTTGCTTTGCTATGAGTTATTTATTGTTATATTGTATCGTTGTGATTGTGGTTTTGTTCTGATGTGTTTTGGGCTCAGCCTCTTGTAAACTGCACCGAGTCCTGCGGGAGATGGTGGCGGGGTATACATAAAGGTTTATTATTATTATTATTATTATTATTATTATTAATTGGCCTGGTCATCTTTCCTATTGCCGCTTTATTGCCCTGTCCCGAAAGCTTGATCCCACAGCCAAGTTTTTAACCATCCTTCTAATTAAAATTAACTATCCATTTCACCTTTGCAGATATAAACCAATTTATCTCCTTCTACGTCCCACCTCGGAGTTTAAGATCTTCTGTGGAGGCCCTGCTCTCACCTCCACCTCTGTCTCAAACATATTTGGTGGGAACGAGGGACAGGTCCTTCTCGGTGGTGGCCCCCCGACTGTGGAATTCACTCCCTGGGGAAATTAGATCATCGTCATCCCCCCTCACCTTTAGAAAGAAGGTAAAAACATGGATGTGGGATCAGGCCTTTGGGCAATTAGGCAGAAAGGATAATTGACAATGTTGAAAATTGCTTGGAAATGGATTATGGATAAGTTAAACGGAGTAGTCAATCATAGTACACAACTAGATAAATGGCCACCAGACTGGTAATAGCTCAGTGGACTGTAAGTATATTGTTTAATGCTTTATGTCTTAATGTTTTTATGCTTTTAGCTATTTTAGCTAATTTTGTATTATTATGTGGCATCGAATTGTTGCCAATTGGAAGCCGCCCTGAGTCCCCCCAGGGGTTGAGAAGGATGGGGTAAAAGTGTTAGAAATAAATAAATACAATTTCAAGCCAGTGGGAGGATAACTCAACATGTGCAAAAACACATTCTGTGTTTTTGGGAAATATTCCTTGATGTTGAAAGATATCCAAATATCAATGTATAAAAGAACAACTATGATTACTCCATGTAGCTTTTTTTTTTATCATGTCAGAAGTGACTTGAGAAACTGCAAGTCGTATCTGGTGTGAGAGAATTGGCCACCTGTAGGGACGTTGCCCAGGGGAGGATGGTTGCTGAGAGGAGGCTTCTCTCATGTCCCCATGTGGGAAGCTGGAGCTGACAGATGGGAGTTCACCACATCTCATGGATTCAAACTGCCGACCTCCAGGTCAGCAGTTCAGCCGGCACAATTGACAAATGAAGGATACCTTTTACAATGTTCTACCACTGAGCTTTGAATATTCTGTAACCATTAAAAACATGAAAAACACAGAAATCTTCCTTTGATATAGTTAGTATGGAAGTAGCTGTCCAGATACTCAGGGTTAATCTACACTGTAGAATTAATGCGGTCTGACACCACTAACTGCCAAGGCCAGTGGAATTATGGGAGTTGAAGTTTGGTGAGGCATCTGCACTCTTTGGCAGAGAAGGCTAAAGATCTTGTAAAAATGTAAAAATATGGAGGTTTGAGTTACAAGAAACCTTAACCAGAATTTGGATTTATAGCAATCTTTTTAACGTGGGGCATATTCAGCACAGTATTATTTTCTGTGCACAAAAAAGGCAGAAAATGCTATAATTGGTGATTGATTGTTCACAAAATTCTCACACGGTTGGTGTGCATAGAAAACAGCATTTCAGGCTTAGGAAACAGGCTTTTCTGTTCAGAAAGTAATATATTTGAGCAAAAAACTTGGAGCCTTGAAGACTTGTGCTGTGTTTTGTTTATTGATTGTTTACAGCAATTACATTTTAAAGTGGATTTTAATTATAGGGATAGCTTGGTGATACTTGCAACTTTGCTATTGGCTATATTATTAGCTGTGATTGTTTTATCCAGTATAAGCTGCTTTGAGATCCAGACTAAGGAAAAAGGCAGGAGTAGTAACAACAGCAGAAGCAGTAATAGTAGTCCTCCCAATCTTGCTATATGCCTGCGAAACGTGGACTTATCTGCAGACATAACATGTAACTCCTGGAACTATTCCATCAGCGTTGCCTCCGAAAAATCCTGCAAATCTCTTGGGAAGACAGGCAGACAAACGTCAGCATGTGGAAGAAGCAAAGACCACCAGCATTGAAGCAATGGTCCTCTGCCATCAACTCTGTTCGACCAGCCACATGGTCCGAATGTCCAGTCATCGTCTCCCAAAGCAGTTGCTCTACTCCAAACTCAAGAATGGAAAATGGTATGTTGGAATACAGGAAAAGTGATTTAAAGATGGTCTCAAAGCCAACCTTAAAATCTGTGGCATAGCCACCGAGTACGGGGAAGCCCTGGCCCTTGAGCGCTCTAACTGGAGGTCAGCTATGTCCACCAGTGCTGTAGAATTTGAAGAGGCATGAATGGAGGGCAGAAGAGAGAAACGTGCCAAGAGGAAGGTGCATCAAGCCAACCCCGACCGGGACCGTCCCCCAACTGGAAGCCGATGCCCTCACTGTGGGAGAACATGCAGGTCAAGAATCGGGCTCCACAGTCACCTACGTACCCACTATCACAGTGGTTCTCAACCTGGGGTACCTAGATGATTTTGGCCTACAACTCCCAGAAATCCTAACAGCTGGTAAACTAGCTGGGATTTCTGAGAGTTGTAGGCTAAAAACATCTGGGGACCCCAGGTTGAGATCCACTGTACTATCAGGACATCGAACTTGGAGGACAATCTTACTTGGATGAGGGATCACCTAAGTAAGTAAGTAAGTAGTAACATGAAATGCAAAAAAAGAAAAAAAAATGAAAAAGAAAAAAAGGAAAGGAAAGGAAAGAAGCTCAACAACTCTAGCCCATAATGCAGATGTGCTCATAATGTGTGTTCTTTCGTTGAGGTAGATACAGGAATTGGTACACCAACAGTTGGTGAATCAATAAAGATAGAACATAGAGGTGTTTTTCCTAATGTGCTGCTTCTCCTGAATGTTTTCTCCCCCAAATCAGCTTAGAACAGAGATGCTTTATCATCCAGTTTTTCTTCCTTTTTCAAGATCTGAAATGAGTCCTGAAGCTCTTCAAACATCGGCATCATGCCCCTGGGAATATATCAACATTTCAAAATCAGTTTGCAATTGGGTTCGGAACAAAATGTCATAAAGTGCCATCAAACTAAACATTCTTTTTCTGAAAATGTCAAGGCAAACCCACCACCATCAGAACAATAAGGGATGGATTTAAATGGCAATAAACCCCAAAACATGCCATTTCACGGGGGTTTCTTCAGACCGAAAGCAAAGGAGAGGAGGAGGGAGGGGGTGACAGGACGGGATGGGTTCTAAATGTCAATTTAAAATGATAAATTGTGTATTGGAATTTCTCCCAAAAGCAAATTGGTTTTCTCTTCCTCTCTACTTTGCATTCTCTCTAAACAATAAGTTCAACTGAATGTCACTGAAGTTTTCTTCTGGCAAGTGATGATTCACACTTCTTCAGTTCTGAGGAGGACCTTCTGGAAAGCAGGCAGATGCCATCAAATGCAATTCTTGATTATTTCTAGGGGTTTGTCTCCAAACAACTTCACAATAAAACTCTCCAGTTGAGGCGGAGAGGGGATACTTAAATGCCTCCTGCATTGTCTTTCATCTGCATCCATAGAAACATGTTTTCCTGCCTCATCACTGAACTAAGATGAGATAAATCTCAAGAGCAATGGACTCATCATTAGTGATTAAGAAAGTCATAAAAAGCCTCTTCTATGCTTTTTAATATTTACACCCTCCAGATAATAGACCTTGATGTCTGTACTTTTGAAATGTTATTTTGTTGTTGTTTTTTTCCTATGGATTGTTCTGTCTGAACAATGGGCAGTTTATTTACTGAGAGAAGGAGATCAAGTGGCATAAGCACAAGAGAGAAGGCAAACTAGATCAGAACAAAAGGTTTTTCCCACACAATAGACAATAGGAGGCTCACAATCAGAACATTGGTACAACTATACCCTCCATCTTATGTTTCACATCCCACCTCAAATTCAAGGTATTCTGCTTAACTGCCCCCAAACTTTGGTGTAAGTGTATATGAACCACATTTAATAACAGGAGAATGGAGAAAAGACCATTATATATCTACTTAAATTAAAATGTAATGTTCATTTGTGGAATTAACATAACTCAAAAACCACTGGACAAATTGCCACCAAATTTGACCACAAGACACTTGCTAACCCAAGGAATGACCATCACTAAATACGTATATATATATATATATATATATATAGAGAGAGAGAGAGAGAGAGAGAGAGAGAGAGAGAGAGAGTCATTTGGGAGTTGTAGCTTCTGGGATTTATAGTTCACCTACAATCAAAGAGCATTCTGAAAACCACCAATGATGGAATTGAACCAAACTTGACACACAGTTCTCCCATGACCAACAGAAAATACTGGAAGGGTTTGGTGGGCAGTGTCCTTTGGTTTTGGAGCTGTAGTTCACCTACATCCAGAGAGCACTGTGGACTCAAACAATGATGGATCTGGACCAAACTCCACACCAATACTCAATATGCCCAAATGTGAACACTGGTGGAGTTTGGGGAAAATAGAATCTTGACATTTGGGAGTTGTAGTTACTGGGATTTGTAGTTCACCCACAATCACAGAGCATTCTGAACATCACTAACGACAGAATTGGGGAAAACTTCCCACACAGAACCCCCATGACCAACAGAAAATACTTAAGGCCATCGAGTCCAACTCAATTCACCAGGGCAAGAAAACGTAATCAAAGCCCTCCTGACAAAGAGTCATCAAGCCATAGATATAGATAGATATATATGATTCACACACACACAGATATAGTATCATAGATTTGAAAGGGACCCCTAAAGAAGGACGATTATATGTTGCCTCTTCCAGAGTAGGCAAACCAGACAATCTCCACATCAACACTGACAAAGAAACAACAAGAAATACTTCTAACCCACAAGCATCAAGACATAACATTTATTAGAAATTGTTCTCCCACTTTACTTGTAGAAGATACCCCCCTTTTATTCCCTTTTCCCTACACCCCCTTAACTCCCCATCCGTATCTCTAATAAAATTACACACACACACACACACACAGACACACATCCATACTATATCAATGATGCTGTTAAGGTTGGAGTGGAAAGAGTAGAAATGTCCTCCAGGTTGCCATGCCTACCATCCTTTATCATTGGCTATGTTGCCTATTACTTTTGGGAGCTGTAGTCCAATCACGTCTAGAGAACCATGAGATTCCAATCCTTATGGTGATGTAGCTTGATTCCTTATGTGTCATGTCTTAAATTGAAGCCCCCAGTGGTGCAATGGGTTAAACCCTTGTGCTGGCAGGACTGAAGACCGATAGCTCAGAGGTTTGAATCCAGGGAGAGCATGGATGAGCTCCCTCTGTCAGCTCCAGCTCCCCATGTGGGGACATGAGAAAAGCCGCCCACAAGGATAGTAAAACATCAAAACATCCGGGCATCCCCTGGCCAACGTCCTTGCAGACGGCCAATTCTTTCAAACCAGAAGCAACTTGCACTTTCTCAAAGTCACTCCTGACATGAAAAAAGAAATGTCTTAAATTAAAATTTTAAGCCTGTGGATAGATGTCATATTACGTACAAACAGCTCTGTGACCCATTCTGGCTAAGTGGTAGGTTATAAATATTGCAAATAGAGAAATAAATACCTCCTTTCCCATGCCTCAATTCAAGCATTTGTTATTTATTTATTCCTCACATTTGTAACTTCCTGTCCTTAAGCTGAATGACACTCAAGGTGGCTGAGAAGCAAATAATGAAGACAGCTGAAAGAAACAACACCAAACTATATCAAAAATTAACAGTTGTGATTTTAGCAACAGAAGGAAAAGAATGAAACTAAATGTGCTTGTCTCTAACAGCATTCAGGATGCATTCTCTCTCTGTCCAGGTCATATTCCCCCCTCCAAGTCACTTGGAGGAATAGAGCTGTCACTTTCTGCATTTTCAGATTTGCAAACCTTATATTTCATTCAGCTGACAGCTCTTGAAAAGGATGAGTGAAAGTCTGTGGTGAGGAGCAAAAAAGGGGAAGGAAATCAATACTCCACAGGAAGGTGGAAGATCTCTTCCCATTATTTTCCTATGACATCAGGTACCCAGGGATTCTCAATGCAGGAAGCTCTGAGCTATTTCTTTCCAGCTGCTGAAAAGTTGTCCTTGCTTTTCCTCTTTTCTTGTCCAAAAGACATTGAGAATGTGTTGAGGCCTCCACAAAACTCGAATAGGGAAATCAGTTTCGTTACCATGGGAATGAGGTTCAAAAGTAGATTGGAAGGAGGAGATTCACAGCAAAGATTCACAAGTGAAGAAGTTCAAGTAGGAATGTGCTGTTATTTTGTTATGGTTATTTTATTTTATTTTTAGAATCTGCAAGTCGCTTCTGGTGTGATAGAATTGACCATCTACAGGACATTTCCCAGGGAATGCCCAGTTGTTTTGATGTTTTACCATTCTTGTGGGACGCTTCTCTCATGTCCCCTCATGGGGAGCTGGAGCTGACAGAGGGAGCTCATCCACGCTCCCCCCAGATTCCAACCTCCAACCTGTCTGTCTTCAGTCTTGTCAGCACAAGGGTTTAACCCACTGAGCCATCAGGGGCTCCTTTTGTTATGGTTGAATTGAGCTTTTTACCTCCCTGTTCTCCCAATTGTCCCAAAGACCGAGGTGAAGGATAAGGTCTTCTTTTTATCCATCATACACTAAACCTTTCCCTAACTCCTACCTTATCCCCCGGATCCCCTTCCTGATATTTTACACTGCCCTATCTCCCAGATTTTAAAAATTTTAATTTTTGAACTGGCCCTGCCCTCTGTGATCATTTTTAGTGGTTTAATGTTTTGATTTTATATTGTTGTGCTGCATATTTACATTGTTTTTGTATTTTATGTTATTTTATTTTTTGATTTTCTGTTGTGATTTGTGTTACATTGTGTTTTCCATGTTGATGGGTGTGGCCTCATGTAAGCCATCCCAAATCCCCTTTGAGGAGATGGTGGAGGGGTGTAAATAAAGATTATTATGATTATGATTATTGTTGTTATTATTATTATTATTATTATTATTATTAAAGCGACATCATCATATTGCCTAATTTCATTGTCTATTTGAGTCAATGTACAATGTGATCTTTTGATAACAAATATTCTGGGGAGAATATACACTTTTTTAAAAAGATGCCTCCAAAGCAATAAACACCAATAGCAGTTTAAAAGACTCAACATAACATAATGGTTTTAGCATTTAACTATATTACTGGAGAATGAGTTTTGAATCCCTTCAAGATTCCCTAGACCATTTTTTTTTCTGGACACAACATAAGTTATGCTGTTTTTCCCAGAGGCAGGGATGACAATTTACTTTTCAAATAAATTTCAAGATCCATCAGGAATCTTTGCCATTTGCATAATTATAGTCCACTTATACACTACCTATGGATGTATTATAGTTTTTTCTCTCTCTCTCTCTGTGTGTGTGTGTGTGTGTGAGGAGCGACTAGTTGTTTTACCATCCTATTGGAGGATTTTCTCATGTCCCCGTATGGGAAGCTGGAGCTGACAGAATGGAGCTCACCCCACTCCCCAGATTTGAACCGCCGACCTTTCGGTCAGCAGTCCTACCGGCACAAGGGTGTGACCCATTGTGCCACCTGGGGCTCCAATAATGATATTTGCAGTTCCAACTTTACGATCTCTATATATGGGCCATTAGCTTTGAGTTTTTTGTTCACCACTATATTGTTGGGAACATTAATTGTACCCTCTCAAAAACTGAAACCACGCATCTAGTTTATATGCTAGTTTATTTGTTAGAAAGCACTAAATTCGATGTCAAACAAACTGGAATGCAATGGAATGGAGAGGTTAGATTTTTTTATACAAATTGACCAATGGAAAAGTGCCCACTTCAATATCTACATTAAAAATTAAAACCTGGTTTTGATTTAGTCAAAATTATGTTTCGGGTATATTGGGCAGTGTTACATCTTTCTAGAGAAAAATTGCCTGCATCAGCTAAATGTTGGCAATGTAATGCATTTCCATCTCATGAAATGGGCATGCTCACTGGTTATCCCTTTTTGGCTAGAAGTATTGCAACATATCAATTCTGTATTGAAAAATACAAGATTTGTTATCTGTAGACACATGTAATTTTTAAAATTATATGTTTGAGGCATAGTATTTAGCCAATAGCTGAGCAAGCGTTTGGATCCACTATGTTTTCACTGTTGCTAAAAGATGAAACATAAACATTCTCCCTCAGTTTTCCATAGTTAGGAGATATCACTGCTTTATGTACTCTTGAATGTGCATTTTATAGGAACCAACTTCAAGAATATGTCCTTTTGAAAATGAGGTGAGTTTGTACTAATCATGTATATATCTATTCCAAACTAGTATGCAATATACTCCTCTCCTTCCCATTTTTCTTTGCCTTTTTCATAATTATATTTTTAAAATCCCATTAAAAATAACAATAATTTTAATTTACCTCTAGCCACTTTAGATGGCTTCAGTCTGCATAGGTTGGGGAATTCTTGGAAGTGCATACAGCCCTGGAGAATCGCAGGGTCAGAAAATTGGCACTCGGGCCCAGGGAAGTTGCCAACCTCTGAATTAATCTTTACTTGATGTCTGTTCCAGTAAGATTATGCTTTTCCTATTCCTACCTGCCATGATAGCTTGGGGACTCTGGGAGAGGCAGTCCAAAAATAAAAGTAATTGTTTCAAGCTGTATTACTCTGATGTCCCATCACAAACAAAAACACACTGCAACATTGTTCTGGTGCTATGCTTCAGTTAGCATTTTCAAGGTGTGTAGGATTCCTCACAGAGTTGTATACATCTAGCGCCTCTTGGCCTGTTCATACTACACAAATTGTAGCACAATGATCCCACTTTACCTGTCATAGTAAAACACAATGGCATATTGCGGTATGTATATTTTGAAGAAGCACTAGAGCTCAAAATTCTAAAGACCTCACATTAAACTACAAATCCCAGGATTCCATAGGATGATGCCTTGGCATTCTGTCTGTTCATGTAAAATGTACGGAACAAGAGGACAAACTTATTACATAAATTATGACCGCCACTAGAATTGTTTTTGCTAGAGAATGAAAGCAAGACTCAGCCCCACCCATACAGGAATGGGTGGAGAAAATTAGAGAAATAAAGGACCCAGACGAATTGACTTTTTTGTTGAAGAAAAATACAGGCAAGATAATAAGAAGAACGAATTGGGATGATCTTCATGACTATCTGGACAATTTGGGAAAATAAAAAACAAGAGAGACAATTTTATTATGGTCAATAATGTTTTTAAATATTTTTGAGTAATAAGAGAATAATATCCAAGAAGATGGAATGGAAGTCACTTTTTCCCCTTTTTTCCCCTCCCCCACTTTTTTTTTGGGGGGGGGGGGGTAGGTGTATTTTTGTAGAATGCTTTTTAGGATTTTATCTATGCTTTCTCTCTTTTTTCTTCACTTTCCTATACTTTATTGTTCTCACTCTTTCGTTATACCCTATATGAAATTCAATAAAACTTCTTTTTTAAATAAATAAAATGTACCCAGAAAGCTGCTTCGGAGCTTCAGTCTCAATTCAGGAATGTCAAGGTCAAAAAGTATGTATGAGGACAGTGTTCACGAGGATAATTACGGTAAGACTAGCACATGCAAAATAAAATAAAATAGTGAATAGTAGAGACATCACACTGACAACAAAGATCCACAAAGTTAAAGAAATCATATTCCCTGTAGCCATCTAAGGATGTGAGAGCTGGACCATTAGGAAGGCTGAGCAAAGGAAGATAGACATTTTGACCTGTGGTGTTAGAGGAAAATTCTGAGAGTGCCTTGGACCACAAGAAGATCCAACCAGATCCAGGAAATAACACCTGACTGCTCATCGGAGGGAACGATATTAGAGGCAAAGATGAAGTACTTTGGCCACATCATGAGAAGACAGGAAAGCTTGGAGAAGAGAATGATGCTGGGGAAAATGGAAGGAAAAGGAAGAGGGGCCGACCAAGGGCAAGATGAATTGATGGTATCGTTGAAGTGACTGGCTTGACCTTGAAGGAGCTGGGGGTGGCCATGGCCAACAGGGAGCTATGGCGTGGGCTGGTCCATGAGGTCATGAAGAGACAGAAGCAACTGAACAAATAAACAACAACAGTCACCTTCTGGCTGAGAAAGGCGGCATAGAAATACTGTAAATAAATAAATAAATAAATAAATAAATAAATAAAGTGCATGCAATCTCATAACTACTACCTGAGTTGAAATTCCTAGTGTGTGAGTAGAACTACATTTGATTTAGAAATTGACACAATAGAATACTCTTAAATAATCCAAAAGCCTTGGCTAAGAAGGAAGATTTGGGTAGGGCACAGAGGATGGTAGCGAGATCCTCATCAATGTACGAAGGGCCCAAGTTTGAGATCCAGTTGAAACTAAGACCCTGAAGTGAATTCCCATGAATCAAATGGAGAGACTGGCAGGATGTGTACCATCAGCTGTAACTGTGACCCCATCTATCCATTGAGATGCAGACCCCGTGACAGCTCAAGCATGTCAAATGGTCTATAAATCAGAAAGAGCGGGATGAGTGCAAGGCAACCATATTATGGCAGCAAGTGTTTCAGTTATAAATCAGACGTAATTCAATCTTGCAAGGTGCCTCGTTTGATTAATTTATGTCGCCATTTTCAACCCAGTCAGCATTGTCTATCATCATTCCTTTTATTTTGAACATTAACTTCCCACCCAAACCAAGAAGTCTAAAAACGGGTGGATAAACTGAATAATGTCTGATATCCTGTGTCAGGACATGTACATCAGGCACATAGCTGTATCTTCAGCCCCTTCTACACTGCCATATAATCCCAACTTGCGGACTAGTAAACAGAAGGGTTTCACCAATTGGTATCCTCTACTAAAGAGTGACCAATATTGTCAACAATATCTTCAAGACTTAATGTCTGTAGCCCTTAGAAGAGCATTTACAACCCTGTGCTTCCATTATAGTCATGATAAAAAGGAGGGAGAAGAGCAGGAGGCAAACTGCCTCGTGCCAAGGGTGGCCAGTGGTTCTTTTGAGTCAATATGCTATTATCTGATTGGCAGGAACTTATAAGATGGAGCTCTTTCCAAGCATCAGCACCTGAGGACTTGTTATGTCACAGGTGTCGAACTAATTGGCCCTGGCCAACACAATGAGAGCTGAATTCCAGCAGCAAAATAGGATAGTAGCTGAAATGGTTAGAAGTGAAACAAATAAAAAAGCATGCACAATTCACAAACTATTTTAACGAAGACCCATATATGCAATGCAATCACATATGTCTACATACATACATATACATAGACATGCACACAGAAAGAAAGGGGTATAAGTGTTATTTTAAACCATTGGTTCCCAAATTGTGATCTGTGGACCACAAGTGGTCCGCAAGAACTAAAATATGGTCTCTGCCTCACTGTTACTACAATGTTGCAACGAGAGTGACTGATCTTGCAAAACCCTCTTATTAAATATGACTTTCTATGGGTGAGCAGATGGCCACTACTGGGTGGCATATGTTCTGTATCAGAAACTAAAGCTGATGTGGTCTATCCAATGCAATTTTCTGAATCAGCACCCAAAAAAATTAAATTAAATCTAAAATTGACCAAAAACTGATTAAAACAAACAAGCTTATCCATTGATCTCCACTTCTATGATTCTAGCAGGGAAGAGAGGAAATTGCATCTTTTTACCTCCCTATCACCTGGAATACGCCTCTGTAATCATTTTGCACCTTAGTTTCTTCTAGCAGCATCCAGTTGGGAGTTTCAAAGACTCAGATAGAGTTTGAGAAAGCACCAAGTGGCATCTCATGCAAGTGCAGAAGCCCACAATTAAAAGATCCCTGAGAGATGGGTATCCACCCCAAAAAAATTCCACCATTTTCTGAGAGTCTGTTCCATTGGTTCACAAACTTTGATTCAGAATTCCCGACCCTTCATTTCCCAGAATTCCTGACCCTTACATAATCTGGTTGGGCTTCTTGGAGCTTAACTCTAAAACTCTTGAAGAACCAAAGTTTGGAAACCACTGACGTACTTTATTGCCAAACGGCTTTACTCTCAGGTATTTCTTCCTCCTATCTATTGACAAAATTGTATGCTTACTTCATTTGAAATATACATTCCTTTGTAGAAAGAACTTATGAAGAAAGTATACAAAAAAGTATACCACTTGAAAAATATACACATTCAAACACATACACATATACACAGGGTGAGAAAAATAAGTTTTCAGTCTGTTAAAAACAATACAGGACAGAAGTTGGTGCAGCCTGAATTTGATGTGGAAAAAGCAGGAATCTTCTGGATCAGGCATGGGAAACCTAAGGCCCAGGGGCCAGATGTGGCTCCCTGAGTGCTAACCTCAGGCCCTCCTCATTTTCCCTCTCCTCTTGGCATAAGGACTCATTGGCCCACCATATCCTTATGCCTAAAAGATGGGGGAGAAAGGTGCACGGCAGCTGTGAGCCCTCTGGAGTGCTCCCAGCCACCACATGTCTCGCTGCCCTCCTGGCATAAGGAAGGTGCAAGTGACCCCATCCTTTTGCCTGGAGGACAGCTCAAGGAAGTCAGATGACAGCTGAGAACACTCCAGAGCACTCTCAGCCACCACATGTCTTGCTGTCCTCCTGGCATAGGACATTTCAAGTGGCCCCAACCTTATGCCAGGAGGACAGCTCAAGGAAGTCAGATGGCAGCTGAGAACACTCCAGAGCACTCTCAGCCACCACATATCTTGCTGTCCTCCTGGCATAGGACAGTGCAAGTGGCCCCATTCTTATGGCAGAAGGACAGCTCAAAGAAGTCAGATGGCAGTTGAAAACACTCCAAAGCACTCTCAGCCGCCACATGTCTTGCTATCCTCCTGGCATAGGACAGTTCAAGTGGCCCCAACATTATGCCAGGAGGACAGCTCAAAGAAGTCAGATGGCAGCTGAGAACACTCCAGAGCACTCTCAGCCACCACATGTCTTGCTGTCCTCCTGGCATAGGACAGTGCAAGTGGCCCCATCCTTATGGCAGAAGGACAGCTTAAAGAAGTCAGACGGCAGCTGAAAACGCTCCAAAGCACTCTCAGCTGCCACATGTCTTGCTATCCTCCTGGCATAGGACAGTTCAAGTGGCCCCAACCTTATGCCAGGAGGACAGCTCAAGGAAGTCAGATGGCAGCTGAGAACACTCCAGAGCACTCTCAACCACCACATGTCTTGCTGTCCTCCTGGCATGGGACAGTGCAAGTGGCCCCATCCTTATACCAGGAGGACAGCTCAAGTAAGTCAGATGGCAGCTGAGAACCCTCCAGCTGCCTCTATTGCCTGAGGATGGGGGCAGTCATTGCGTGTCCCACCTTCCTCCCAGCATAAGAATGAGGCAAGCAGCCCTGTCCTTATGCTGGGAGGACAATCTGAGGATGACTCAGGCCCTGCCCTGCCCCCTTTTGGCCCCACCCTCTTCCGAGTCTGCCCCACTAAGCATGTGAATGCCCCCCCCCCCCCAGCCTGGCCCACAATGTGGCCCCAAGGCAAAAAGGTTTGCCCATGCCCGCTCTGGATGCTAACTTGATAGCTACGAAATTCCATAATCTGGGAATTTTTCATGTCCTGTTTTAAGTTGCATTGTGACACAGCAAGGAGGATCTATCTGTCAGGGACTTCGGGCAAATGGCTCTTCTCTCTATTTTTATGGCTGATCAATGCAGCAGGAAAACAGAGTGCCTGTGAGAATTTTTTAACAGACCAATAAAAAAGTCTTCATTGAAAAACTATGTGCTCCCTTTCTGAGCCTAGTTTTCCTGGGGACGTAAATTACTTAACTAAATTAAAACGGTAGAAGGAAGAAGCATCCTACGCTCTCCTTTCCCTGCTGAATCACCCAATAACTAGAACCTAATCAAGACAGTGTGCAGTGCAGTAGATTAACAGAAACCTCCAGAGAGTTGGTTAAATGCATTGCCTTGTGTTCTCCAGTCAGCTCTCTCCATCTGACTCCCCTAACCCCCAATCTTTTTTTCTTAAACAAAAAGCCAATGTACATCAAAGGTCCGCATTAAACATTGAAATTCACTTACACGCAAGATCGACACTTGGGCCATCTGGACAGATCTGAGAGAGTTCACGCCACACATTCTCTTTTTTCGTAGTTACACTAAATTAATAAGGGTCCACAGGAAGTGCCATCAAATGTTTAATTCAGTTCAGCACATTTCAGGAGCCATTTTGGGCTTGGTTTATGGGGCATTCTCTAAAAAGAGGCTTTAAATAAATCACCAGGGCAGAGTTTAAGAAACTGGAGAGGCACTGATGCATACACAAGGTCATGACTCCTGTCAGATAGTCTCTAAAAAGCTTGGAAATGAAATGATTGCTTCCAGCATGCAGGAAGGATTAATCTATTCTCCTCCTTTTCCCCATAACAGGCAACAAAATTCAGAGTGTCAAAATCAGAAAGCTGAAGGCTGGTCTCTATGATGCAAAGCATAGTAATTCGTAATGCCAAGGCCACTTTATATTTTTGAATGAGCTTCACATCTTTAGAGAAGAGCATTAGTAGTAGTTGTATCTCTTACACTGATATCACATATTTCCTCCAATGAGAAAAATATGCTTGGCTCTCTGCCTCCTGACTTTATTTGCACAACAAGCATGGGAGAGAGACGCTGGTTAGCCCAAAGTCACCTAAGAAATCTCATGAATCAGTGATTATCTAAATTTGGATCTTCCAAGATCTAATTCTTAAGAACTTCACTATATTTGTCTATCTATCTATCATCTATCTATCTATTACTATATTTCTCCCCCCTCTATCTCACTCCGAGGGGGACTCAGAGCAGCTTACAGTTTGGCAAAGTTCAAGGCTACATTTCATTACAAACAGACAGATATAACACAAGCGATAAAAACAGATAAAAACATATACCATATATACTCAAGTATAAACTGACCTGAATGTAAGCCGAGGGATGTATTTTACCACAAAAAACTGGGAAAATGTATTGACTCAAGTATAAGCCGAGGGTGGGAAATGCAGCAGCTACTGGTAAATTTAGAAATAAAGATAGATATCAGTAAAATTACATTTATTGAAGCATCAATATATTAAATGTTTTTGAATATTTACATAAAACTATGATTTAAGATAAGACTGCCCAACTTCTGACCTTATTCAATGGAAATGTGCTTGCATATCCTTCCAATAAAAATTAATAAAGTGAAATAATAAAATGTAATAATAATAATAATAATACCAGAGTAAAAGAATGGAAATGTAATAATAACAGTAACAATAGAATAACATAATAAATGTAATAATAATATATAAAGCACAATAATAAATGTAATAATAATAAAGACTCTGGCACAAACCAGTAAAGGTGGTTCCAGTGGTGATCAGCACACTGGGTGCAGTGCCTAAAGACCTTGGCCTGCACTTAAACACAATCAGCGCTGAGAAGATTACCATTTGCCCGCTGCAGAAGGCCACCTTACTGGGATCTGCATGCATTATTTGCCGATACATCACACAGTCCTAGACACTTGGAAAATGTCCGACGTGTGATCCAATACAACAGACAGCAGAGTGTCTGCTATCTGACTCATCTTGTGGTGTTTCAAATAATAATAATAATAATAAAACATTTATTATGTTTTTATAACAGAGTAAAATAATAAATAACCTTGACTTGAGTATAAGCCAAGGGGGACTTTTTCAGCCTTAAAAAGGGCTGAAAAACTAGGCTTATAATTGAGTATATACAGTAAATACAATTAAAACAGTTAGAACATAATGCCTTGTCCTGTAGTCGTCAATTCGTGCAGCTATAACTTTGAAAACTTTGAAAAGAGTGGAAAACTCCACAGGAGGTTATCACACTGTAGGAGATGTGAGGAATTCCAGAATTTGTGTTCTGGAAAAATAACTTTTCCAAGCACTACTTATAACACAACACAGGATCAGGACTTTTCTCCTATTGACCCTTCAGTGGGAATAGAAATGCTGAAACTTTCTTCCCTGTCCCTTGATTGACTTTCACCAAATATAGTGACCTTCCCGTTGAGTGTGTAAACTATGGCCAATTGTTTTACCTTGTTTTGGGGTCTAGGCACCAAAGCATGACTGGCTTTATACCAGTTTGTGAAGAATTGAATGGAAATATTGAGATGTTTTCATACCCACTCCCTCTCCATTGCCAATATGTGGTACAGTACAGCTGAGCAGACTATGCACAGTGTTGTAAATCTTCATTTATTTCATTTACTCCACGTTTCCCCTTCCTTTCCCCTCAATTGACCTTTACACCTTCTCCATTTGGAGACTAAGATTTTAACATTTTTCGAAAGTGTGGCATGTTGTGTCCTTGGCCAACATAAAACCTTGTAAAGGTGAAGTCTTACATATATATTGCTATTCATGTGCACAATTCCTGATAAAATTGTTGATGTCTTTAAAATATCGTTATCTACTGCTGTGTTCTTGGGATGAAATGGCTAGCTAGTTTAATAGCTGGCAGCCAGTGTTTTATATTCCCAAAGTGCTCTGCAATTGACTGGCATCTGCTCTTTTGGTTCCCCAGGCCAGCATTTAAGAGACACGAGTAGCTTCATTTGGCTGCTGGACCTATACTGCCTATGAGTATGTTTATGCAAATAATAGCTTGCGTTCATTCTGCTTTATCCCCTGTACTGTTAGAATTAGGCAACAAGGCATGTGTGTATACTGACTGCATGAAAGCAACATAAGTACAGGTCCACGGGGCAAGATGTATGTTTCACCAAGTACAGGTCTACAGGACAAGATGTATGTTTCACCACAGGGCAAGATATATGTTTCTCCTGGATTGTTGCAGCAATTTCAGCAGTATAAACATCATCTTAGGACCTCATCCCATGAGCATGGGAAAGCAGGAGAAAGTGAGGGAAAGCGGAATGAACTATCTTACTTCATTCCCTACCACCAATACCTATCTTCTGGGATGATGAGCCATCCCATGTCCTTTCCCCATCTTTCCTGTCTTTCACCGTCTTAAGCAATTTGGAGTTGGGTAGAGCCCGACTACTGAAAATGCATTTTGGGCTCCGTTTCCATGCACTGTGTCCCTCCAGAAGTGTGGCACAGTTGTCTGGGAGTCAGCTGCATTAAGATCACTACTGACTGAAAGGTCATGAGTTCAAAGCCAGCCTGAATCGGAGTTAGTGTCTGACCAATTTGTGTAGCTTGCTGTCGACCTTTGCAGCCCGAAAGACAGTTGCATCTGTCAAGTAGGAAATTTAGGCACCACCTACCTGGGGAGGATAATTTAACTAATTTACAATTCCATAAAAATATCCAGCAAGCCTGCAAAGAATGAGGAAGTACTTCATCAGTGTCACAACTGGACGATGAAGCAACAGCTCCCCTGGTGGCCAGAATACCTTCATGAAAAATTTGGAATGTTAAATTGCCTCTGTGTCTGTCTATATATGTTGTGTGTCTATGGCACTGAATGTTTGCAATATATATGTACATTTTAATCCACCCTGAGTCCCCTGCGAGGCAAAAGGGGCGGAATATACATACTGAAAATAATAAATAAATAAATAAATAAATAATACCATGTGATGGCCTCCATGGTACTCTGTTGCGAAAGCACATGGAAACAGAGCCCAGAATGTATGAAATGAGGCCCTTAGTCATTCCAGGATGAAATGATTACAATTGCACCGGGATTGTGGCACAGACGATGAAAGTCACAGCTCTCCTGGTGGCCAGAAAAAGTTAAATAGCCTCTGTGTATGTCTGTATATGTTGTATGTCAAAATTGGCATTGAATGTTTGCCATATATGTGTACACTGTAATCCGCCCTGAGTCCCCTGCGGGGTGAGAAGGGTGGAATATAAAAGCTGTAAATAAATAAATAAATAAATAAATAAATAATTGCACAGGATAGCATTTCACAGAAATGTGGATTTGCTTCAGCCTGGGACGAAAAACTCCAAAAATGTAAAATAAAATGAAATAAAAATATCATAGTTTAATCCAACAAGAGGGAAAAGGTTGATTTTGATTTTTTTTTTCTAATGAAAGGGAATCTAAAAGGAAGTGAGCAACCAAGAATGTAGTGAACAAGTAGCAAACTCATTCAACAGGGAGATGGCAATTGAGGAGCAAAACAGATTGTTCCATAATCATCTTCAGAGGTGTTATCAGGGAGTACAGAGGGTGTGTAGTGCTATAGGTGACACCATGCAAGGGGGTGATACCAAAATGACTGTCAATTAAATCCAAAGATTGGAATAGCATACCAGCTTTTTTTTGCCTACATATGTACAATTAATTCTGTTTTTTTCAACTTGTTGCATGCTGCTAGTACCTTCACTGTCTCTATTTCTATTGCTAACCATATGCTTGTTTGTAATTGATAATGTCACTTGGTTTCACATTCACAATGTTTGTCTCATAATGTTAATTATGCATACTGTACCTTCTCCTGACCAAAACCAAACTCACTGAAAATTGGGGCAATACAAACTTGGGCCCCCTGGTGCGGGTTAAGCTGAACTTGCTGACCGAAAGGTCAGTGGTTCGAATTCGGGGAGCGGGATGAGTTCTCAATTTTAGCCCCAACTTCTACCAACCTAGCAGTTCAAAAAAATGCAAATGTGAGTATATAAATAGATACCGCTTGGGCGGGAAGATAACGGCGCTCCATGCAGTCATGTTGGCCACATGACTTTGGAGGTATCTAAGGACAACGCTGGCTCTTCAGCTTAGAAATGAAGATGAGCACAACCTCCAGAGTCAGACATGACTAGACTTAATGTCAGGGGAAAATCTTTATCTTTGCTTTTACCTACAAAGTTTTTAGCACATATATAGCTCCTTATGGCTGCTCTTCAGCTTTTATTTAAATGCTTTTAGGGGGGAGGGCAATCAGAGAAACTGTGGACACATTATTTTTTGATGTTTCAGCTCTTCCCAAACCATCTTGCAAGAGAGAAAAAATGCCAGGCCAGTCTGAGCTGTCTAAATTCTGGGTTGCTAATGAATAGTAATCTAGTAAGTGTCAATCCATCAATCAATGGATTAGCATATAAGGCTCTTAAGAAACGACACATACATTCAGAAAAAAGGCACCCATAATCAGAGTTCATTCCGCCAATTACATTAGGATAATCACAGTCCAGACACACTTGTGTTTGCAGAAGATTATCTGATTTCTCCCACCCTAAAAGGTCTTTCATTACCAAGCCAATGCTGCCATAATAGCAGCCACGAAATGGAAAGAAAAGCCATCTGAATTAATACGGCTCTGCTGCCTTCATTCCACAGTATCAGTGGGGGCCCTTGTCGAGCCCCCGCAGAAATCCGCCAATGCTGGGTGCAGGAATAAAGCCTTCGGTAATAGGGTTCACAATAGGAGAACTAAAATGTTCCCTTACCAACAGGAGGAAAATGAAAGAAATTAGTTGTTCATTGTGTGTGGTGAGAACAATCTGGAGGAGGAATCACAGAAAGGGAATGAGAAAAAAACTGCATTTTCATTTCCTCTCTCCTAGAGCCATCTGAAAGGATTCTGTCTACAGAAGACGATGCACCAGCTAGGCAGGCTGTGTGGAAATGCAGTTTAACAGCTCTGCCTCTCTGACCACCTGCAGACTATTTAGTGGAGGCATGGATGATATCGTCCCAACAGATGAGAACTGCACAACACTAATGTGTACACATATTGCCTGCAATGCACCATGCCAAGTCCCCATCTGCCTCTGGTATTCCCATGACCCACCATCAGAGTGTCTGGCATGGAAGCAGGAATGAGATTCTGTTAAAGAATCTTAACTTTACCCTGAAACTAAATTTGCTATCTATTAAAATGCCTGATTCAAAGAGCAAGAAAACATAGTACTCCAGATGTTGTTGTAGTACTGGAAATCCCATTTGCCCTATCCAAAATGGTCAAGAGAAGGAAATAATGAGATCATGACACAATTATTATTTATTATTATTTATTTAAAACTTTTATATCCCTATCTTCTCTACCTCTGTAGAGGGACTCAGACCGGCTAACAGCAGAAATTCAATGCACAAATACTACTAAAAACATCATAAAATCATAATAAGTTAAAATACAAACAAAATAAATAAATACATATAAGCCAAATCGCCAAGATAGAATCAAGTTCAACTCAATCTATCAGTGTGGTCAATAGTTATTAGGTTATTGCTGGACTCAACCAATTATTCTGGGAATGCTATATCCCAGAGCCAGGATTTCACTAGCTTTCTGAAGGTCAGGAGGGAAGGGGCTGATCTAATCTCCATCGGGAGAGAGTTCCACAGCTGAGGGGCCACCACCAAGAAGGTCCTGTCTCTTGTTCCCACCAGACGCAATTGTGAATGTGGTGGGACCAAGAGCAGGGTCCCTCCAGAAAATCTTAACAACCTTGATGGTTCATAGGGGAGAATCCATTCAGACAGGTAAACTGGGCCGGAACCGTTTAGAGTTTTGTAGGTTAACACCAGCACTTTGAATTGTGCTCAGAAGCTAATTGGCAGCCAGTGGAGCTGACACAACAAAGGAGTTGTGTGCTCCCTGCTGCACGTTGGACTAGTTGCAGCTTCCAGGCAGTCTTCAGAGGCAAACCCACATAGAGAGCGTTGCAGTAGTCTATATGGGATGTAATCAGAGCGTGGACCACCGTGGCCAAGTCAGACTTCCCAAGGTACGGGCGCAGCTGGCGCACAAGTTTTAATTGTGCAAAAGTTCCACAACTGCATGGTATACAATAGACTTCTGCAGAGGTGAGAGGATCCCTCTTGTCCTTTGTTGAATGTAGCATTCATCGGATTTTCTTAGTGGGTCTGTAGATTGTTTATAGGTTGTGTTTCCTCATCAGCTTCCCTATGCAGTCAGTGATTCCTTTGATGTAAAGCAAGAACACTCTTTCTCTGGGCGGACCTTTGTCTTTACTCTCGTGAATTGTTCTTGGTCTTTACAGGCCAATGATGGAATATCCATTGGCCTGTAAAGCCCAGTTTAGGTGGTTCAGTTCATCTTGGAGGAGGTGAGGTTAGCAGATTCTTTTTGCAGTCCCCATACGAAGATTTGCCTTCAATATCCTAAAACATCTTCCAGTTTCCCATAGCACATAAATACTGTTCTGTCGCATGCTGGGCCTGTAAAAGATTTCCTTTAGAACAGGATGTGCAACCTTTGCCCAGCAGGAAGCCAGGGGGCCCAAAGAGAAGTTCTCAGAGGTTTTCCTCCACAAATGATCTTCAGATGGCTTGTGAAGTATAACAAAGTTCTTTATTAGTGAACAATCAAACAGAAACTTCTCTTGTCTTCAGTAAAGTTAAACAAATAATTCCAGGCTTTTAGGCAACTGGTGAATTCCTAATCTTGCCCACGAAGGACAAGCAACTTCTTCTTTAAAGGAAAATCCCCTTTTTAACTTCTCCCAGGCTGACTGTAATCTAACCCCTACTGATGTGGACTCTGCTACAGGGTCGAGCTGCGTCTCGAACGCCGAATGGACCTACCAGTAAGGCAGTAGACTCTCTAGCTGGAGTTCTTTGGTCTTTAGGGCTGTTTTCCTGGAAATCTTTGGAGATTCTTAAGACTGCTTTCCCCCGGAAAGTCCTCAAAGCTTTGAGGAAGCTTCCCTGGAGTTCTCTGGTTTGCTCTTAAGACTGTTTCCCCCCGGAAAGTCTTGGATGCTCTTAAGACTGTTTCCCCCCAGAAAGTCTTAAGGGTTGAAGCTTTCGTACAGGGGAAGCTTGCACATGTCCTGTACATTAGCTTTCCTTGCCAAGACTAACTAAAAATGGCTCCCTTCCTTTCCTAATTGCCCTGAGCAAGGGGCGGAACCAAAAATAACGATGATGGACAGGAGACTTGCCCTATGACTGCAACCGAAGGAAGCCACCTATCTGCAGAGTCCCTGAAACCTAGGACTGCAAACAAACATTTAATACAAAGCAAATAAAGTTGGAGCTCCTGGTACAGCTGTACTAGAACAAATATACTGGGCCACATTTGTCAAAGATGCTGATTCCATCTTTCCAATCTTTACCACAGTTGTTGAGCTGCAATCTCTCTGGGGAGACAATGACATTCCTTTTTTTTTGTAATAGAAATCTCACAGTTTCAGTATATGTGCATTTCTCCTCTTTTTTCTTTCTTTCCCTCACTGAATCAGACCAATTCTTCATTTTCAACATAGGGCAACTTCATCAGAATTGGAGCTCTCTGTATTTTCAAAAGGAAAGCACAATTGCCACAGAGTCTCCAAAGTCATGGAGTCTTATCTGTCTGATGCAGGAGGAGACAAGAAAAGTCACAAAGGGATGATGCATTAAAGAGTTATTCTAGAGAAGGGTCCAAACCAAAGCTGATGAGTAGGATCCTTTGAATTGAGATAGGGTTTTGGCATTCATCTCTCCTCCCCACTTCAGCTCTACTAAGAGATTGGAACCATGTGGGGATGAACTCTATCAAGCCATTCTGGACCTTCTTTGTCCCCTTTGACAAGGAGGAATAATTGCAACCACCTGCACAGTAGTCCTGGCTGCCTCTCTGCATCTTCCTCAAGGCTCATCTCAGTGATTTCCACACAACAAGAAGAAGTGAAAGATTTAATATCACTCGGATTCCCTCTACACATATTTCCAGCTCCCCAACCTCCCTTCTCTCTCTTTTTTTTTCCATGTGAAGGCAGGCACCAGCTTTCTATCAGCGCGTCTGAGCTGCTAGGGAGCTTGTTGGGCTTGTCGGGCTAATGAAAAGCAGCTTTGGATTCCCTGGGGGGCTTTTCTGAAAGGATTAGCGAGGTTCTCCAAGGCAGACATGGCAAAGACGGCGTGTTTATCTCAATACACTGGGGAAGGCTTCAGCGCTCAGATTTGGCATGGGTTAAGTGTAGCTGTTGCTGTTTCACAGGTTGGTGTCTGGTCTTTGAAACTGGAGACCGCTTAGCGTGTGCACCAAAAACAAGACTTAGGTTATTTCAGAAGGCCTGTTTCTTCATCTCAGACCTTTCTGAATGCAGCTTGTTTCTCATTGGAAATCCAAAGCTTCCTGCCTCCACCACCTACTCCCCAAAATTAAAAAAATACATTGCTGTAACTTAAAAAAAATGAATTAAAATTGTAGGCACAGGTTTCACCTTCTGCGTGAATGAAGAGTGCTGCATGCCAGACAACCAAGAGTTGTTGTTGTTGTTGTTGTTCTTGTTGTTGTTCTTGTTCTTGTTCTTGTTTTTGAATTTGTGCTAGACAGGGTCAAAGTTTGGGCTTGACACCAGAGTTTATTTATTTATTTACCCTATTTATACCCCGCCTTTCTCTACCCCAAGGGGGACTCAAGGCGACATACATATGGCAATAATTCGGTGCCTTAAACACATACAAACATTAAGCTTAAAATAAACTGAATTAAAATTAATACATATTAAACATTTTAAAATTGCATTCAATATTAAAATCACACTATCCAGAAATCATAGTCTAAGGTCATTCCATAGTCATTGCACATATTCCAATTATATTATTGCACTGTACTATTCTCCGAAAGTCTGATCCCAGAGCCAGGTTTTTACTCTCCTTCTGAAGATTAGAAGGGAAGGGCTGATCTAATGTCAATAGGGAGGGAGTTTCACAGTCGAGGGGCCACCACTAAGAAGACTCTGTCTCTCATCCCAACCAGTCAAGCATGCAAAGAAAGTGGAACCAAGAGCTGGGCCTCCCCAGATGATCTTAATCACCAAGGTGTTTCATAGGGGAAGATACATTTAGACAGGTAAACTGGGTCAGAAATATTTAGTGATTTTGTACGCTAAAGCCAGCATTTTGAATTGTGCTCAATAGCAGACTGGCAGTCAGTGGAGCGGACATAACAGGGGGGTTGTATGCTCCTTGTATGCTGTGCCAGTGAGCAACCTGGACCAATTGAAGCTTCCAAACAGTCTCCAAAGGCAATCTCAAGTAGAGCGCATTGCAGAAATCTCTATGACATCAAACCCCAAAACTCTGGATGATCTCTCCCAACATCTTCATATAGATATTAAACAACATGGGAGACAGTACTGAACCCTGCGGGACCCCACAGGACAATGGCTGTGGGGCTGAGCAGGTGCCCCCCAACAACACCTTCTGGGAACAGGCCTTCAGGAAGGACCGGAGCCACTGTAGAACAGTACCTCCAAGACCCATTCCCTCAAGGTGCCCCAGAAGGATATTGTGCTTTAGGGTATCAAAGGTCCAGAGGAACCAACAGAGACACACTCTCCCTGTCCAGTTTGTGGTGTAGATCATCCACCAAGACGACTGCCACTGTTTCAGCTCCTTCCTCCCATCCCTTGCAGAAAACGAAGTCTAATTTTGTACTTCTTGAGAGAACTGGATGAAACTTGAGTGTTATCATTGTGATTTCTATGGGGGGGGGGGGGGGCTTGCCAAACTGCAGACAGTTAAGATGCTGGGGGGGGGGGGAGGCTTGTACAAAATGAGTCTTTATAAAGTTTTGGAAGGAAAGTATGTTTTCTGTAGTAGGGTGGGAAGAACATGAATCAAAACAGTAGTTGATTTTTTTTCACCTTGTCAATAGTACAACACCAATAATCACACCTGTGATATGGCCTAAGGGCTAATCAATAAAATGTACTACTGCCTGAGAGTATCAGATAGCTTCAGAGGCACAGAGAGGCTGTACTGCACGGCATTCAGTGTCACTTGAGACAGATTCTCCAAGTGGTAGGCCAGCTTCATGCATAACCATTGTAAAGAACAAATAACGTTCATTTAAAATTCACATTGTTCCAGCACAATGCTAGGAACATTGAAGGCATAGTTGGCTGAGATAAAGTTCAGGAAGACTCAAAAGCTAAATTATCAATCCTATGCTATGCCTTTTAATCTTGAGTGCACTGAAACCCAGTGTGGAGTAATGGCTTGAGCATTGCACTAGGACCCTGCCCAGCCATGGAAACCCACTGAGTAACTTTAGGCAAGTAATACTCTATTAGCTTCAGAGGGTTATTATTGTTTATTCATTCAGTTGCTTCTGACTCTTCGTGACCTGATGGACCAGCCCACGGCAGAGCTCCCTGTCAGCCATGGCCAGCCCCAGTTCCTTCAAAGTCAAGCCAGTCACTTCAAGGATACCATCCATCCATCTTGCCCTTAGTCTGCTCCTCTTCCTTTCTCTTTCGATTTTCCCCGGCAAAGGGAGACAATGGGGGAAAAAACCCCTCTGAACAAATCTTGCCAAGAAAATCCTATGAAAGTTTCACTTTAGGGTCCCTATAAGTCAGAAACAATTTGAAGCCACACACAGGCCCATAGCCAGGATTTCGATTCAGGGGGGGGGGGTGAGTTTGTTTCGGGGGGGGGGGGGGCTGAGTCCGAGTGAAAGAGGGTCTACCCTAACAAACCTTATGTATCGTTACCCCAATACCCCCATGCATATGGAATATATTGAGTAGGGTGATCAGATCATGATATGAATAAACATAACAGTTTAAATAATGCACCAGTAAGGCCTTTTCGCGAACCACCATGAGAATTTCGGGGGGGGGGGGGGGGGGGGCTGCAATCTTAATTGCCTGCAGTTTGGCAAGCTTCCTCCCCTTAGAAATCACAGTGATAACACTCAAGTTTCATCCAGTTCTTTCAAGAAGTACAAAACTAGACTTTTCTGCATGGGATGGGAGGAAGGAAATGAAATGGTGATGGTCACCTTGGTGGATGAAGTACACCACAAACTGGACAGGGAGAGTGTGTTCCTGTTGGTTCTCTGGACCTCTCAGCCCCCCCCCCCCCCCCCCCCCACCCCCGGCTACATGCCTGGCAACACAGCAACAATATCATCCAGTGTTGTGGAAATTTCTCCTCTACCAAATGCCATGAAAATTAAGGGACTGATCATTTTGTTTTGTTTCCTATAAGCTGGCACCCTCCTTATCCACATGTCATAAGGAATTGAAGATGTGGATGTTTCGTCGCATATTCGATTGATGATTCCTGATAGATGGCTCCTAACCAGGATTTTAACTCAGTTTCTATTTTGATTACTATACTTTTAAGTTAAGCTGTAATTATCCTGTTATAATTGCTCTATTCCTTTACTATTTTTCGTTCTATCCACCTTATTGACCAACCTATCCTTTGACTCATTTTGCATATTGGTCCCCTCCCCCCAAGAATAAGACTAGAGGTACCTTTATTGTTGCTTATGATGCTTGTTTTGTTTTTTATGATGATGCTGTTTTATGTTGTTTAAATATTTTGTTGTTCTGTTTTTAACTGTATGTTGCCTGGGCATGGCCCCATCGAAGCCGCCCCGAGTCTCTTCGGGAAGATGGAGGTGGGGTAGAAAAATAAAGTTCTTCTCCTTCTCCTTCTCCTTCTTCTTCATGCGTGATCTCATTTCTGTGTACGAACCCACACAATCTCTTCGATCATCTGGAGAGGCCCTGCTCTCGCTCCCACCCCTTCGCAGGTGCAATTGGTGGGGACGAGGGAGAAGGCCTTCTCTGTGGTGGCCCCCTGACTCTGGATCTCACTCCCCAAGGATATCAGACAAGCCCCCACATTGGCAGTCTTTAGGAGGAGCCTGAAAACGTGGCTGTTTCAGTGTGCCTTCCCTAAATAAGGAAACAATGCTCTGCTCTGACCAATTCCCTGCAAAATGTCCCCAGAAGCACTTTAACTACCCGTTGGGTTGGTCTCCCTACATTATCTTTTAAAACCCTCCTGCTTAGATACATCCTACCTCTGTCCACACCCAGTGTTTATTTTAGCAAGTTTAATTTATTACATCTGGCCCGGCCATAAGGTTTTAAATTCTCTGTGTTATTGTTTATATGTGAGTTATATTAATTGTACTGTTTTATTTGCTTGCTGTTTTGTTTTTACTGATGTGTTGCTGGGCTTGGCCTCATGTAAGCCGCCCTAAGTCCCCTTGGGAAGATGGTGGTGGGGTATAAACAAAGTTTTATCACCATCATCATCATCAAAATCATCATCATCATGAATTGTATTTCTAGGGCTTATATCTCTGAAGACATCTTCTGAAGGGTATGGGCAATGGTAGGGAAATGTATGGAAGAGAAAATTGAAGGGATTTCTATTCCCAAGTGATGAAGACCTCCGGTGCTTACCTTGAGTTTGTGAAGCAGTGAAGATTATGGAGGAAATAGATTTGCAAATCCATTGATTAAAAAAAAATGTGGGCTACAACTGTTCCAAAATTTGGGGTGATGCAACAGTGATGCTGATCCCCTCCCTCATTCTCTCCTCATTGGAGTTTGAAAATGACATTCTTAAAACCTTGCAGTTGTCATGGTTGCACATTCCCTAAAGAGCTATCTAACAAGCAGTATAAAATATAAGTCAGAATATAAGATTCGACTTGGAATGATGTGCAGAACTGACCATACTGGTTGTTAAATAGGAAATAACAATCAGAAATACAGACAACACACACACACACACAGCCACACACATATACGTATCCATCCAAACCTACATTACCTATATCATAGAGAACTGTGTGCCTTTCCTATACTCTTTTTCCCATTACCTAGTTGCGGTTAGCTTTGCTTATTGTTCCAGGTGGCCTCTAATAGCGTGGCTTGTTATTTCAGTCTCTGACTAACAGGGGCAAGTGAATAGCCATCTCAATCACCCTTAAGAGAAGCTATTGTTGCAAGGGTAATTGAATGTTATCCCGGTAAAACAAAGGGGAACAAGATGTGATAGCCATATCATCTTGAAATAGGCTCTACACATAGGCGGTTCATCCTCCCCTAAGGGCCCTGGCTTTGTTAGAACAAGATTATGAACTCCCTCTTCCGAAGAAGCTTCATCATTTTCCACATATTTCCCATTGGTCATGGGCAGGCAAGATCAATAAAGATATAATCCAAGAGACAGCTGCAAAGACAAAGGTTCCTAATGAATTCCAACCCAGTCAGTCAGTCCAAACATGCATCTTGTCTACTGGGAATTCACAAAGAGCCATCATTCCAACATGCCTACAATTTCCCCATGGAGGAGAAAAGAGCAGGATGACAGAAAGCATCAGATGGCTCTTGCTCCATCTTTTTTTAAAGTAAGATATTATCTCCAGTTCACTTATTATATCTGCCAGCATCACCTCTGAAGGAAAAGAAAAACCTCGAGGGGGAGGTTGAGAGAGAGGAAAGAAGGAAGGGAAGAAAGGAGGGAAGAAGGAAGGAAAATCAACAGACTGAATAAGAGAATAAAAGAATGTTAATAAGAAGTACCATAGGGGGGGGAAATCCTACATTTATGACTTTGACATGCACCATTACAGTTAGAGAAGATAAAGATCACCTTGATGGATTTTCTCGTACTTCCATCAAATTTCATCATAAGTAATTTTAGAAGGTTCTTGCTAAAGAGAACAAGACACATATGGCAAAATATGTTTTTTGTATATATATATATATATATATATATATATATATATATATATATATATTGTAGACCTGTGTGATCAATGAAAAAAATAGTGCAATACTCATTACAAATTTGGGGGATGGGGAAAAACAGTTTCTAAAGCACTTCTGAAAATGGACGGGATGTGTAATGTAACTATAATGAGTTAACTACTTTTTCGTTGTACTTGTCCATTTAGTTTTCTTGGCAAGAATACTGGGGTGGTTTGCCATTGCCTTCCCCAGGGGTCGCGTTTGGTCTGACCTCTCTGCCATGACCGTCCTGTCTTGGGGGTCCATGAGGTCACGAAGAGTCAGAAATGACTGAACAAATGAACAACAACAACCAACTTTTTCGTTACTCTTTCTCCCCCATTGTTAGAGCTATTGGCATGAAACTTGCTACTCGTACACGAGCCAACAAAATCAAACTTTTTGTAATCATCAGAAATGAGAGTAGCAGAGTTTAAAATCAATTTTATTCTGATTTTAAATATGTCTTTATTTTTTCCCCATCACATCAACTTTTTAAAATATGACTAATGGTACATTACAGCGGACTATTGTAAAGTATGCACATTTCATATCATATTCATGTAACACAAGCCAACAAGTTTTTTTTATCTATATATAAAAACATGCTCTGTGCATAATGAGTACCCTACAAACAAAAGAACCAAACAACGAAATCACACCAAATTTGGCAACAAAACGTCTCACAACACAAGGAGTGACCATCACTCAAAAAATTATGATTTTGTCATTTGGGAGTTGTCGTTGCTGGGATTTATAGTTCACCTACAATCAAAGAGCATTCTGAACTGCATCAACGATGGAATTGAACCCAAACTTGGCACACAGGACTCCCATGACCAACAGAAAATACTGGAAGGGTTTGGTGGGCATTGAGCTTGAGTTTGGGAGTTGTAGTTCACCTACATCCAGAGAGCACTGTGTACTCATTGATGGATCTGGACCAAACTTGGCACAAGCACTCAATATGTCCAAATGTGAGCACAGATGTAGTTTGGGGAAAATAGACATTGACATTTGGGAGTTGTAGTTACTGGGATTTGCAGTTTACCTACAATCAAAGAGCATTCTGAACCCCATGGACGACAGAATCGGGGCAGACTTCCCACACAGAACCCCCATGACCAACAGAAAATACTTAAGGCCATCCAATCCAACTCCCATCATCAGGGCAAGAAAACGTAATCAAAGCCCTCCTGATAAAGAACCATCCAGCCATAGATAGGTAGATAGATAGATAGAGATACATAGATATGATTCACACATACACAGATATAGTATCATAGATTTGAAAGGGACTCTTAAAGAAGGACTATGATAAGTTGCATGTTCCAGAGTAGGCAAATCAGACACTCTCCACATCAACACTGACAAAGAAACAGCAAAAAATACTGTTTACCCACAAGCATAAAGAAATTACGTATATTAGAAACCAACAATTTCTCATTACTTTATTTTCCAAATCAACAGACTGGGCCACAGCAACGCATGGCAAGGGACAGCTAGTCAGATATAAATTTAGGTAATTCTTATAGAGTTTTTTGTGCTGAATTCAGATATGTGTTTATTTTTTATCTGTCGCATGTTGTTTTTGCAATGAAAATGGCAAGACTGAATAAGATGTGTATAACCAAATAAACTGGGATATCTCACTGCCAAATTTCCAATGTTTGTATATGTGTGCGAGGTTTAGCTTCCATGCACATGCATTGTCCACTTTGCTTTATACAGTACAGATATCAATGTGGTGGTGGTTGGCTGAGCCATACAAGGAGCTTCTCAGGGACTGGCATTTGATGTGATGGCAGTCTGGACTCACAACTGACTTCTGATAACCAATCATCATTGGCTTCCTACTACAATGAGCTAATGAAAAAAACTCGCTTGCAAAACACACACACACAACTACTGTATCTTGGCAGACAGTTAAAAGACAATTGATTCGATCAGTAACCATTGTTTATTTGCAGGTGCTTCCAGGAGTATAATACTATTCTATTAAAATTCCCAATAAGAAATTATTTCCTCCATAAGGCATGTTGGTGTGTGTTTAATATTACAGCAAATCCAATTTCACACTGCAGAGTTTACAAGTGAAGTTACTTCTGCCAATGGATCATAGGAATTGGTAAATGCTCTGTAACAACTTGTATTGATGTTTAGCCCTGAAAGCTCCAACCTTTGTTATACAAACACAGGTACCTGATTGATTCCAATGATCACTTGGTAGAATGCAGGACAAGTTATGGCAAAAAGAGGGAGAGCTGAAGTGTGACATAAAGAAAGGTCACTTTTTATTCCTATTACAGAGAGAAGGATAAGGAGAAATGGTTCTATATAATGTCAACAGATGCTTTATGCTTCAGTTTAATTTATTTTCTGTGACCCTATAATAATATAATAATAAACTTTATTTATACCCCGCCACCATCTTCCCGAAGGGGACTCGGGGCGGCTTACATGAGGCCATGCCCATCAATACAGAAACACAATATAACACAAAGCACAACAGAAAATCAGAAAATAAAATAACATAAAATACAAAAATACAAAATGTAAATATACATCACAACAATATAAAATCAAAACATTAAACCACTAAAAATGAACACAATGGGCAGGGCCAGTACAAAAATTAAAATTTTAAAACACTGGGAGATAGGGCAGTGTAAAATATCAGGAAGGGGATCCAGGAGATAAGGTAAGAGTTCATTGCACAAACCAAGGAATAAAGTGCTTCTGATGACATTTTACACAGAGTTTGGTCAGGGATTATCATACATTCAGTCACAACCAAGTTTTCAGGTTCCTCCTAAAGATTTCCAGGGTGGGGGCTTGCTAATATCTCTAGGGAGTGAATTCCAGAGCCGAGGGGCCACCACAGAGAAGGCAATCTCTCTCGTCCCCATAAGCAGTGCAAACTATCTGATGTGGGAAAGCCAGCAATTTGGACTTCTCCCCATCCATAAGGACCAGTATTATATTTGGGCTTTTAACTTCTTTCTTTACTGGAAATGCACTAGGAACTTGAAGGCAATGACTTTTTGACCAGCACCATCCCATGAACTACTACTCTGAGCACTACTGCTATAAAGAACACACCTACACAGAGATAGCATGATAACGTGTGATCATATAATTCCACTATAGAAACTGCATATGAAGATAAGTGTTCTGAATGGGAGCATGTGTGTAATAGTTATTATTAGATTCATACAGAAGAAATGGCTATTGGGCACTGAAGCAGTTGCAGAGTTGACCCAACAGTGTTATACAGTGATACCAGGTTAACATAGTTGACTACATACAAATCAAGATTTAGAAGGTTTATTCTCCAGTTCACTGTCCCTGAACTTTGAGTGAGACTGTGAACTGCAACAAAGAAAAGGTACTACTTCATTAAGACAAAGGCAGAAGAAAAAGGTTCTACCATTTAGACCAAGCACAACCAATGCTGTAGTGCTTTATTACTTGGCTATTTTAAGGGGTGCCACACTCTTTTATTTTTAAAGGCAGCCCTAGGATCGATACATAACACATAGTGAACCCATTCAATCGAGTGTTGAACTGTGAGAAATCACATAAGTAAATTCCATTGATTAAATGAGACTATAGTCTAGACTAACAACAGAATTCAGGCCACAGATGACATTCAAAATCTAGAGTCCCTGACAATAGGAAGGAGAAGAAATTTGACTGATTTCCTTTTATTATGAGTTTGCATAACTAACAATCCCAATACACGCATGAACTGGTATGAAAGCACTATTTAGATCAGTAGTTCCCAACCTGTCATCTGTGGACCACCAGTGGTACACAAGAACTGAAATATGGTCCGTGGCCTCACTGTTACTACACTGTTGCAATGAGAGTGACTGGTCTCACAAAACCCTCTTATGGTTTTCTGTGGGCAAGTAGATGGCAACTACTGGATGGCATGTGTTCTTTATCTGAAACTAGAGGTGATGTGGTTTATCCAATGCAATTTTTCTGAATCGGCACCCAAAATATGTATGTATGTATGTATGTATGTATGTATTTATTTACTTAACTTGTATACCACTTTTCTCAGCCCTTAGGCGATTCAAAGCGGTTAACAGCAGCAATTTCAACGTACACATTACAAAACTATTTGAACATTTAAAAACAATAGCATAACAACAATTAAACATCAAATATTTTGGTTATTTTGAGCAAAAACTTATTTGTATCCCTTTTGGTACTAATGTTGGAGAGTGGCCCCTGGCCAAATGGTCCCTGGTCAAAAAAGGTTGGGAACTACTGATTTAGATGCTGTATTTGGCTGAATGTTATGAAAAAATTCTGTGATCTAAAACTAATCAAGGATAACTTTACTTAGCAGTTATTACATCATACATCTAAAGACACTAATAAACTTAAGATGTGGCCTATCAACTATCATTATCACAATTGTTGTATGTCTTCAAGGTGACTCCAACTGCAGGCAATCTGTTTGTCATTGCCTTCGTCTTAGGCTGAGGGAGAGTTGTTTGCTAAAGGTCATCATGTGGGTTTTCATGGCTGATCCAAAATCCGAACCCTTGTCTGCTGTAGTCTTAGTCTAATGATCAAACTACTATACCACACTGGATAAAATCACAGTTAGCATATTATTGATTTAAAAAAATAACCAAGAAAACTATCTTTTCATTTTTGCATTGTACTGTCCTCCAGTCATTTGAGTCATGTTTCTCAATTACTACCAATTGGGTACCTGACCTGATCCCATCTCAACATACAACACCCTATTTGACATTGCACCAATGCAGCTGATATGAGCCTTAATGCCCTTTGTCATCTCTTCCAATGCCTAAGTGGCCCTAATAGAAAACAGTTTGCCCAGTGGTTCCTCCTTGCAGCCTTTGATTACGAAAAAATAGGACATTATGCAGTGGCGGCAGCTGTCCTCTGCCGTCTGGAAATCCTGTATAAAAAGGTTTACAAGGTTCATTTTGCTCACCCGGTCATTATTCTCACTCTACAGTGGCTTTAGCAGAACAAGCTCACTTGGCTGGATCCTTTTCCACATACCAGTATGGGCATTTATTTGCATTCGTGTTTGAAAAGAACATGGGTGAGTTAATAAAGCCAAGCTGGTGGACTGTCAGTGCCAGCCCCCTGCTTCCAAACATTAAAATGGTAACCACATATTTCAAGAAAATGCTACAATTGTATGAATGCTACAATCAAAGAAGAGTTCGGAGAGTTATTCATTAAAAACTCTGCAATCATTTGGAACAGGCTGCAGAAGCAGAATGTGCAAATGCAAAACAAATGTAACCTATTTCATACTTCTCAAAATATAATGTAAGCTTTTGACAAAAGTTGACATAAGTGGGGTGGAGAGATTGGCTGAAATAAAGGAAAAATTATAGGAGTGAAGGGAAACACAAATGGGGCTTCTTGGAGAGGAATAAAGCTTCAACTTTTGGACCCCTAGTTTAAAAAATGTTGTGTTCCCTCAACCAAATGGTCTTCTACACATCCAAGTGCACCATTTGGTCAGATTGTCAGGAAAATGACATAAGAATGGAGGCTAGAACATTGGCACACTTTTGTAGCAATTTTATTGATTATCCCTTAGGCTATATCACAATATCAAACAACAAGGCTTGATAAGGCATGACTGCACTCTATGTAAGTTAAAATAAGACACTTATAACAATACAGTAAATAAATATGATAAGATATTGTTCTGTCGCCGCTGGGCTTGAAACGAAGTGCTTTTAAAACAGGATGTGAAACTTTAGCCCAACGGGAAGCCAGGGGCCCCGAAGAGAAGCCTTTAGCGAATTTTCCCCCATTAAACAGTCTTTAGAAGGCTTGAGCTTAAATACAACAAAGTCTTTTATTGATGAACAATTAAACAGAAACTTCTTTTGTCTTCAAAGATTAAACAAATGCTTCCAGGCTTCAAACTGGTGGCTTCTAACTATTTCTTTGCTTTACTTCAAAGGAAAATCCCTTTCTAGCTCCTCCCAGGCTAACTGTGAACCTAAGACTGACTGATGTGGGTCCACTACCAGGCTGAACTGCGTCTCAAACCCGAGTGGATGTACCAGTAGGCCTGTAGTCACTTAGCTGGAGTTCTTGGTGTTTAAAGCTGTTGTTCCCTCTGAAATTCTTCAGGGCTGTAAGGCTGTTTCCCTGGAACCTTTGGGAATCTTTAGATGATCTTAAGACTGTTCTCCCCCGGGAAGTCTTAAGGGTTGAAGCCTTCGTACAGGAGAAAGTCTGTACACATCCTGTACATTGACTTCCTAGCTGAGACTAACAGAAAAATGGCCCCCTTCCCTTCCCAATTGCCCTGAGCAAGGGGCAGGACCAAACTCAACGATGATGGACAGGTGGCTTGCCCTGTAACTGCAACCAAAAGAAGCCACCTATCTGCAGAGTCTCTGAAACTTAGGACTGCAAACAAACATTCAATGCCAAGCAAACAAAATTGGAGCTCCTGGTATAGCTGTACCAGAACAGATATGATAAAACTGAGTATATACATCATATTTCCTTATCAACTCTACAATTTACCCCATTCAGCCCCACATATGTGGTTCTCAAACCTATTGTTTTGCTTAAATACAGAGCTGTTTTATATGTTATTTTTGGGTCTTGGCCACACATAAAATATGTTGTTCTGATGTGAGATTCCCAATACACTGTCCATTTGATATATGGACCAAAGGAGAAGTCTCTCACCTTTTGATACAATTTATAATCAAATAATATGTGTGCTATAGCCTCAATTTCAGGTGCTCCACAGATACAAATCCATTCATTATAAGGAATGCTGTTAAATTTCTCACATCTGACCATTGTATCAAGCTATTCAAATCTAGCTGGAGTGAATACCTCCCTAAAATATTTTGGTATTTGCATTTTTAGGTAGTTAGCAATTTGAAAGGAACATTTATATTGACTCACCCATTTTAGGTTGGAAACCTTACTGAGGGCGACTATATCTGGCACATCTTTGTAGAAAGAGTGTTTCTCTGCAATGGAACATTTTGCCCATGTAACTCGTCCCACCTTTTGAGTGAGAGCACTCGTTGTTGGTGTCGCTTGTTTCCCCTTTCCTTAAGCTCACCCCTCCACTGACTCAGAACTATTAAAGACTCAAAAGCATATAAGAGTTCTGGAAACATCCCTGGTTATCTTGATAGCTGTTAACCCTACAAAGCTACAAAGAAAGTGGAAAAAGAAAGCAAACTCAAGTTGAGTTCTGTCAATAAAGCAATTGTACTGAAGACACAAGAGGTAAAATTATTGATTAACTTGATATGGATTGGGCCTAAAGTGAAGTACTCCAAAGAATGGAACTCTTAGTGTACACTTTAAGTAAAAAAAAAAGAAAAGAAAAATGATACTTCAATACACAGCAGTGCAGGCTGGAGTAGACTCTACAGATGTGGAATTAAGACAGGCAGTAAAAATCAAAAGACTCTCATAAACATACACACATAGGGGCTGTCTGACTGAAAGAAAGATGTTATAACAAAGCAGTAGGCTTGTTTGATTAAAAAAAAATTGGTTCAAAACTCATTTTGGATATAGGGGGTGCTGGTGGTTCGATTCCAAAGTCAATTCCGATTTTCACAGAAAAAAATGTTCAAAACTTTTCAAAACTTCCGAGACTTCCGAATCCTTCCTTAATGGTTTGAAAGTTTTGTTTCCTGTTTCACTGGGTAGTATTTACTTTGAAAGTAGTTGTTTTACTCCAGAAGTGGGGGGGGGGGGCAAAGGGAGGAAATTCATCAACTCTGGTTTAAAACACTTCCCAGGCTTAAGACAGAAGCGAGGGGAGAGGAGAAGGAGGAAATTCATCCACTCTGGTTTAAAATGGATTGGGCTGAGACCAGTGACCAGAAGCAGAGAAAAGCTGAATAATTTCCGACTCACTTCTTTGTAACAGAAATGGCGGAAAAAACTTCAGAAGGGCAAAGAGACTTCCGGTTTACTTAAAAATTTCAAAATCACTTCAAAAAGCTAATCTTTATGAATTTATTCTGAATTATGGAGATTCTGACCGATCCTAACCATGGCTTGAAGGCAGACATAAGGATCTGGTATGTTCATGCAGCTGTCAGGGACACATAAGACTACCACTAAGTAGACCTTACTACACAGCTCAGCAAGAATGGTAGCAATGAGCTTGACAGCTACAATCTTTATTTTCCATATTTATTACCATACACCAACTAATTGTTGTAATGCAGCATCCAGTGCTCCATCACATTCTAGTATGGGAGAAGAGGGTAATTTATCACCTGCTAGATATTTGCTGTTCCAGCAAGCATAACCAATAGTGAGAGATGCTGGATTTATAATCCAACAACAATATCTGGAGAGTGAGTCCTATTTCTGAATAACAGAAACACATTAAACCACATGGTGACAATTATCACTAATGACTTGAAGATGGCACTACCATGATAGGAGGCATTTTACTGAACTCCAATATTTTTAATTGTTGGGTTGTTGTAGGTTTTTCGGGCTATATGCTCATGTTCTAGAAGCATTCTCTCCTGACGTTTCACCTGCATCTATGGCAAGCATCCTCAGAGGTTGTGACGACCTCACAACCTCTGCGGATGCTTGCCATAGATGCAGGCAAAATGTCACAAGAGAATGCTTCAAGAACATGGGCATATAGCCCCAAAAACCTACAAAAACCCAGTGATTCCAGCCATGAAAGCCTTCAACAATAATTTTTATTGTTGTTGCTCCATCTTGCCCTGATGGCAAGTGTGTGTCTTTTGAAACTGGCTTTGGAATTTCAGTGCAATGCAGTATTGTCTGTTCTTTCTTTGTACAATTTTGAAATCTTTGCCTTGCTGTTCATCACAGTAGAGCATCTATCCACTTTAAATCTGGTTGCTACCTCCTGCAGAATTCTGAGGTTTGTAGTTTAGGGAGGGCTCTTAAACTACTCCATCAGAGAGGTCATGGGCCTCACTAAACTACAAGCCTCAAAATTCTGCAGGAGACAGCCATTGGATTTAAAGTGGATAGATGCAAGCTGTTCAACAGTGGAACGCTCTGCCTCGGAGTGTAGTGGAAGTGCCTTCCTTGGAAGATTTTAAACAGAGGCTGGATGGCCATCTGTCAGGGGCACTTTGTGCTTTTCCTGCATGGCAGGGAGTTGGACTAAATGGTCCATGTGGTCTCTTCCAACTCTATGATTCTATGCTCTAGTGTGATGAAGGACTACGTTTTGGATTTATTACTGGGTCACCTTGCATGCAACTTCAACCATAAACCACAAACCGCTAGTTGTGCCTAAGAATTAATTGGATATGATTAGTGATAGTCAAGCAGTGGTATTGTTATCAGTAGAGGCACCAGTACTGGGCTGAGGAATGGCAACACCAGTATAGATGACATCAATGAGCATCCACAGTATCTATGATGAGCACACAGATTTTCATGCTGTACCTCTAAAATGTAATGGTGGGCATGCCTGGCTACAACTTGTGTTTTGTTAGTTTCATGAAAGTATAACCACGGACAAGGCCATTTATACTCCCAATATTTTAAAAAGCTGCCCTGCTGGGATCCTGCTAAGAGAAGGTGGGGAAATAGCCTGGAAGTAAAGAATGTGAGGCAAATGAAACCAAGGGGGGTTTGGAATGGAAACGCTTGGGCGGCTTTAACTAGAGCTGTCACGGTTTGTAAATGAGCTGCTGCTCCAATTTTTATTAACAAATGGCTTCCATAATAAACATGATTTCTCTCAGGAGTTTGCAGATGAGGTACCACAGGCCAAGATGAATTGCCATAAATGTGCGCCTCCCAAGGGGAAAAGGATCCTTGCCATTTATAAAATATATGCAATGTGAAATACCCTGCACATGCAGATGCACAAGATTATACACACACAAACATCTTTCCATGAATATTCCCACTTTCTTTCTCTCCCTTTCTTTCTCTCTCTCTCCATGTTCATGCTGCAGATGAAGCCACGGCTCATTTTGCCAAGCTGTCACTCACCGTTGTGTTCATTACGAGGAAATGAACTCCATTCCCAGGCATCCTGGAGACAGAGAGTAATTGGGTTCTCTGAAGCCTTTTCACTTAATTTACTCAAGTTGTATTTATTTCGTACAGAATTAGTTTTTTAGCAGCTGACGGACGGGGCATCAGAAAAAAAAAATCAAGCCAAATGGATGGGATAATAAACTCAGGGAGAGAGAAACCAACATCTCTCTCCGCGTCTGCCTATCCATCCCTTGCTTCCATCTTGCCTCCTTTTGCATTTCAAATTCTTGGCACAATAATGCAACAGATCTTGCACCAAAAGTTGCAAGAGATAGAAAGACACAGAATCAGTAGTATCCAATTTTGAAATAATCCATGAATACTTACATGTTCCATATCAATCTTGGGTGCACCAATACCAACTTGGAGATAGCTTCAGACTAAGGACCAGAACTTTACTTTTATTGGAATGTTTCCTTACAGAATCAAAGACAATAAACACGTACCAGGAAGACAGTAGAAACTCAAAAGGCAAGGCAGTAGGGCAACCCATTAAAAAAAGAAGCAGCCTTATAGCCAGGGAGAAGGTTGTGTAAAGAAGCAAAAGCAGTCAGCCTGTAGAAAGAGTGTTGGACTTATCTTGGGGAAGATAATGATAAATTCTTTTGGTAGTCTAAATCTGAGGGCCTGTAGTGACAATTTCAAGTGTTAGTACTGAAAGAACAATGTTTATTGTTAAGCATTGGAGCAAATAAAATGGCTTTACTTGATCTAATGGTCTGTTGCCTCCTTGAGGATTGATAGAGTCCAAAGCCCACGATGTGCTGCTCCCCATGCAAAGAGATGATGGAGTCACAAACAGTAACCTTAACATCACCGTAACTAAACACTAACTGTAACAGATAGGTCTTAAGGGCTTTTACAAAGAGCCTAAACTGATGGGACCAATCTCTTGAGAATTTTACTCAGTTATTTTTTTCCCAACAGTTCAAAAATATATTTTAAAACATTTTAAAAAGTGAACAAGGGAACAAGAAAAAACTTACAAATCCATCTGCCTGTATTCATCCTTTTCTTCTGTTTATAAAGAATTGGGAAGCCTACTATATAAGACCCAAAGAAAGATGGGCACCACAATTCAAGAGAGATATTGACAAGCTGGAATGTGTCTAGAGGAGGGCGACTAAAATTATCAAAGGTCTGGAGAACAAGCCCTATGAGGAGTGGCTTAAAGAGCTGGGCATGTTTAGTCTGAAGAAGAGAAGGCTGAGAGGAGATATGATAGTCATGTATAAATATGTGAGAGGAAGTCACAGGGAGGAAGCTTATTTTCTCCTTCCCTGGAGACTAAGAAGCAGAACAATGGCTTCAAACTACAAGAGAGGAGATTCCATCTGAACACGAGGAAGAACTTCCTGACTGTGAGAGCTGTTCAGCAGTGGAACTCTCTGCCCTGGAGCATGGTGGAGGCTCCTTCTTTGGCTTTTAAGCAGAGGCTGGAAGGCCATCTGTCAGGGGTGAATTTAATGCAATATTCCTGCTTCTTGGCAAGAGGTTGGACAGGATGGCCCACGAGGTCTCTTCCAACTCTATGATTCTATGAAGGAAATCAGAAGACGCTTACTTCTTGGGAGGAGAGCAATGTCCAGTCTTGATAAAATAGTAAAGAGTAGAGACATCACACTGGCAACAAAGATCCGCCTAGTCAAAGCCATGGTATTCCCTGTAGTAACCTACGGATGTGAGAGCTGGACCTTAGGGAAGGCTGAGTGAAGGAAGATAGATGCTTTTGAGGAGGAAAATTCTGAGAGTGCCCGTGGACTGCGAGAAGGTCCAACCAGTCCATCCTCCAGGAAATAAAGCCCGACTGCTCATTGGAGGGAAGGATACTAGAGACAAAGTTGAAGTACTTTGGCCACATCATGAGGAGACAGCAAAGCTTAGAGAAGACAATTATGCTGAGGAAAGTGGAAGGTAAAAGGAAGAGGGGCCGACCAAGGGCAAGATGGATGGATGGCATCCTTGAAATGACTGGACTGACCTTGAAGGAGCTGGGGGTGATGACGGCCGACAGGGAGCTCTGGCGTGGACTGGTCCATGAGGTCACGAAGAGTCGGAGACGACTGAACGAATGAACAACAACAACATGAAGGAGAAGGAGACACTAAAACAGGTTTGTTTGGGCTTAGAATTTCTTTAGAACTGTGTGCCTTGGTTTCAGAGATTTTCCTCTAGAAAAACAAACCAATATAGCTGGAGTTACACTCAGCATGCCTGTGGTCAGGAACATTAGTTGGATACCCCAGAACATGTGCAATGTAAAGTTATCTGGTGCAGTCTACATTAGAATGCATGGGTGGTGAGCTCAGGGTCTATATTCCGGTCTATCAGAGTGTGGGACAAAAATAAATGTTTTTCAACAGAGCTAAATCCTTGAGTCACTAACACTGGCATCTAATTTCTCCTAGTTTCTAGGGAAGGCAATTCCCCACCAGACTCTAGGCTGGGTCTCCCTACTTCACCAAATACACGCTGTGTGGTTGGCGGTAACGTCTGAGTAAACAAAACAAGCAAGGAAATTGAATTGTGAGGAGGAGGCCAATCAGAATCATTGCCATGGGATTTACTTCCCCGGCCCCATCTTGAATTAAAATGCAGTCATATAAGCTCTATAGTGCATTGCAAAGGGATGCAATGTGGGTTAATAAATATTTGCAAGGCATATTGGACTCCCCAGATGAAAGCGGTGATTGAAGTCCAGAAGACCGCCAGCAGAGGAGCAAGAACTAAATCCTCCTGCCAAACTGTCCCACCTTCTCTCAGCAGGAGGCAGGGCATTGCTTCAGGTATTCTAATTAAAAACCCCTTATCTTTCCCCCAGCAGGCACTGACTGAAATTTCATGGGTGTAAGGCAGAAACTCCTCATTTCCAATAGCATCTCAGTTGGGCCCTTGCAACTGTGGACGGGTTGCTCATGAATTTTATTTTCCAATATGCAGAATCTTTCTACCAGTGGGAAGAGGCAGGGCAGTGGAACAGACAGAAGAAAAAGCATGAAAAAAGTCTCTGCATAGAGCCTGAGGGAATCCCCACCATCACCACTATGAAATGAGAAGCAAGATTGGGTTATGGACTTTGTGGGATAATGAAAACGCCACCTTCTAAGAGACAGGTACTAGCAGGTAGCTAGTGACTGCATCAGTATATGATCCACTGTAATGATAGGGCATGAAAAGGGAGAAGTGGGTTGAAGATGCATAGAGACAGCAAGTGATGCAACTGGAAACTACTGGGCCATTGAAAATAAGATAAGGCGTGATGCACCAGCTCCTCAATACGGGAGCCATCTTGTCCACACCTTAGCAGGAGCAGGGTGGATCCTTGAGAAGAAAATGAAACTTATCTGAGGGCTAGTAGTGCCTAGTAACACCACAGAACATAGAAAAATTCTATGTGTGTCATAGTGTTGAAAAGACTAAATGGGATGGATGTCTCTGTAGAAATGGTAGCAAACATTGCTAGGCCTATTTTGCTGCCTGCTTAGCCACTGATAAATATATCCCTCTCTTGTCAGCGCTTCACTTCCATATTTCCTTTTCTCCTAATTTAGGTCAACTTATCTGGACTGCTCTCATGCTTATTTTGACTTTCGATTCACCGAAATAGCAATGTCGGCCCACCTGCATGAGAAGACCCAATCCTTTTTGTCTCAGGTTTTGGCACTGAAAACTGATGGAATGTTCAGGTGGAAAACAGAATAGCGAGGCACCTTGACTTCCCTCAATCTAGTCACTATACTCCTTTTGATGTAACTCAAAATCCCATTGGCTTTTTAAGCTGCTGCATCACACTGTTGTCTCATGTTCAACTTGTTGTCCACCAAAACACCAAGATTTTTTTTCCCCCACATATACTGTTGTTGAGCCAAGCATCACCCACCCTGTATCTCTGCATTTCAATTTTCATCAGTTTAGTATCTTACATTTGTCTTCGTTGAAATTCATTTTGTTAGTTTTGGTCCAGCTCTCTAATCTATTATGGTAATTTTGAATTCTGATTCTGTCCTTTAGTGTATTAGCTATCAATCCTAATTTGGTGTCAACTGCAAACTTGATAAGCATGCCCTCTAAACCTTAATCCAAGTCATTAAAAAGATACTAAATAGTACTGGGCCCAGGATCTAATCCTGCAGCACTCCACTAGTCACTTATTTCCAGGATGAAGCGGAACCATTGGTGAGCACCAATTACAGATCCACCTAATAGTAGCATTGCCTAGCCTACATTTGACTAGTTTCCTTGCATCTTTAAAAAATGGATACAAGAAGCTAAACCAGAAGATGATCATTGGGAAAAAAACTAGAGCAATGATGGCTCGAATAAAGGAAGAAGGACCAACTTGTCAATGGGGGGAGGGGGGAGGGTTAAGGGGTGGAAAGAAAAAATGTATTGAAACTAAAGCAATGTAAAGATAAATGTATTACAAATAGTTGTTTACAATATAATAAAGATTTTTTTTTTAAAAAAAGACTAGTTTGCTTGCAAGTTCATGAGGGCCATAATGAAATCAAGGTATGCTACATCCACAGCATTCCCTGAATCTACCAAGCATGTAACTCTATTGAAAAAAACAGGTAAGATTTTATTTGTTTAGAGAAATCCATGTTGACTTTTAGTAATCACAGCATTCCTTTCTAAGTGATTGCAGACTTATCAATTATTACTATTATGATAAACATATAGAATGAAGTCTTTGGTGCCCATTACTATCATCAAATGCACTCTTGATTTTAGAGGTGCAACAGAATTTAACAGAACCTATGCTTGCTTGTATGGGTATGTTTAGAGGACCCTGGATGATTTTGTGCAAGTATGGTTTTCCTTCACTCACACTGCATTATAGATGTTCTATTTTGGCTGGTTGCAATCTAATAGTTTACCTGCGGAGTTTTCTTCTCATCTGTCAACTGTCCACTCAGTACACTGGACAACAATTAATTCCAACATTTTAGCTCAGTATGGACAACGATCAGCAGTTGACCTGAAGAAAATGCATGCATTTTTATTCAGCCTATGGCACAATAAGTTATGTAGACATTTCCATCCATTATTCAGCATAATTTATCTGGTATGTTAACATCAGCAGTTTGTTAGCAGAAAATACTGTGAACGTGGTTTATTTTGGGGAAGGGGCAAACTGAAGAGCCAGAAAAAAATAACCTGATTTATAAACTGGACTATAAATCAACTATGATCTAAAAAATGACAACCCATCAGGGAGAATTTGCTGTCATTCAAATCATACTGTGATGACTTTCCAGTCTTTCCAGTAGCCTGGTGTTTCCAAGTGCGAGCCTTCAAAAACAGTTTGCAATATGTGTTATAGCTTCCAGCGATTTCAGATGTTGTTGATCAGATCATTTGTGAAAACTTACTAAAGATATGTCACATCTATTAAGTTCTCAGTGGTTGCTTGAAAGATGTAAAATAAGCAAATGTTCCCACCATCTGTTTTACCCCTGATCATATGTCCCAGGACAGAAAGATGCATGCCTTATTTATTTCTTGCATTCCACCCTTCCTCGCAAAGAGCTCAGAAAAGCCTTTAAACGGTTATCTCACTTACTCTGGCCAGCAACTTTGATGAAGATTCTCTTCCAAGACTTTGTTTTAGGAAAGTTGTGTTCTTTTTTTTTAAAAAAAAAAAATAGATTTCTTTAGATACAAAGGCCACAGAATTGTGCCTAAGAGGAACTATGTGGAAAGTCCAATCTTATTGGCCACAATGGAAAAGTGTGCAACAGAAGCCCGAAAAAACCTACAACAACCTAGTGATTCCGACGATGAAAGCCTTCGGCAATACAATCCTAAAAATGGTGACCTCCTCACTTCCAAAAGTTTAGCAGACAGTATTTCCTACTATATTTAGATTATATACAAGTGTGCATTTGTATCAATAGATTTATGCTAATTTTATGCAAATTTGGCTCCCTCTCTTTTTTTAGTGATGCATTTTGTTTTTCTCCTAGCCAAAATTCCCACATGCAGAAGCTCAAATATTTAAAAAAGATTGCTACTGAGATGCTACCATGTATCCTATAAATTCAAAGCTTCTAGAGTCACACCATTGCTGTTCAGCATTGAAATACAGATCTACACCTGGAAATATTTGGGTAGGGTTTCAACTTGTTTCCAGCCTGTTATTTTGAACCATTTATTGATCTGTTTTCAGATATGATATGCAAAAAGGGAAGCCCAGCTGAGATTTACTCTACAAATCTCCTGCTGGCTTTGGACTGAAGAAGCTCCCTTTTATTTCTCACATGAGATATGCTACCTCACTGACAGAACAGGCAGCACAAGCCCATACTTCACTACAAGATTCAGCCATTTTTCTGCTACAATATTGTTGCAAAACAGAGCCACTAACTCTATTGGGTAAGAGTACTAGCGTATTAATGATATGATGGCATGACAGCTGAAAAAATGGGGAAACTCTTGGGTTGTTGCCAACAGTTGACAACCTGACCTTTCCTCAAGGGCCATATTATGGAATCTGATTTAGAAGTCATTTGCTAGCTGGAGGACAGTAACCCCATTTCTTGTCACATATATATAGAATCCGAAGCACTGAAAGGGCACTGAGGTTATCTGATAAATTCTGCAAAATGCCATCCTAAACTTAAATGTCAATAGATGTCTGGACACTATCTCTCAAAATCCTCCCTTGTCATATATTTCAGTTCTTGAAAGTGCTTCCAAAACATCATAAGGGAATTTGTGGAAAAGAGGAACAGTGAATAATATGAAAGTATCCTTTGGAAATAAATAATTATGGTACTGTGGGCATTGAATTTTGTCCTGTAAACCGCCTTGAGTTGCCTGTAGGCTGAGAAAGGCGGTATACAAATACACTAAATAAATAAATAAATAAATAAATAAATAAATAAACAATCCAACTAACTAACTAACTATAGACCAGGACCTAGAAGTAGCTAGTTATTAATAATGAGTTATCTCTAAGTTACTAATTTTTTTAGAATTAACCAAACTATATTAATATCATCCTTTAGCATTAACTTAGTTTCATTTTGACCGCAGTATATATATTTTTAAACTGTTGTGTGTGTGTGTGTGTGTGTGTGTGTGTGTCTTGGAACATGCCCATGAGGATATGGAGGTCATATTGTGACCTCAATTGTTTGGTGGCCCTCTACACTTTGCTGGGTAAATATCACAGTACTTCCAGAGCATGTTCACAGATTACTGGGGGCATCATGGAAGTCACCAAACCTTGAAAACATTCAAAGAAGATAAACTACTATATTCTATAGTACAACCAGACTGGTTTCTCAAAACACCATGCAGATATCCAATAAGATTTCATCATGAGGCATGGGAAAATGCATTTAGGTTGATAGAAGGCAGGAGTCTATATCATGGGCCATGGGGATATGAAGGAGATAGAAGGCTATACAATGCAGTGGGGACATTTCATAGAGGGAAGTAGGACAATTATTATCCAGCCAAATCAATAAAGTTTCAGTTTTCTATTCTTCAATTCGGCAGGGAATCATTGGGATTGGTTATGAGGAACTAGTTTTGTCTACTGAAGAAAATATTTTTCTGTTCACATATTATTAAGACATGCGAGGCCACCAGGAAACACAACAAAATACACGCAGAAACCCACATATGGTGGATGGAGATTTATTCCTCATCCCTTCAGTATTGGAAAACACTGAAGCCAAAAAGTTGTATGGTAACCTTTGTCATGCCAAGTCACTGAGACTGATGAATGCTATCTTGCAAAGCCAACTAAAACAATACTGATCCCAGTATTAAGAGTTTCTGCTAGAAAGGCAGAACTAGACTGTTCTCTGGAAGAAGAAAATGTTCATATTATCAAGTCAGATATAATTTTGTCAAGGAACAGCCCTGGTTTCCCATGCCAGAAACCCTGGGGTGGGAGTAAGTTGAGGAAAAGCACCAGGCAATTCTTTTAAAAAAAATCTTTCCTCAACCCTCTCCTTTCCCTCCCACTTCAAAAAGCTGAAATTAAAATGGGAAAGGTCCAGCTTTTGATAACCTTGCAGCTGCTCTGAGTTAGTTCCTCTGGCAGAAATGTAACATTAGGGTCTCCATCCAAACAAGCAGCAGTTCCTAGTTCCAAATGTACCGCCCCTTGCTCCTATGTTAATGGAAGCAAATTCATTTGGGGTTTGAAATAACTACTCCAGGAGGTGGAAAACAGTGGTGGGGGAAGAGAAAGAAGATAATAAAGCATAGGAAATATGCTGGCTCATGCAAACCACCCAATGACTTGGACTCTGTAGGAGATGGCTGCATATGGGATTCGCGGTGGACAATAATGTCCTGGAGCAACTCATTGCATTGCCTGCCATGAAGGGCATTTATTCTCTTGTTCAGCCATTTTTCAAGCTGTCACTGCTGACTTTATAATGGCCTACTAGGCTCTCCTTGGACTTTGGATAATCCCAAAGGTAGAAGAAAGCACCAGAGGAAAATTGCAAAACTTGAACATTACCGATAAATCAATACAGATGGCCTTCGGGGAATATATTGTAGTGAGGCTGCGGGTAGCCAACCAATACATTTTGGGGATTTTGCTCCATGGGTTCCCCATAATTACAGGCCCTTGCCCAGAGACCAATGTATGTTATATTACAAACCAATCTGCTCCCTTCCCAGTCAAAAAACCTGTGCCTTCTTACAGGCAACTGCACTTACTCTCTCCTCATTGCTACAAATTTTCACATGAATGAAGCTTCTTACATTCTTCTAGAATATAAGGACTAGATGGTTTACTAAAATACAAACAGAACTACAAAAATGAAATATATAATGAACTTTTGATTTATGTGGTCCACGAAAGATTTTTCAGTAAAAGATGTATTTTCAGTAGGAATACTACTATGGTTGTTTCAGTTGGGTTAATTTCTTTTTGGATGACCTTGTTTCTGGGTTGTGCACAAACTGGGTTTTGTCTCAATTAGCTCAGGTATCCATGGGCTATAAACACAGTGATTGCCCTGATGAATAGTGATTATCCCTCGTGAGACTATGTTGTTACTTCAGATAGTGACTGCACTTTGTCCTCAATCTTATTAGTATAGTATAGTACAATCCTCTCATATCCATGGAGCACATGTTCTTGAATTTACCATGGAAACAGGAAAATGTGGCTCATAGGGAACTCTACTGAAATGAAGAACTTGTTGGGTCCTCCAGGGTGACTCCAGGAATACTTCCACTACAAGCACATTATGGAATCACAAGAAGGACCCAGAAAATTCCTAGAATCGACATATTTTGTCAAATTTAGGTAGGTGAAATTACAGGTACTGTACAGAATCCACTGCATCCATGGGATTTATGTATAGTTTATCTTACTGGATCTGTTTGTAGCTGGGACTACAAACAGAATCCAGGTCCTTACAATCATTACGGATGTGCAAAAATGGTTCATATTACTTTTCAGATCATGGACTCATAAATTTGGAGCTACTTGACAGCAGTCGCCCTTTTACCAACATGTTCACATTTCTTAACATTTGGGGAAATAATAAAAATAATAACAATAATAATAAGAAAAATAATAATATAATATAATATTATTATTATTATTATTATTATATAATAATATAATTTTATTTTTATACCCTGCCTCCATCTCCCCGAAGGGACTCGGGGCGACATATATGGGGCCAAGCTCAATCAACAAAGTTAAAACATATTTCAAATACATAACATCCGAATGAAACAACAGAAAAACAACATTATAACAATATATAGAACAAGCATCAAAATCAACAACCAAGTATAATTCAACCAAGTATAATTCAAGTCTTGTTGTGGTTGGGCGGACTGGTGTACAACAATTTAGAAAAATAAAGTCCATAGGTCATATAGCAGCAGAAGGATAAGAGCAATTTAGAGGGGATCATTATCACTTTGGATACTACAGTAGTAAGATGTGAGGACAAGACATAGGCCATAGCTGGGGACTGCTGTCCAGGGAATTATTTAATCAAATGCACACTGGAACATCCACATCTTTATATCATTACAAAACATGGATAGGGAGGGCGCTAGCCTAATCTCCCTGACGAGAGCCAGGGAGCCATAACTGAGGAGGCCCTTTCTCTCGTCCCTACCAACCACACCTGAGACAGAGGTAGGAGCGAGAAGAGCCTCCTCAGAAGATCTTAGAGATTGTGTGGGTTCATAGGGAAAGATGCAGTCACGAAGATAGGCAGGTCCTGAAACTGGAGACTGAAAGCAGTTGAACTTGAGAGAAAGTGGAATCAACAGCTCTCCCCATTCCTAGTTATGGAGTTGAAAGAGTATTTTGAGTAATGTAGTGCTGTGAATGCCCAGGTCAATTGGCATACAGGTAGAAAATAAAAAGTATAAGCTCAACAGGTCTTCTTAAGAAAAATAAAATTGATACCCTGACCCTTTTGTTATAAACACACAGAGAAAAGTTGCAGTAGAGAAACCTGCCAGGAAAGCAAAATTGACAGCCTACTTCATCCTGATAAAGGTACTAGGAAAGTGTAATTGTGTCATCATAAATATCAGTTTAGCAAATTATCCTGTGCTCAGGGAAAGAATCCAGGTGGTCAATCATAATAACATTGACAATTGAAGTGATTTCACAACATTTAATTAAGTTATATGGAACCTGCCTATGTGCCTTAATGCTAAACAAAAGAGGGCATAAATGCTGGTAGAGGGACGGAGTTGGCCCTATTCAGTTTGAATTGAGTGGATATGATGAGACAAAGTACTCTTCCTCTATAAAGGTAAAAAGCATGATAGAACCACAAATAAGAGCAGTAATTAAGTCACTAGTATTGTAAAGGCAGCCATAAATAAGGCACTGGGTCATAAAAGTTTGTTCTTTTTGTTCCAGAATGCCGGAGGTGCCATTTGTCAAAGTCAGCCTCTTGAATATTATTCATTGAAGCATTCCAAATCCACCTGATTTAATATCTGTGAAAGATGTCACAGTAATTTCCCATAGTCAAGAGCTAGAAGGGTTGTGCAGAATTCAAAATAACAGCAGTCTTTATGAGCAGATGAAGTTAATGCTTAGGCAAGTATATGGAAATCGACTGAGTAACTTTTAGGCAAGTCACACCCTCTCAGCTCAGAGGAAGGCAATGTCAAAACCTCTCTGAAAATACAAGAAAACCCTGTGACAGGTTCATCTTGGGGTCACCATAAGTCAGAGATGACTTGAAGTCACATAACAGCAAGTTCAAGGTGGGATGTGTACTAGGAGAAACAGCTTCGTGTGTATGAGGTAGGTCTAATTTAATCTGTCACTGAGGGGGATGTCATTGTGAAAATCTCTGCTTTTAACAAGATGGCATTAAAAATATGTAGATGTGCATTATGAGACAAAAAAAGGGGTTCTGCTCAACTCTGAGCTTTTTCTTCCCATTTTCCAATTTTTGAAAATTACTTTTTAAAAACCTGGCATTTTCTGCACACAGATCGCATAGTGTGGTTCATAAAGCCAGCTCATTTGGGTTCATTTCTGAACATCTGCTAGTAATGTGGACTGGGTTGTTAACTCTGGATATGTCTAATTCCTTCTAGGGATGCAGTTCTTTGCTAATTTGGTTCCTTGAGAATGCAACATTTTTTTTCTGCTCTGAGAAAATCTCAAATAAACTGCATAGTTTTGAGGCCATATTCTGTACATTTTGCAAACAGAAATAGCTTTTTTCTGCACCAAAAATGCTGTAATGAGTTGGGGGAGGGGGTATTTGGTGCAGTATTTCCCTTTTTGTGCAAACCCACCCTTTTCTGCATAGTGAATAGCACATAAAACAATTGTACTCACAAAATGTTGTTGCATGTGCAAAAAAGTGCAGTTTGTGCACGCACAAAAGAGCCGTTGTCTCAAACTGTGAAGATTCTCATCAGTCTAACATGTTACCTATGAGGGTTTCCCAAAACTCAAGAAAATGGTTTTATTTTATCATTTTCCATATTTTAAAATATTGTTTCTATTCATAGTGCCTTTACTCTTCCTGATTCCAATTGTGTTTCCAGCTGTACTGCCAGTCTGCAGTTTTCACATTCTAACTCTCTGTATTAGTGGGATGTTGTGAGTTTTCTGGGCTGTAATAATAATAATAATAATAATTATCATCATCATCTTTATTTATACCCCGCCACCATCTCCCCCAATGAGGACTCAGGACGGCTTACATGCAGCCAAGCCCAAACAACAAATTACAATAAAATAAAATACAAGTTGCAATAAAATAAACAACATAAACAGTAAACAATATACACAAAACATTAAGAAAAAAACAGTAAACCAAACATAGTGATAGTGAGCAGGCCGCATGTATATAAAATGATTTAAAAACTCAGGGTGAGATAAAGGAGCAGAATTATTTGTAAGGGAGAAATCGTAGAGAGACAGATTGGCCATGCTCCAGAAGCATTGTCTCCTGATGTTTTGCCTGCACCTATGGCAGGCATCCTCAGAGGTTGTGATGTCAGGAGAGAACATGGCCATACAGCCTGGAAAACTCACAACAACACAGTGATTCCGGCTATGAAAGCCTTCGACAATCTCTGTATTAGCTTTCCTGTTTTAAAAACAATCATTGTGTAAGAGCTAAGGGAACAAGATGGCCTTCTTTTGCCAGTCAGTGCAATATGTATTTGCTTCGCAATGCTGTTGGAGGAAGAAACTGGCAAAACCACCTCTTGAGTATTCCTTTCTTAAGAAGATCAATGGGATTATAGTCCCCATACCAATATTCCAGCCACTGTCAAAAATAGATGATTCCAAATGAAGTTACTTTATGAACCACCTCAGCTTTTTTTCAGACATCAGAGGGCAACATGAAATTAGGACGACAAAGCAGCAAGGGAGAAGAAGCAAAATTAAGTGTCAAAAGTGGCACAAATCACTAAAGATGACCCACCTTAATGATCCATGGATCTACTAGCCCTTTTTAGATTAGGCTAATTGTTTTATTGAGCCATGGTGGTGCAGTGGGTTAAACCTGGCTAAACTGCTGACCTGAAGGTTGGTGGTTCAAATCCATGAGACAGGGTGAGCTCCAGCTTCCCATACGGTGACATGGATGGTAACACATCCGGACACCCTTGGGCAACATCTCTGTAGACTGCCAATTCTCTCACATAAGAAATGACTTGCAGTTTCTCAAGTCACTTCTGACATGATGAAAAAAAAGTTTTATTAATATATTTGTGGGTTTTTGGGGGTGGGCGAAGATATGCTTTTAAATTAATGTCTAATGGCTTATTAAAAGATCGTTGCTAGGTTGCAACGTTATTCTTTTTATATTGTTGTGCTGAGACAATTGTGAGAAGTGATATACTGACATTGTATTTAGATATTCATCACTTTATTTTTGAGTTGCTTTCAACATAGTGCATTGGTGGAAAGTGCACCATATATAAACTAATTATAAACATATAAACAGCCCACACACAAACAAAATCAAGAATTCAAACATGTTAATAGAAGAGGGAAGCCACCCTGACCAGAAATGGTAGATGCTGTATCTACTGCATGTCAGCTGATGCAGCTCAGATAGAAATGTTGCATATTCAAATGCAGTTTCAAGGGTAAAGGAATCTTCCTTCAAAGAGTAGTCCCTAAGGAAAAACAGTGTAATGGCTATTTATGAGTTTTTCTCAAGCATCTAGTTGTCTGTTGCAGGAGTCTTTGAGAAGAACATGGATGTGCATATTTCTTCAAGTGACCTGTTGACTCAGAGTGATCTTTTGAATGTTTTATGACATTGAATACTCTGAGGTGTTTTTGCAACTTCCTTACTCTGAAATATAGCCCACATTGCATGATATTCATTGGTTTCCCAACCAAGTATGAACCAGAGCTTATAAGAAGCATGTTGGATCAGGCCAAACATCTATATGGGCCAATCTGTTCACACAGTGACAAGCCAATTGCCTATGGGAAGCCCACCAGTAATACAACTGCAGACTCTGTCTTGCATTTTCAAACTGTGGATATACAAAGGCATACTTCCTCTGATATTGGAAATATGACACAATGTCACCTATATGTCCAATATGGAACACATCTCACCACACTAAAACAGTGGGTGTGGGTCTTAATGAGACATGCCGTGTTATCACAGGATGTCTATGGCCTACACCATTGGAGAAATTATACTGTTTAGCCGGTATTGCACCATCTGACATCCACCAGGAAGTAGCAGCCAATAGTGAAAGGACCAAGGCAGGGACATCTCCAGCCCATCTTGCCAATGCCTTAAATCAAGAAATTGTTTTCTAAGATCTACAGAGATAATCACAGGAACACCTCAGCAAGCGAGAGTCCAAAAGTAGCAGGCTAAAACCCAAAACCTGAATCAGTGGCTGAAACCAAATGAGAGACTCCCCCCTGGATACACAGAAGACTGGGTGACCTGGAAGGTGCTGAACAGACTGTGTCCTGGCCACAAGATACAGAGCTAACCTTAAGAATTGGGACTACAAATTGGAGACCACGACATGCGAATGTGCAGAAGAGCAAACCACATACCATTTACTACAATGTAGTCTGAGCCCTGCCACATGCATAATGGAAGAGCTTCGTATAGCAACACCGGAGGCACTCCAAATGGTCAGCTACTGGTCAAAGGACATTTAATATAAAGCCAAGTTTTCAAACTTCGTGCTTTTAAAGTACATTACAACTGTACCCTCGGATCACTTCTGATATGATAAATAATTGCCATCAACAACATCATCTCCACTGCCAGGGATAAAAATTTAGACTTGATCCAATCCAATTTTTGATTATATTTTCAAAGCAAGCAAACATGGGTTTATTTACTTCAAATTCACAACAAGCCTGTGATGATTTCACCCCCAACGGTGTACCTGATTTCAGTGAATATGTGGGTGCAGAATTCAGAAAGTACAATAACAACGTTGTACCACATACATCTCCTTCATATTCAATATTTTGTCCATTAATTTGTTACTCAGTTTTGATTAAAATCTTACTCATTCCCATATCACAAAATGCAAATGTCAAAGTAAGTTGTGAAAAACAAACTTATACATGATGGAGCAAATCTGAGATCATTTTCTTTATTTGGAACACCAAATCTCAATAAAATCAGTGAACATTTTATGACCTCTAATTTTGCAAGGTCTTCCTTCAGGTCAGAATCCCCCGTCTCTCATCTTTTATGTTTTATTTCATTTTTATTAGACACTGGTTTCATGCAATGTTCCATAAAAAATTCAAGATGCTGTTTTCGATATATATCATCTAGCAAGCAAATAAACATGCAGGCGAACACCGACTGTACCTAGTGTGCTTCTACACAAAGTCCCCAGCAAGTGACAATCATAGTTAAGGAACGGGAACAAGGAAGGACATTAGAGGACCTATTTATATAGGGGCTGTGATTCCCAGTCACCGTCTGCCACCACTCATAACTAAGGGCGGATGGGAAGGGCAATCTCAGTGCATTTGCAAGCAGATTTAATAATAAGAGGCTGTCTGACTTGATGTGTCAGGCTGTCGGCATAGAGTGCAAAAGAATACCGTGGAGTATGACACAATCCAAAGCAACTCAAGGTGACGTACTCAGCTGCCTCTATTTTAAGGCTCTGAAAGAATTCTTCTCAGCCTTGGAATTTCTCAGATTTGTGACTTGATGTTTAAACACTTTGAGCAAAAGTATTCAATGTGCAGTTTTTCTCAGACTCCCCAAGCAGCTGCACCTTTGCTTCTATACACAGCAATGAAATGAAACTGCCCAAAATTATGCTGGATTTTTAAAACACATTGGGGATTTGGAGGTCTGTGAACAAGATGGACTCTTGACCACCCCTGATGTAAAGAGTCAATATGCATATTTATAGCAATTATGAGACTATGTATTGTCGAAGGCTTTCATGGCCGGAATCACTGGGTTGTTGTAGGTTTTTCCGGGCTATATGGCCATGTTCTGGAGGCAATTTTTCTCCTGACGTTTCGTCTGCATCTATGGCAAGCATCCTCAGAGGTAGTGAGGTCTGTTGGAAGTAGGAAAAATGGGTTTATATATCTGTGGAATGACCAGGGTGAGACAAAGGACTTTTGTCTGTTGGGGCTAGCTGTGAATGTTTCAGCTGATCACCTTGATTAGCATTCAATGGCTTGGAAGGGCCTGGGGGGAATCTCTTGTTGAGAGTGATTTTATGTGCCTGTTTGTTTCCCCTCTGTTGTTTTGTTGTTGTAATTTTTTGAGTTTTTTAATATTGGTAGCCAGATTTTGTTCATTTTCATGGTTTCTTCCTTTCTGTTGAAATTGTCCACATGCTTGTGGATTTCAATGGCTTCTCTACACAGACTACACAGAGAAAGAGTCTGTAGACAGGACATGTTTTCTGAATGCCCAATGGGATGCCGGGGGTGCCTCGGCTGAGAGGTCTTTTGGATTTCCCCATACAAAGTTCTTTTAAAGACATAGAAAGTTCAACAAAGTTTTTTTAATTGTTGCTTAAATCTTCAATAAATCAAATACTTCAAGGCTTTGAATCAACTGGTGGCTTGCTCAAATCTTGTCCACAAGGGACAGGGAACTTTCTTCATAAACTGTTTCTTCCTTCTACAAGGGAAATCCTTGACCCCTCCCTGAGCAATCTAACTTAAGCTCTGCTGGTGTGGGCCCCTACACCCGGTCCAGATTGTGTTATGGCTGCCATGAGTGGTCCTTACCAAACAGAGTCCTTTAGTAGATTTCCAAGAGGAAAGAAGGCTTTCAATTCTCAGCGAAGGCTGACTGTAGAGTTGTGGAACTAAATTCCCCAACAAAGGCTATGCTGTAGTTCTCTGTAGAGCTGTGGGACTGGATCCCACCAGCAAAGGTGTAAAAGATGAAGCTTTCTACAGGTGGAACTGATTCACATCCTGTACGAAAGGCTTCTCTGTGTGAACTGAACTAGAGGTCCCCCTTTTCCCTCCTTAACCCAGAAAAAGGGGCGGAACTAAAGAACATAATGATAATTGATGGGTCGTTGGCCCTATTATTGCAAACCAAGGGAAGCCACCTTATTGCAAAATGCATGAAACATATTTATTTCAATACATCTTGCAAATCCAAAAGGAATAACTTAGTCAGTGTTGGAAAGCATCAAAAATAGTTTGGAGCAGGAGAAACAATATTTCAATGTTTTAAAACCCCGCACAAAACTGCAGCAACAACTACTACAATTTCCAGCATCCTTGCAACAAATGTGCCTTGTCTGGAAAAGCCCGCCTTAGGAGTTGTTTGAGTCAGCCACCCTATGGCTGAAAAGGTCTGATCAGCAAGTCGTATTACTCATATATTCAGCAGTCATTTTTCTATCTACATCTTGTTATGGTACTAAACGAACTTGCAGGTAGCCAAAAAGAAGGCAGGCCAGGCACACCTGGCAGATCTGAAATGATTTGTCAGAGAAAATGGCCATTGCTGCTCACAGATACATGCAGCCGGGAAGAGGTTAAACATAAAGACAGAAATTGCATCTTTCCACCCTGTCAATGAAAACATTACTTATGAAATGACACATTTTTTTAAAAAGAAAATGGGATGGAATGATTTGGAGACCTACATTTGACATTTGAAAACATGTAAACATCTGGTAACAGCTGCCACTGGGGATAGGAAAATAACTCATCTAGCAATCATCGCTGCTGTATCTCAGTCCCTATGGAGGAAAGGTAAGGGAAAATATTCATATTAAGAAATAGCCTGCTGAAGGTCTTAACAGCAGACGAAAGTGCCACAGAAAGCAGTAGCAAACATGGTCATAACAAGCCTTTTACAAAAGTACTGTGTTCTTATGTGTTTACACTTCATGTGGTTTGCTTTTGATGTGTGTTTTTCTGACTTATGGTGAACCTAAAGTTAAAGGTAAAGATTTCCTCTGACATTAAGTCTAGTTGTGCCTGACTCTGGGGTGGTGGTGCTCATCTCCATTTCTAAGCCAAAGAGTCAGTATGTCCAAGATCATGTGGTCGGCATGACTGCCTGAAGCACTGTTACCTTCCTGTCAAGGTGGTGCCTGTTGATCTATTCACATTTGCATGTTTTCAAACTACTAGGTTGGCAGAAGCTGGGGCTAACAGTGGGAGCTCACCCCACTCCCCAGATTTGAACCACCAACCTTTCTGTCACCAAGTTCAGCAGCTTGCTGGTTTAACCCGCTGTGCCAACCAGGGGCCTATGGTAAACCTATCACAGGGTTTTCTTAGCAAGGTTTGTTGAGATGATGACCCTTGTCTCCTTCTGAGGATGCGAGACAGTGACATGTCCAAGGATACCCATTTGGTTTCAATGACTGAGTGAGTATTTGAACTGTAGTCTCCAGAGTCTGAGTCCAACACTTAAACCACTATACTATGCTGTTCTCTGACATTTAGCACTTTAGGTGTATCCTGCAATGGGACAGCAGATGGGTCAAAATCTCACAGAGCCATTTTGTGTTCAATGGAGGCCAACCCTGGTGCAATACTAAATGTATTGGTCAATGTTTAGGTCAGTGTTTCTCAACCTTCTTAATGCGGCGACCCCTTAATCCAGTTCCTAATGTTGTGGTGTCCCCCAACCATAACATTATTTTTGTTGCTACTCCATAACCTTAATTTGGCTACTGTTATGTATTATAATGTAAATATCTGATATGCAGGACAGATTTTCATTCACTGGACCAAATTTGACACAAATACTCAATATGCCCAAATTTGAATACTGGTGGGGTTGGGGAGGGGGGATTGATTTTATCATTTGAGAGTTGTAGTTGCTGGGATTTATAGTTCACCTACAATCACAGAACACCCTGAGCCCCACCAATGATGGAATTGGGCCAAACTTGTCATACAGAACTCCAATGGCTAACAGAAAATACTGGAAGGGTTTGGTGGGTACTGACCTTGAGTTCTGGAGTTGTAGATCACCTACATCCAGGGAGTACTGTGGACTTAAAGAATGATGGACCTGGACCAAACTTGGCATGAATACTCAATATGCCTAAATATGAACACAGATGGAGGTTTGGGAAAATTGACCTTGACATTTGAGAGTTGTAATTGCTGGGATTTATAGTTCACCTACAATCAAAGAGTATTCTGAATTGCTCCAATGATAGAATTGGGCCAAACTTCCCACACAGAACCCTATGACCAACAGAAAATACTGTGTGTTTCTGATGGTCTTTGGCAACCCCTCTGATGTCCCCTCATGACCCCCCCCCCCCAGGGGTCCCGACCCCCAGGTTGAGAAACACTGGTTTAGGTTAAGGTAAAAGTTTTCCCCTGACATTAAGTCCAGTAGTGTCCAACTCTGGAAGTTGGTGCTCATCTCCAATTCTAAGCCATTGTCCGTAGACACCTCCAAAGTCAAGTGGCTGGCATGACTGCATGGAGCACTGTTACCTTCCTGCTGGAGCAGTACCTATTGATCTACTCACATTTGCATGCTTTTGAACTGCTAGGTTGACAGAAGCTGGGGCTAACAGCAGGAGCTCATGCTGTTCCCCTGATTCGAACCTGCAACCATTCAGTCAGCAAGTTCAGCAGCTCAGTGCTTTAACCCACTGTGCCACCGGGATCAATGTTTAGTGCTTGCTATAGCTTTCGTTGGAACGCCCTTTCTCATTTCCATTGTGTTCTGGTACCATCTCAGCAAAGAGTGTGGAGTCTGAAAAGATAACATGTAGTGGCTACTCACAGCCTTCCCATAACCTTCTGGGCAAATATGAGAAATGGTCAGGAAGACCAACAAAGGCAATAGGATTTGCAATGCTCAGCCTTTCATCATATGGAATAATGATTATTTTAAGCAAGTAACTTAAACACCACCTCAGTGTCCACAAAGTTGGTTTTAATCTTACAGGAATTAACAAATCTAAGTTAAGCGAGCTTGTGGATATTCCTGATGACAATCTGAAAATACAAGCAACTTTGAAAAAAGTCAACATCCCAGTCAAATCGTTCTCCAAATGGGCCTGGCTGCTGTTGAGTGAATAAAATTACCTTCTAATCAAATGCATCATTAAAACTACAGACATTAGAGCTAAGCACTGACAGCTTTATGCGTGAGGCATTTAAAGTTAATTAGGATATAGTGCCTTTGTAGATGCTTTAACACCAAGGGGGTAGTTTGAATGGCTCTAAACAATAGTGGTGTTCAATCCTCTACTGCCATCATTGCTATCCGGGGCCATTTTTGGAGCACCCAGTGTGGTATTCATGCCTATACAAGCACACATTGGGCAAAACCTGCCAAATCCAGCTTGGCACCTTAGACCGAACCCCTCCTAATGCTACCAGCTGGCAAGCTCTGCTCAGTGCATCTGGTGGAAATCACAGGACATTCCCGTGCTGCAACCTGGAGATCTCAGAAAAGCCCAGTGTGGACACAACACTCACGGCTGGCCTCGTTTCCGAAGCACTGTGTGAATTAATGAAGAACACAAAGTAGTCTTAACAAGGAAAAGCCATTGATGCAATTCTCTTGAACTACCTTTAATGGAAACCCCAAATTTGTGATCCCTGTTGTTCACAGTAGCAGCTGGCACTTAAGGACTGTTTATACTGTCAAGGCATTGAATGGCAACATCCATTAGTGTCTGCAGGCAAGCAAGTCTGGCGAGAGGACAATGCAAAACCATTGAAAAGGGCTGAAAATGTGTGTCCCGATGAGAAGCCTGGCACATGTCACCCTAGAGCATTGTGATCAGAATTCATCAATGCCTCCCCCTCCCTCTATCCTCACCATAAGATGAAGTCCAGGGGTGATTTCAGATGAGGTGTCTGTTAAAGAATAATCTACCACACCTACAGAATTTTACAGGGGTGCAAATTATATAGGTGTTATCTATATAATCCTCCCATGTTTTTTCACTCCTCTGTCTTGAATGAAAAGAAAAAGAAATAAACAGGGAAGGAAAAGACATAATACCTTTTTATTGTTAACTAGCTGTACCCGCTACACATTGCTGTGGCCAACCATTCCTCCCTCTTTCTTTCCTTCTTTCCTTCCTTCGCTCCCTCTTTCCTTTCCTCCCTTTTTTTCTTTCCTTCTGTCCTTCCTTCTCTATCTGTCCTTCCTTCCCCCTTTTCTTTCTCTTTTTTCTCTCATTTCTTACCCCCTTCCTTCCTTCCTTCCTTCCTTCCTTCCTTCCTTCCTTCCTTCCTTCCTTCCTTCCTTCCTTCCCTCTCTTTCTTTCTTTCTCCCTTTCTTTCCCTCCCTCTTCCCTCCCTTTTTTCTGTATCATCATTTAGCTTTTCGTCATTTAGCTTTTGGGGGGTTTTAAGTACTTTTCACTGTTTTTTGGGGTTTTTTATGAGTTATGGTCACTTGTTGGTCTGTTAGGGGTATAGTGTCCGAATTTCGTGTCAGTTCATCCAGTGGTTTTTGAGTTATTTTAATCCCACAAACGAACATTACATTTTTATTTATATAGACTAGCTGTCTCCTGCCACACATTGCTGTTGCCCAGTCTGTGTATATGTGTTTTTATGTGTATATATTTGTGTATATGTGTATATATGTGTGTTTGTGTGTGTGTGTGTGTATATATATACATCCCCTCACACACATATATGGTTTTGCGCATGCATTGTAATGTTTGGGTTTTTTTGGCTTTTTAAGTCTCTTCCACTGTGTTTTTCAGTGTTTTTATAAGTGATAGTCACTTGTTGGCCTGATACGTGTATTGTGTCCAAATTTGGTGTCAATTCATCCAGTGGGTTTTGAGTTATGTTAATCCAACAAACGAACATTACATTTTTATTTATATAGATAGTGGGAGCTGTCCATCTGGAGGCAGGCTTTTCTCACATTTTTAGCATTTTCTCACATTCTCCTCTTGTTTTCTTCTTCTTTCCCCATCTCTCTCTAGTCTTGCTATGTTAAACATTTAGCTTGACAAGTTTAATGGGGTCTTCCCCATCTTTATGTTGCTGATTCAATACATGTTGCTCTTTAAATCAAAGACTATCACATCAATCAAAGTTTTGGATCTGGATCAAAAATGTGAGCTAGATTATAACTCTTGAATCTATTTCCCATTATTCTAGGAAATGACATCCTTAAGTCTCATTGCCACTGATGTTATTTATTTATTTATTTATTTATTTACAGTATTTATATTCCACCCTTCTTACCCCAAAGAGAATTCAAAGTGAATCACAGAACACATATACAACAAACATTCAGTGCTGTTACACACTGACAAGACAGATAGCTATACATAGATAAAGGTATATGTAAGCTTTCCCATCTTTGGTGTCTTGGAGGTAGTGCTTGGTTCCAGCCACAGGGGGGTGTTGTTGCTCCACTTTCCCTGCCAAAGAGCTTTGTTCATAAACTTTCTCCTTGATCAAATTGCTGGCCTTTTTTGGCATTTCCTTATGTTGTTCATTCGTTTAGTTGTCTCCGACTCTTCGTGACCTCATGGACCAGCCCACGCCAGAGATCTCTATCGGCCTTCACCACCCCCAGCTCCTTCAAAGTCAGTCCAGTCACTTCAAGGATGCCATCCATCCATCTTGCCCTTGGTCGGCCCCTCTTCCTTTTGCCTTCCACTTTCCCCACCATAATTGTCTTCTCTAGGCTTTGATGTCTCCTCATGATGTGGCCAAAGTACTTCAACTTTGTCTCTAGTATCCTTCCCTCCAATGAGCAGTTGGGCTTTATTTCCTGGAGGATGGACAGGTTGGATCTTCTCCTTATGAGTGCCTTTAAATACCTCCCTGCTTGAGTGGCACCTATTTATCTACTCAGATTGCTGTTTTGGAAACTGCTAGGTAGGCAGAAGCTGGGCTAAAGGTAGGAGCTCACTCTGGCCCGGGCTTTGAAATGTCCACTTTTTGGTTGGCAATATTTACTGCAGCTGGCAGTTAACCTGCTGTGCTAAAGCCCGGCCCTTGTTCTTTGGTCAATGCATATTTTCAACATTTTAAATTTTATTTCACTTGTTAAACATCTCTAACTTACTATCCAGAAGTTTCATTGTGGGCCACAGCTTCTAGAATCTTCCGTATTACATGGCCACTGGTCACACTGGGCCCTGGCCTATAGGATTCACAGTCCAAAAAATGTGTCTTGTATAATATCACTTAAGACTGAAGCAGTTACTCTTCATCTTGTTGCCCTCCCATGATAAAGATAGATACAGGCTAATAAGTGCTGTGCTATTCCTAGTGTTTATTTAATTTAATTTATTTACAGTATTTATATTCCGGCCTTCTCACCCCACAGGGGACGGAGGGTGGATCACACTGTACATATACATGGCAAACATTCAATGCCATAGAAACACAACATATATAGACAGAGACACAGAGGCTATTTAACTTTCTAGCTTCTTGAGGGTATGCCTTTTGAATTCTGGCCACTGGGGAAGCTGTTGCTTCACCATCAACTTGTGACACCAATGGAGTACTTCCTCATTCTTTTTGCATGCTGCTGGAGAGTGTTTATGGTGTTGTAAATTAGTTAAATTAGCCTCTCCACATAAGCGGTACCTAAATTTCCTACTTGAGAGATGCAATTATCTTGTGTGCTGCAAAGGTTGACAGCAAGCTAGACAAATGGTCAGAACCTCACTCTGACCCGGGCTTGTTTTGAACTCATAACCTCTCCATCAATAATGATTTTAATGCAGCTGAATCCCAACCAGCTGTGCCACAACCCGGTCCACGATGTTATGAAACACCTCAAGTTTCATAAGGGTTGCCTTTGAAGACTCTTCGGAAGCTCCAAATGATCCAACAGGCAGTCGGAGTGGCGCACAGGGAGCATACAGCTCTACTGGCTGACAATCTGCTACTGAGCACAATGCAAAGTGCTGGCTTCAGCCTATAAAGCCCTAAATGGTTCCGGCCCAGCTTACCTATCCGAACATATCACCCCGTATGAACCATCTCAGAGATTGAGATCATCTGGAGAGGCCCTGCTCTTGGTCCCGCCTCCTTCACAGGCATGGTTGGTGAGGACAAGAGGCAGGGCCTTCTCAGTGGTGGACTCCCTCCCAGCAATATCAGATTAGCCCCTTCCCTCCTGACATCCAGAAAAGAAGAGTTAAAACATGGCTTTGAGATCAACCCTTTGGCCACAAATACAGTGCAATAGATGGATTTGGATTTATGTGTAACGATCACTGGAATGGCCCAACCTTGATTGTGGATAATGTGATTGTATAGCTATAAGTGGTAATGTTTACATTTTTAATTGCTTTTAATCTTGTTTGGATTTTTAACTGAATGTTTATTGTATTGTCAAAGGCTTTCATGGCTGGAATCACTAGGTTCTTGTAGGTTTTTTCGGGCTATAGGGCCATGTTCTAGAGGCATTTCTCCTGACATTTCGCCTGCATCTATGGCAAGCATCCTCAGAGGTAGTGAGGTCTGTTGGAAATAGGAAAATGGGTTTATATATCTGTGGAATGACTGGGGTGGGGCAAAGAGCTCTCTGCTGAAGCTAGGTGACCACCTTCATTAGCATTTGAAGGCCTGGCTGAGCCTGGGAAAATGTTCTGTTGAGAGGTGTTAAGATGTGCCTGGTTGTTTCCTCTCTGCTGTTTTGCTGTTGCAATTTTAGAGTTTTTTAATACTGGTAGCCAGATTTTTTGAATGTTTATTTATTATTGAATTGTTTTAAGGCATTGAATTATTACCTCTGCTGTAAGTCGCCTTGAGTCCCCTTCGGGGTTGAGAAAGGCAGGATATAAATATAGTAAATAAATAAAAATGATCAGGATGTTGAGAAAAAAGTATTTAATAAATGTAGCATGTACCCAATAAGACAATAAAGAACTGTCATGTGAAATAGGAAAGACCTTCTTCAAATGACCCATTTCTCACACGTTGTAATCCGTTTTTTTCATAGTAATTACCTGGTGCATACCTTCAGCGAGAAATTGTTTTAAAAACTGACTATGGTAGGGAAGAGAGGGAGGGAAAATGAAGTGTGCCAGATTATCTGTTGCAGACTATTCCAAATCACTAGTTATGACATATTATTCATTGCCACATACTGATAACATAAAGGGAAACAACAATGTAATTTTACTGTAGACATGAAACATTTTTATTTTCCAGTCAATTCAGTTCATTGCTGCATCTGTCAAGGAGATTAATCTGGGTGCTTATACATATATAAGCTTTTTAGGTTCCAAAAGATATAAGACGCTGGTATTCTTTACAACAGATATGGGCAACTGGACAGGTTTTGGAACACATACTTGCCCATGGGATATTTGTGTGAGCCAAACAGCCTACATTTGTCAGATCATCCATTCTAAAGCCTACTCCCAAAATTCAGTGAAGCAATGTGTACCTAGGTTATTGTGAGCTTTCCAGGCTGTATGGCCATGTCCCAGAAGCATTCTCTCCTGACATTTTGCCTGCATCTATGGTAGGCATCCTCAGAGATTGTGAGGTCTTTTGAAAACTAAGAAAATTGTGTTTATATATCTGTGGAATGTCCAGGGCGGGAGAAAGAGCTCTTGTCTATCTGAGGCAGGCGTGAATGTTGTTTAGCCACCTTGATTAGCATTTAATCGCCTTGCAACTACAAGGTCTGGCTGCTTACTGTCTGAGGGAATGCTTTGTTGGGAGGTGATTGTTTATTGTCTCGAATTCTCCTGAGTGTTGTTCTTTATTTACTGTTTTGATTTTAGACGGTTTTTTAAAATACTGGCAGACGGATTTTGTTCATTTTCATTGTTTCCTTCATTTTCCTTTTCCACGGAAAATGAAAAGGAAAACGAACCTGGCTATCAGTTTAAAAAATGTGCTATGCTACTCTGTGCTATGCTACTCTACTGCTGAGTATGTATGCCCAGTGTGGAACACATCTCACCACACTAAAACAGTGGATATGGCTCTTAATGAGACATGCCACATTATCACGGGGTTTCTGCGCCCTACACCACTGGAGAAATTACACTGTCTAGCCGGTATTGCAACACCTGACATCCACCAGGAAGTAGCAACCAATAGTGAAAGGACCAAGGCAGTGACATCTCCAGCTCATTCCTTGTTTGGGTATCAGCCAGCATGTCAACGACTTAAATCAAGAAATAGTTTTCTAAGATCTACAGAGGCACTTGCTGGAACACCCCAGCAAACGAGAGTCCAAAAGTGGCAGGCTCAAACCCAGAACCTCAATCAATGGCTGATACCAAATGAGAGACTCCCTCCTGGGCACACAGAAAACTGGGCAACTTGGAAGGCGCTGAACAGACTGCGTTCTGGCACCACAAGATGCAGAGCCAACTTAAGAAATGGGGCTACAAAGTGGAATCCATGACATGTGAGTGTGGAGCGAACCACTGACCACCTGCTGCAATGCAACCTGAGCCCTGCCACATGCACAATGAAGGACCTTCTTGAGGCAACACCAGAGGCAGTCCAAGTGGCCAGATACTGGTCAAAGGACATTTAATCACCTACCAAGCTTGCAAACTTTGTGTTTTGTCTGTCTGTTTGTTTGTTTGTTTGTTTTGTTAAAAATGTAATACAAATGTCTGATTGCTCCTGACACGATAGATAAATAAATATAATATAATATAATATAATATAATATAATATAATATAAAAATAACTCTAAAATCAACATAGTAAATAAAGAATAACACTCAAAAACAGGGGGATTCCAGACAAGAAACAATCAGGGCCAGCTAATCACCTCCCAACAAGGCAATGGCCAATTACAACATTCACACCTGCCTCAAAGAGACAAGAGTTCTTTCTCCCACGCTGGACATTCCACAGATATAGAAACCTCACTTGCCATTTTCCAACAGACCTCACAAACTCTGAGGATGCCTGCCATAGATGTAGGTGAAATTCCCTGGAATACAACCCTGGAAATTCCACAGCAACCCAGTGATTCCTGCCATGAAAGCCTTTGACAATACAATGTGTACCTATTTTCAAATAATAAATATTGTTGTGTCTTCAAGTTATTTCGGACTTTTGGTGACCTTCGTTGGGTTTTCTTGGCTAATTTGGATCAGAGGATGTTTGCTCAAGATCACCAGTATGTTTCTATGGTCGAGTGGAGATGTGAATTCTGGTCTTCAGGAGTCCGAGTCTAACCCTGAAACCACTGCACCCTTTATAAAACATACAGAAACTTAGTGTGGTTTTATAGATATTTTGCGAGAGTGCCGAAAAACACAGAAGGAATAACAAACACAGCAAAGGCTGGAATTCTCCAAGAGAAGTCGATCTCAATGCACAAGTTCTAATGAATGTTTCGGTTATGACAGCATGCAATACCTTTTGCAGATAACAAACTAGGACTACCTTTCTATGCCTTTCCCTGCCAGCACAGTGAGAGAAAGCTACAAAGGAAGTTGCCTGCAAGGTTCTAACAACAAGGGGACATTGATACCAAAGGGAGAGAAGAAACCTCCCTCCTCCCGTCTGCTAATGAAAGCCGCTGGAGATGCAGTTGGTGAGATTTTGATGATGGCTTCTGTGCTACTTCAGTGCGTCATTGGAATTGCTCTCTCTCCCAGACGTGGAAAGACAAGAACTGACAAACACTGGCGCTTACAGGGAATAAAATCTGTCACTCCCCATCTTGTAAACATTAAATCACTGACTACCAAAATTGCTGAATTATGCAGTGTTAGGCAGAGGAAAGTGCCGCGGAAGAATGGAGAGGCAGATACAATGGGTATGCCCCCCTCCCCAAAAATGTATACCTGCTGTATCATCAGGATAAGAATGACCTAATTAAAAGTCTTCAAGCTTTCATGACTGGATATAATGTTTTGCTGATACAATCTGATTCATGCCATGGCTGTGATACCTATATTCTTCCCTATCAATGTGAGGGAGAATTCAATGAACCATCAGAGATAATGTGTTGTCAAAGGCTTTCATGGCTGGAATCACTGGGTTGCTGTATGGTTTCGGGCTGTATGGTCATGTTCCAGAAGCACTATCTCTTGTCTACCATATACCATGCAGCTGTGGACAAGTCTACATAGGGACCACCAAATACAGTGCCCAAACAAGAATCAAGGAACACGAAAGGCACTGCAGACTAATTCAGCCAGAGAAGTCAGCCATAGCAGAGTACCTGATGAACCGGAGTCCCCGGTGGCGCAGTGGGTTAAAGCCCTGTGCTGGCAGGACTGAAGACGGACAGGTTGCAGGTTCAACTCTTGGGAGAGGCGGATGAGCTCCCTCTATCAGCTCCAGCTCCTCATGCAGGGACAAGAGAGAAGCCTCCCACAAGGATGACAAAATATCAGAAATCATCCAGGCATCCCCTGGGCAACGTCCTTGCAGACGGCCAATTCTCTCACAACAGGAGCGGTTGCTCCTGACACGACAAAAAAAAAAATCTGATGAACCAACCTGGACACAGCATATTATTTGAGAACACAGAAATGCTGGACCACTCTCACAACCACCATGTCAGACTATAAAGAGAAGCCACTGAAGTCCACAAACATGTGGACAATTTCAACAAAATGGAAAAAAACCATAAAATGAACAAAATCTGGCTACCAGTATTTGAAAAAAAAACCCTCTAAAATCATAACAGTAAATAAAGACAGGGGAGCTCCAGCCACCCACAGGGAGAGGAATGGTGAAAAGGATGTTTAGTTAGTGTGCCCTTTCAGACTACACAGCTAAAACACTATTATTCCACTTTAATTTTCATAACTCTACCTTACAGACTCCTGAAATTTGCGACTTGTTGAGGTACTAACACTAGCTGGCTGGGAACTCTTTTTTTTGGCCTGGGAACACTACCTCTGAGGATGCTTGCCATAGATGCAGGCGAAATGTCAGGAGAAATGCCTCTAGAACCTGGCCCTATAACCCGAAAAAACCCACAAGAACCTAGTGATTCCAGCCATGAAAGCCTTCGACAATACATGTGTGTGTTTGTGTCTGAGTGTTCAAGTTACTTGTTGATTTATAGCAACACCATGAATTTTATAGAGTTTTCTTAGGCATAGACTCAGAAGTAGTTTTGCTAGTTCCTATGTCTGGCATCTAGTATTCCTAGTCTAGAATACAAAGCCTAGTTTGCAGAGTGACTGTAATGCTAGATCTGCACAACCCTGTATCCCAGGATCTGGGGGAGCTGCATTGGCACAGTGGGTTAAACCCTTATGCTAGCTGAACTGCTGAATAAAGGTTGGCAGTTCAAATCCACGAGAAGGGGGGAGCTCCCATCTGTCAGATCCAGATTCCCATGTGGGGACATGAGAGAAGCCTCCCACAGGATGGTAACACATCTGGGCATCCCCTGGGCAACACCTCTGCAGACTACCAATTCTCTCACACCAGGAATGACGTGCAGTTTCTCAAGTTGCTTCTGACATGATAAAAATAAAATAAATATTTTAAGAATCCCAGGAACTGATCCCAGATTATCTGCTTTGAACTGGATTATATGAGTCAACACAGGCATATTATCTGGGATAAGCAGATACTCTGGAATCAGATCCTGGGCAGTGTAAATCCAGCCTGAGTGGAATATGAATATATATATATATATATATATATATATATATATATATATATATGCAAGCTACATGTATATATGCCTTTCTCCCCATTTCTCCCTATGGGGAGAAAGGCAAACTATAAAGAAAAAGAACAGTAACAGCAGCAGCAGCAACAAGTATGGGAGAGAGCTTGTGAAAGAACATAAGAAAAGAAAACCATTTTCATTACTGATTTCAACCAGTATGTTCACCAAACAATACCAAGAACCCACAAACTAAACAGGAGACACAGATTTGCACTAAACACTATGTTTGGATATCACAATTCAGAGATCCATTTGGAGATCCTTGTGCCTCTCTCCAGCTTCATGTCTCTCTACACCAATGGTTCCCAACCTTTTTTTGACCAGGGACCACTTGACCAGAGACCACTTTGATCAGGGACCACTTGAACAGGGACTACTTGACCAGGGACCACCTGACCAGGGAACACTTGACCAGGGACCACCTGACCAGGGACCACTTTGACCAGGGAACACTTGACTAGGGACCACTTTCACCAGGGAACACTTGACCAGGGACCACTTGAACAGGGACTACTTGACCAGGGAACACTTGACCAGGGACCACTTTGACCAGGGACCACTTTGACCAGGGAAAACTTGACCAGGGACCACTTTGACCAGGGACCACTTTGACCAGAGACCACTTGAACAGGGACCACTTTGATCAGGGATTATTCTCCAACATTAGTACTCAAAGGGTTACGATTCAGTTTTTGGTCAACTTTTTAGATTCAGTTTGGGGTACTGATTCAGAAAATTGTATTTGATAGATCACACAGATCTAGTTTCTGATACAGAACATATGTCATGGTCAGTGACAGGGAAGGAGTGGCAAATAGTGCAAAAGAAACATAAATAAAATAAAATAAAGAGGAAGGAGGCTCATAGACCTGATTTTCATCCTCACAACCCATTGGTGGTCCACGGCCTACAAGTTAAGAACCACTGCTCTACACAGTCTTGCAACTACAATACATACTATGTTACTTGTGTATTTTTAATCTGTAGTTAGTTGAATCTGTGTATCCAAAGCTAATGGATAGGGCTTACACTAAAGTCATAAGACACAAGCAATATTCCGTTGGAAGTCTTCAGCCCTTTATCAGATTGCAACTCAATTTTATCCTTAGAAAGTTACTTTTGCTGCAGTGAATAGCTTTCAAAACATTTGATTTCAAAAGATAAGAAAGTCAGGACCCTTTACGCATCTGGGCACAATCACACTATTTAAAGTCCTTCCAAGGCAAAGAATCTCTTAGCAAACATGTTCCAGCTCATCAAAAAAGCCAAAGAAGCCGAGCTGAATGGCCAGAGGACAACTTGAATGGGTGGACAGAGAGCAAAAAGTGATACGTACAGGAAGGTAATTTCAAACAATTATTAGCAGAAGCTGTCATGTGGAAAATACTTGCATTGTTTAAACGCTGACCTACTGTACAAATATCTTTACATTCAAATTGTTCTTGCCCTGTCATCTTAAAAAAATCAGAGCAAACTTCTGTAGAGAGGCTGGATGGGCATCACTGTTCCGCACTGTCTAATCCATCCCACCATCCCAGGGGGTTCACACTACACAATTATAGCACTACGATTCCAGTTTAAGAGACATGGCTGTATCTTGTGGAATTTTGGGGAAAAGTAGTCTGGTGAGCCACTGGAGATTTCCCAGAATCCTATAGCAATGTACCATGGCAATTAAATTGGAATGATAGTGCTATAAGTATGTAGTGTGAATGGAATGTCTCTATGGGCCAAATCACCTTGAAATTTCCAGAAAGATAATAGGCGAATTTAGTTATTGGTCATTCTGCCTATCCTCCAAGGTTCTCAAAACATCATTTGCGGCTTATTTTATTTATTTGTTTGTTTACCTTATTTATATCCCACTTTTCTCTATCCTGAGGGGGACTCAAGGCAGCTTACAATCGCACCTCCATGATGCCTTAAAACATACTGTGTGCTGTCTCACGCTGGGCCTGTACATAAGACGGTAGACAGGACATAAATTCTGTGTGCCCAATGGGATGCCGGGGCTGTTTCAGATTAAAGGCCTTTGGATTCCCTTAAACAGAGTCTTTAGATTGCTTAAAGGTTCAACAACGTACTTTATTATTGAAATCAAACAGGTACTTCAAGGCTTTCTTAATAGTCTATTAGCTCTCTCAATCTTGTCCACAGGGGACAGGCACTATCTTCATAACTGTATTTTAACTAATGGGGAAATCCTTAACCTCTAATCTGGGTAGTCTGTCTTTGCCTCTGTTGGCATGGAGCCCCTACACCCGGTACCAACTGCTTAAAACATAATAAGCAAAATACATTTCAATAAATAACATCATCCAGTCATAGTCTAAAGGCCAATCCATAGTCAAATTGCACATATTCCATACTAATATTCCTGCACTGCTCTATTTTTCAAACACCAGCCCCCAGAGCCAGGTTTTGACTCTTTTTCTAAACACTAGGAGGGAGGGGGCTGCCCTGACATCACTAGGGAGGGAATTCCATAACTGAGGGGCCATCACTGACAAGGCCCTGTCTCTCATCCCCACTTAAATCTTCTTCACAGTCCCAACTGAAGGAGAATCACTGTGTCTGTTTTTAAATGATAAATGAACACTTACATATGGACAGCCATCCACATTTCCTGGTTCAGGTTTTGCAGATTTGTGTATTCACGGATTTGATTAATATGTTATTTCTAGGAAGCTCTAGGTCAAATCTATGGTCAACTCCAAAATCTCTCTAGAGATTCCTAGAGAGATGTTCTCCTAGGTCAAAAAAACCTGAGTTTTTGTTATGTATGATATTTTTGCTTTTGCATTTTTCTTGTGCCAGTTGAACCCTTAAGGACGGCCTACTCCATTTTTCACTCTATTCTTTACAATAGAATAGAATTAAGGAAAAGATTATCTCCTGACCTCATAATGTATCCCTAGGGCAGGTGATACATTATGAGCCCCCGGTGGTGCAGTGGGTTAAACCATTAAGCTGCTGAGCTAGTTGATTGAAAGGTCACAGGTTCGAATCCAGGGAGCAGCATGAGCTCCCACTGTCAGCCCCAGCTTCTGCCAACCTAGCAGTTCGAAAACATGCAAATGTGGGTAGATCAATAGGTACCGCTCCGGCAGGAAGGTACCGGCATGCCATGCAGTCATGCCAGCCACATGACTTTGGAGGTGTCTATGGACAAAGCCAACTCTTCGGTTTAGAAATTGAGATGAGCACCAACCCCCACAGTTGGACATGACAAATCTTTACCTTTACCTAGGGCAGGCGAGAGAGGCGGGGGGGGGGGGGGGGGGGAGGAGGGCGGAGAGAAAGAGAAGAGAGAGAAACTAGACCAAGATCATCCAAATGAGCTTCTTGGAAAAGTGGGATTTCAACCTGATCTCTATAGTCTATCAACTACAACACATGGACTTCCAATCTTGACAGCCCCGGTTCCTTCTAATCAAATCAGCTATTATTTAGGAAATGCAGCTGGTTTCATAATGAGCTCCTCAGTTTTGTCTGTACCATATAGTGCAATGACCAGAATGAGTGAAGGATTGTAGAACAAGAATTTTCAGTAGAAAAAGGATTTGCATTCATCTAAAAAGAGGAAAAAAATATTTTGGAACAAAAGCATCCATGTTAAGTTCTGCTCCATTTAAATAAAAATAATGGATCAAAGTTTGCCAAACAGAAGAGGACAAAATCAGCAGAGAATTACTTTAATTATTACCTTCAAGCTTGCAAAAATGGATATTACAACCGAGAGTGCATACAAAAAAGGGAGGAAACTATAAAGGAAGTACTTGACAGTGGCCATTTAATTAAAATGGGCCGAATATCATTAGCAATGGACTGTTTGGAGTTTAAAGCCAATTACAAGCTAACTACAAAAAGGAAAAGGACAAAAATGCCTATTCCCCAAGTAGAATGTGCAGCATCTGTCAGCACAGAAGATCATGTCAATTAAAAAGGACTGCATCTACTAGGACAGTAAGCAAAACACATGCAGAGAAGGCAACATTTGAGAAAGAACCATAGTCTGAGTAAATGAAAGTATGGCAAAAACTCATGAAAGTGAGATTTTCTTTTTTACATAGTGATAGCTTAAGTTCATTGAGTTGACCATTTGGGGAAGTCTAGGATTTGTCTGGTGGTGCAGTGGGTTAAATCGCTGAGCCAGGCATGTAGCCGGGGGGGGGGGGGGGGCTTTGAGGGGCTTCAGCGCCCCCCCCCCCCCCCCGAAATTCTCATGGTGGTTCACGAAAAGACCTTACTGGTGCATTATTTAAACTGTAATGTTTATTCATGTCATGATCTGATCACCATACTCAATATATCCCATATGCATGGGGGTATTGGGGTAATGATACAAAAGGTTTGCTAGGGTGGACCCTCTTTCACTCAGACTCAGCCCCCTCCCCCCGAAACTCAGCCCCCCCCCGAACCCCCCTGAAAAAAACTCAGCCCCCCCCCCCCCCGAATCAAAATCCTGGCTACGGGCCTGCGCTGAGCTGCTGAACTTGCTGACCATAAGTCACAGGTTTGAATCCAGGGAGCAGTGTGAGCTCCCACTGTTAGCCCCAACTTATGCCAACCTAGCAGTTCAAAAACATGTGAATATGAGTAGATCAATAAGTACTGCTCTGGCGGGAAGGTAACAGTGCTCCATGCAGTCATGCCGGCCACATGACCTTGGAGGTGTCTATGGACAACACCAGCTCTTCAGCTTAGAAATGGAGATGAGCAGCAACCCCCAGAGTCGGACACGACTTAACTTAATGTCACGGGAAAACCTTTACCTTTACCTAGGATTTGTCAAGAGCAAATGATCTTGACATATTGTATTTGCAACTCTGACCTATCACATATCATAGAGCAGAGCCTGTAAAAGTTACTTTTGGACAACTCTTAGAATTCCCGCAGCCTATATGACAATGACAGTGATGATAGTGATATCCTATCTTTTCTCCAAATCTGGCACTCAAGGCAGCTTACACATTTAAAAAAGGTTAAAGTTAAACAATTAAAGGCATACAAAAAGTCAGCAAAAAGTCAGCATCAAAACCAAATGTTATTTCTTAAAAGTCAACACTGAAACCAAATTAAACCTCCAGCTGGTATTGTTGGCTGAGGAAGTCTGGGATTCATCTTCCAAAGAAGTAAACTTCCTAAACTCTACTCCCAACAAATGCCTCATTCAAAACATACATGCAGTACACACACACACACACACACACATGGTAGAAGTGGGAATATATATTGTGTGTACCTCCTTGTGGAAGTTTTTAGAAATACATTTTGGCTTTAGGATGCCATACATTTTATTGGATGGAATCATGTAACTTTTTCTGGTCCAACTATCAGTCCTGATAGAAACATCATACAACAATTGCATGTGAAGAAGGAAGTCCATTCTTCTAATTATTGCATCATAGATTCATCGAATCATAGAGTTGGAAGAGATGTCACACGCCATCCCATCCAACCCCCTGCCAAGAAGCAGGAAAACTGCATTCAAAGCACCCCCGACAGATGGCCATCCAGCCTCTGTTTAAAAACTTCCAAAGAAGGTGCCTCCACCACACTCCTGGGCAGAGAGTTCCACTGCTGAACAGCTCTCACAGTCAGGATGTTCTTCCTAATGTTTTCATCAGGCTTGATTGGTTTGGGTTGAAAGGAATTACTTAGTTAAGTATACTTTATAAAGTAAATGGTTCAAGATTGCAGTCAACCCATTTGAAATAGGGTTAATACCCAGAAATGAATTGAAAGGGGTGCTTTGAATGTGATTTTCCTGCTTCTTGGCAGGGGGTTGGACTGGATGGTCCACAAAGTCTCTTCCAACTCTATGATTCTCTGATTCTTTGAATCCCTCATGCACTCCCAGACCAAAGTGTTTCATCAATCCACTCACAACTTTTTCAACAGCCTTACAAGTGTCTTCCTAGAATAATGGTAGGTGGGGATACAACTTTTGCATATATGTATCAAAATAGGCAAATATCGTCACTGACCAAAGTTGCACCTGAGACTATGAATGAGGTTGTTATTCATTCATGTTGCTTTCTTAACTAATGTGGTAGGAAGGGGGGGGGGGGGGAGAGAGAGGTGAAGAATTGTCATAGCTTGTTTGCATAAGATGTATTATATAAACGTTCATGAATTTTTAAAATGCCTTTAGGCAAAATGGAAGGACAGCTTAATTTCAGGTGCATTGAAGAATGTTGGCTTACCGACAAGCAATTAACATTCTTACTGATTTAAAATATGATACAATTGAGAGAAAGAAGGGGTTTTTTTGTGGGGGGGGGGTTCTTTCATATCTTTTTTGGTAGGGCGTTTGCAGTGTCCTGGAGGATTGTGATAAATATATTGAAACATTTAAGGAGGTGAATTTTGCAAGGAGGCTGCTCTGTTGAATGATGTACAAGGACACACAGAGATCAAAGGATTTCTAGGGATTATATCTCTGATCATCTATGAGAGGGAGAATATTAGAGTGAATTAAATCCAAAGGGGAGGGAGGAAAAACTCTGTATTTCCAATAGCAGTGAGCTTCATTGTTGAAGGAAGTGTAAAGAGAGGAGGAGGAGGGAGAGGAGGTAGAGGAAGAAGAAGAAGAGGAAGAGGAAGAGGAAGAAGAGGAGGGAGAGGAGGAGGAGTCAGCGGCAAATGCAATGGGTTGCTTTCTATACTCTAGAGTTTGCAGAAAACTAATGTGTGGGGAGTAAATTCCACAAAATCATTTTGAAACCGAAGATCATTTTGGTTCCTTCATTTATGCCCATTGTAAAGAAGAATGGACACATCAAGAGACACTTGTGGTGCCCAATCTGATTCCCCATTGGGTCTACAAGCAGTGACACAAGTCATGCAAGCAGCTTGTGCATCCATTTGGACCAGGATGAATCATATTCTACTGCAGTGGGATCAAACTTGTAGCCCTTCAGATGTTTGGGTCTCCAACTTCCAGGAGCCCCAGCCATCTTGTCCAATCCTAAGTAATTTTGGGGGCTGAAGTCAAAAACACCTGGAGAGCCACAAGTTTGACACCATTGTTCAACTCAAATCAGTTCCCTATAACCTGTTTGTGGTAATCAGAAAACTGACCTCTTCCTTTTAGCTTCCTTGTTTGATCAATTCTGTCTTCCAAGGAAATCTTGAGAGAGACTGAGGATCTCATCGCAATGAGGTCCTCGAGCCACAGGACAGCAGGCATCAGTGCATTTGGCCCACACACCGTGTTTTATTTTCCATTATCTTATTTTGTACTGTTTATTTTACTTGATTGTTTTATTTATTTTATTGTGATATTATTTTGTTGTTTATATTTTATGTTGCTGTAATGTATCACTGGACTTGGCTTCATGTAAGCCGCTCTGACTCCCCTTTGGGGAGATGGTGGTGGGGTATAAATAAAGACGATGATGGTGATGATGATGATGATGATGATGATGACTATTATTATTATTGGTAGAAAATTGTGGCAAATCCAGTGAGCAGATGGGGAAACCATTATCCCATCCCACATCATCCACATCTCTGCCTCCCCCATCACATGGGAGAAATTATTACCACACAGCTTTTTTTGTGCTGGCCCCAGTTTATCTAATGACAACATGGGTATACACCGGTGTTCTCAGGGCTCCATCTCATGATGTTGCCAGAACAGCGCCAGGATGGAGCCCCACCAGAAGTAATGCTGGGTTATGTGATGGGCTTCGTTGGGCTCCATCCTTGCTCTGTCATAGAAGCATCCTAGAACAGGGTCCAAGCCATGTGATGAGGTCCTGGAAGGATGTGGTCTGTGGCCAAGTGGAAGTGGATGAAAGATATTCCAAAGAGCTACACTTTTTTTCTTGGCTGAATGAATCACTGCATCAATGCGATGAGATCTCAAGAAGCAACTCAGGCACATCTCAAGAGAAATTCAGGCCATGAACAGTAAAGTGATTGGACAAACAAGTTCACAATGAGTGATATCTGCTAGTTGACTATCCAGCAAATTGGGCAATGCACTAGTTTATATGGGCAATGACTTAGTAATGAGAGTTGATGATAGTTACGAATCTTTCTGTAACTGAGTATAGATACCATGAAATCTACTCTCTCAATATCACAAAAGGGGATAAAACTAATAGAAGATGTATCACATGACTGCGTATTAGAAGGCAGAATGGCTGGCAGTTTGAATGATACAGAAACATACAGAAAGATTTCAGAACTGAAAGACAACTGGTTTTATTTATCATGTCAGAAGCCAGTTGAGAATTCAGTTAAAAACTAAATGCAGCTTTCTCTCTCTTTCTCCCTCTCTCCCTCTCCCTCTCTCTCTCTCTCGGCACACACAGAAATTTCCTCCACATATTTCTGGCTTAGTAAGGTGAGCTACAAGATCTGTTGTCATGGAAGAGCAGCCTGCTGGTTGCCTCCATATCTACTCAGTTGGTCTATACGTGTGTAAATAAAGCCGAATCCTTCAAAGAAAACGCAGCCTCCTTCTTTCTTTCTCCATGAAAAGAAGCCACATGCAGACTGCACAGCGCCTAGAACATCCCACTGCTCAGAGAAGGGAGGGGCACGCACAACAGGGACAGTCATAACACAGTGAGTTAAAGAAAAGTGCTAGGAACACAAATTGGGTCCAGCACATCCAAGGAACTTTAAATGCAGCTATTGAACAAGATCTCAGCAGCCCGGTTCCTGTTTCCTTTTATAAAGGCTGGTGGGAAGCAGAAGTTAAAAGAAGAGGGGAAATATTGAGATTGAAAAGAGAGAAGCAGAAATAGTCCCCGGTGAACAGAGATCTTGAAGCAGAGCTGGGTGTCATAGATAAAAAAAGTGACATGAAGCTGCTCCCAGAAAGCAGAACACTATCCTGCTATCTAATAATGGCCTTCCCTCTATGCTATTCTACTGAGCATAATGGTCTCCAGCATATTCTCTTGCCTAAGGCTGTTTTCCTGACTCTGACTTTCCTGAAGAACTCAAGAACCTGTGAAATGCTCCTCCTAAAGACCAGGGGCTTTGAGAACAGTTCTATATTCCCAGATTAGAATACCACTTCATCACACTAGATAAATTACAAGTAAAATCACAAGAAGAGATAGTCCAATGATATAATAATGTATCTTGGTTCCAACATTTACAAATCAAGGAATACAAGGAATACTCATTGATAGGATTTGCAGACAAGGAGGATTTCTGTGAACCTTTAATACTAAATTGAAAGAAAATTATAGCCAAGATCTATTCAAAACTATTAGAATGGTCTACTGAGACCGAATCAATAAAATAATGTATGATCAAGTGGACCAGAAACATCGGGAGACTGATAAATTTAAGGGAATGGGACCAGATATGGAAAGTGAAACTAAAATATACATATGCAACTGAATTGAAAGAGAATTGGTACAAGATGTTCTTTCATTGGTACATGACCCCACAGAAGCTGGGACTAATGTACAAAGATACCCAAAATAAATGTTGGAAGTAGCAAACACATTGGGAACTTTATACCACATGTGGTGGACATGCCCTACAGTAAGAAAATATTGGAAAATGATACAGGAAGCCACCCAGAAGATTCTACAAACTACAATACAATTGAAACCAGAATACTTCCTTCTCGGTATTATGGATGAAGACATTGAGCTTGACAGAAATAAGGACAAACTGTTTACCTACCTGACAACAGCCACAAGGATTGTATTTGCAAAAAAAAAATGGAAACTAAAGGAATTGCGAACCAAAGAAGAATGGGAAAATAAAGTAAGGGAAATTATGGACATGGATTTACTGACATTCTACCTAAAGGACCCTAGGGGCAAACCTGTGAAACCCACAGATTGGACATTGTACAAAGACTACACAAAAATATAACAAAGCTCACAATGACCCAGTAATCCTAATTGAGGACAGGACATACACAAGAGAATAAATGCCAGAGGAAAGAACAATTAAAAAGAGAAAATACCAAATGCAAATAAAATTACTGTACTAGAGTGAAAAATAACATAACCCAGGGAGGACCAAGGTGGAAGTCAACACACAGACTCTCTCTCTTTTTTCCTCACTCTTTTTCATGCTGTTTATTTTTGAAGATCTCTTCCTTCCCCCTACCCCTCTCCACTTCCTTAACCTAATCGATCACACTTTCCTCCCCAACCTTACCCAACTACCCTACACCTCCCCGATTCCCTTGTTCTTTTTAATCATATGTAAGCAAAAATCTGGATAATGGAGAAAGGCAGGGAGTTTCAGAAAAACATCTACTTCTGCTTCATTGACTATTCTAAAGCCTTTGACTGTGTGGATCATAATAAATTGTGGCAAGTTCTTGGTGGGATGGGCATACCAAGCCACCTTGTCTCTCTCCTGAGGAATCTGTACAAGGACCATGTAGCAACAGTCAGAACTGACCACGGAACAACAGACTGGTTCAAGATTGGGAAAGGCGTACGGCAAGGCTGCATACTCTCACCCAACCTTTTTAACTTGTATGCAGAACACATCATGAGATGTGTGGGGCTGGATGAATGCAAAGCTGGGGTGAAAATTGCTGGAAGAAACATGAACAACCTCAGATATGCAGATGACACCACTCTGATGGCCGAAAGCGAGGAGGAGCTGAGGAGCCTTCTAATCAAGGTGAAAGAAGAAAGCGCAAAAGCCGGGTTGCAGCTAAACATCAAAAAAACCAAGATTATGGCAACAAGAATGATTGACAACTGGAAAATAGAGGGAGAAACCGTGGAGGCCGTGACAGACTTTGTATTTCTAGGTGCAAAGATTACTGCAGATGCAGACTGTAGCCAGGAAATCAGAAGACGCTTACTTCTTGGGAGGAGAGCAATGTCCAGTCTCGATAAAATAGTGAAGAGTAGAGACATCAGACTGGCAACAAAGATCCGCCTAGTCAAAGCCATGGTCTTCCCTGTAGTAACCTACGGATGTGAGAGCTGGACCTTAGGGAAGGCTGAGCGAAGGAAGATCGATGCTTTTGAGCTGTGGTGTTGGAGGAAAGTGCTGAGAGTGCCTTGGACTGCGAGAAGATCCAACCAGTCCATCCTCCAGGAAGTAAAGCCCAACTGCTCACTGGAGGGAAAGATACTAGAGACAAAGTTGAAGTACTTTGGCCACATCATGAGGAGACAGGAAAGCCTAGAGAAGACAATGATGCTGGGGAAAGTGGAAGGCAAAAGGAAGAGGGGCCGACCAAGGGCAAGATGGATGGATGGCATCCTTGAAGTGACTGGACTGACCTTGAGGGAGCTGGGGGTGGTAACGGCCGACAGGGAGCTCTGGCGTAGGCTGGTCCATGAGGTCACGAAGAGTCGGAGACGACTGAACGAATGAACAACAACAAAGCAAAAATCTAATAAATATAATTTTAAAAAAGAGAGCTGGAAAACACAAAAAATAACACTAGATTAAAAAAATCCACTTAAAATCTAATTTCTGCCCCGTCCAGAATTCTGGAGTTTGTAATTTAGTGAGGCTGTTAAGGCTCCCCCCTAAACTACAAACCCCAGAATTCTGCAGGAGGCAGAAATTGGATTTTAAGTGGATTTTTTCTTTCTCCAGTGTGCTGAGGCAGATAGTATGGTAGAAAACCGATCCACTAGTGTGCTGATACATCATAACCCCACCCCCATGAAAATATAATACTTTTATTATTTCAACATGAATTCATAAGAAACCCACCCAAGGATGGGAATAACATGAAGCAATTCGTCCTTGAACATTTAAAATTCCCACCTCTTAACATGTTTTCTCCACTGAGATCCACTTTCTGTCTGCTTAGAGACTTCATGCACAAATTAGAAAATATTTAGGCATTTAAACCTAATGTCCAGCCAGGAGTAAATCAGCTGTACCACTTATGGGCCATGTATAACAAGGCTCATTTTATAGTTCATGACAATAATTTCAGAAAGAAAAAATAAAGCAAAAACAAAATGTAATTAAAATTTAAAAACACCCAGAGGTCTGGGAGTTAGTATTAGTACATTGCTCAAGATATTGAATATTAACATTCCCATTTGATTTGGCTCTTAACTAATTAGGGGCCAGCTGAACGCCTTGAGGCATTGGATACCATGGAGACAGAAAACGCTGCTCCCCTACATGGCACAGTACGCCCTATCTCTGTTGGCGCTGTCTCCCTTCACATAAATCCATAAACCAAAAAGATACTGATAGCTAGCAGTTATAAGCAGGTGACAAAAAGAGCCAGCAGCATGGAAAAGTTTTGATGGGTCATTTCCAAAATGTCTGGCTAGTGAATTCAAGAGTGAGAATGGGTAATGTATTTCACTACTTTCTTTGTTTGGGGTGAAATTTCCAGCATGTGAAAAGTCACCCAGGAATTAGAATACTGATTTTACTGTAAACTGGCATAACTTCACCCACAAAGATAGTGGCAGATGAAGACAAAAAGGCCACAGGCACAGAAGCCATGAAGTACGCAGTGTTGGAATAAGTTGGATAATCAGAAGCTTAGAGCTGGCAGGTTTTGTCTGTTTTTCTCTGGCATAGCTTTGTGTGTCTGTACCATAAGGTGCCAGCATGATTCTAGTATTTACTATATCCAACAACTGGAAATGCATTAATAGATAGATAGTGTCTTAATCAGAGAATAATAGAAAGATAAAATCAGAGACTAGAAGTTACAAAGGCCATTTTGCACCATCCCATGCAGTAATAGTGGAATCCTAATAGACTATAAAATATTAATGCTGGTTTTCTGTGCATATATTTTTGTTGTTGTTGATGATGTTTTGCAAATAAAGTGTGAATTTTGAGCAGACTATATCCCCTCTTACAGCATTTTATATGCTTAGAAATATTTTCATTGCAGAAAATGTTGTTTTTTTGCGCAAAACAACCACATGTGAATTTTGTGCAAAATACGTCCTGAACTCTGAAGGTTCTGTTCAGTCTAGAATTCCTCTAATTTCTCAACACACACACAACCAAGTTTTTTAAACATTTTGTGAGTATTTTAAAATATTATTTCCATCCCTAAAAGTCACAATGAGGAATCTTTGTTCTTCTAACATAGAGCTTGGCATAGACACAGAGAGGAACAAGGTTTACATTTTACATTACTTTTATCGAGTAATATTATGACTATATCTGATTGTTACCCTTTCTTTCTGCCAAAAATAGGGCTCAGATTGGTTACCAATAAGGCATAATATACTTTCTCTAAGTTGAGCCTTCTGTATCTGTGCTCTAAATGGATGGAACAATCACATTCACCTCCCTCTCTTCAATAAAAGTCAGCTGAATTTGATTACAAAGGGATAGCAGTACACAATTATTTGTGTGCAAGGGAAAAGACAGGTAGAAAGACAAGGCTTGACAGCAAGCAGAATGTTTCAAAGACCTTCAGCTGTTCAGCAGTCATCCGTCATCCCATGCAGACACCAGGAAGCACAAGCTGAAGAATCAGAGGGAAGATTTTAAACATCTGTGTTTGTCTGCATCAAGGGTTTTTCACATTCTGCTTAAACATGAAATATGAGACATCAGAATTTTTCTCGATTAAAGGAAAGCCAAGGGGGAAATTTCAGGTATAAGGTCTGATTTGTGCAAGAATGTCAGTGTTCATCAGTTTTACTGCATCGGTTAATTGCGGAAACACGCAGATCATCTAGGGATGACATTATTTGCTAATTTTGTTCTCGATAATGGCACTCACATTTGAGAACTTACAATGTATAAAATTCACATATTATACTTTTGTGAGATGGAAACAGCATTTTTTGTACAGAGAATTACATCTCTGCTAGAAATATTATTTTGTGCATAGAAAATGCTGCTACCTGCACAGACAAGGGTAATTTTTATACAGAATTCATTTAATTTTGTTTTCAGAGAATAAATTACCAACTGCAGCATTTTCTGTGAAGGAAACATTCTGTGAGCAGAAACTGCTATTTTATACAAAAAAAGAGAGGAATTTTGCACAGAATAAATCCTGAACCACTATGCAGATGATACTACTTTGATGGCTGAAAGTGAGGAGAAGCTGAGCCAATGTGAAAGTTTTTTTTTGTCATGTCAGGAGCGACCTGAGAAACTGCAAGTTGCTTCTGGTGTGAGAGAATTGGCTGTCTGCAAGGACGTTGCCCAAGGGACGCCCGGATGATTTTTGATGTTTTATCATCCTTGTGGGAGGCTTCTCTCATGTCCCTGCATGAGGGGCTGGAGCTGATAGAGGGAGCTCATCCGCCTCTCCCCGGATTCGAACCTGCGACCTGTCGGTCTTCAGTCCTGCCGGCACAGGGGTTTAACCCACTGCACCACCGGGGGCTCCCGGTGAAAGAATAAAGTGTAAAAGCTAGGTTGCAGTTAAACATTTTAAAAAAACAAGATTATGGCACCCAGATTGATTGATAACTGGCAAATAGAGGGAGAAAATGTGGAGACAATGACAGACTTTGTATTTCTAGGAGCAAAGAATACTGCAGACACATACTGCAGCCAGGTTATCAGAAGACGTCTACTTCTTGGGAGGAGAGCAATGACCAATCTCAATAAAATAGTGAAGAGTAGAGACGTCACACTGGCAATGAAGACCCGCATAGTTAAAGCAATGGTATTCCCCATAGTAACCTATGGATGTGAGAGCTGGACCATAAGGAAGCCTGAGCGAAGGAAGATAGACTCTCTGGAACTGTAGTATTGGAGGAAAATTCTGAGAGTGCTTGGACTGCAAGAAGATCAAAACAGTCCATAGTCCAGGAAATAATGCCCAGCTGCTCACTGGAGAGAAGGATATTAGAGAGAAAGATGAAGTACTTTGGCCACATAATGGGAAGACAATGATGCTGGGAAAAATGAATGGAAAAAGGAAGAGGGGCAGACCAAGGGCCAGATGAATGGATGGTATCCTGGAAGTGACTGGCTTGACCCTGAAGGAACTGGGGGTGGTGATGGCCAACAGGGAGCTCTGGCATGGGCTGGACCATGAGGTCATGAAGAGTCAGAAGTGACTAAATGGATACAGTTCGGGACATTTCCATGTTGGGAAATAATACAATAAGCTTTGTGCAGTATTCATTCTTTATTTTATGGTACAAATTGGCAGGTTTTTAAATCAGTAAAATTTTTGCATCAAATGCAACATTTTATACAGAAGCAACTAAAAATAATAGAAAAAAAGCATTGGTTGTTTTATTCTTGCTTAGAAGAGAAAAACAACACATCAGATTTTTTCCAATTTTCACATTGTCCATTTTTTTTTACCATAGACTACAGCATGTAATCCTGATTGGTTTCATTATTGAACCAGTCAGTGAACAACTTGTATGAAATCCATGCTACTGTAGTCCTAAGAGGAAAATAATGTAAACATTACAAAAACATTGTAGTTTATAGTGGAACAGAAGCTTTGCATGCAGAGGCCATGGGTTCAGTGCTTAAAAGCTCCATATAAGGTTAGAAGAGATGCTACTCTGAAGCCACAAAAGCCTCCAAAAACATAGAGAGTAGTGCTTTCAGAAGCAAACGTCTGCAGACATACCCCACTTTAGTGTTTCCTTTTCATACAGTGATGTCTTTTGGGCTCTTTTCTGAGCCTCCAAAGAATGACAGTAAATGTATTAGATCTGTACAGATATGATACAGTCAACATTGCATCTTTATTGGATTGAGTCTTTTTTTTTTGCAAGAATGTACCAAAATGTGTATTTTCCCCCATAATTTAGACCAGTGTTTCTCAACCTTCCTAGTGCCACAACCCCTTAATACAATTCCTCATCTAGTGGTGACCCCTAACCATAAGATTATTTTCATTGCTACTTCATAACATACATGAATCATCATGTAAATATGCAGGATGAATTCACTGGACCAAATATCCGATACACCCAAATTTGAATACTAGTGGGTTTTTTGGGGAGGGATTGATTTTGTCATTTGGAAGTTGTAGTTGCTGGGATTTATAGTTCACCTACAGTCAAAGAGCATTCTGAACTCCACCAGCGATCTAATTGAACCCAACTTGGCACACAGAACTCCCATGACTAACAGAAAATACTGGGAGAGTTTGATGGGCATTGACTTTGAGTCCTGGAGTTGTAGTTCACCTACATCCAGAGAGCACTGTGGACTCACAACAATGATGGATCTGAACCAACCTTGGCACAAATTCTCAATATGCCCAAATGTGAACACTGGTGGAGTTTGGGAAAAACAGACCTTGACATTTGGGAGTTGTAATTGCTGGGATTTATAGTTCACCTACAATCAGATAGTATTCTGAACCCCACCAATGAGATAATTGGGTCAAACTTCCCACACAGAACCCCCATGACCAACAGAAAATACTGTGTTTACTGATGGTCTTTGGCAACCTCCTCTGACACCTCCTCGGGACCCCCCCCCCCCCCCAGGGGTTGAGAAACACTGGTTTAGACAAAAGGAACATTAAGTTTTAAAGAAATTGATGTGAAAATGAAACTCAGAGATTTTCCACATCCCAAATTTCAGGTTGTAATGTTCATTTTAGAGTAGCTAGAAACTGTTCCCAGTTCTTCCAAAAGTGAGCCAGGTTTCTGTCAATATTCAGCATCTCAGTCCTCATGGAAATGTTTTGGTCTCTGTCTTTGGTATTTTCCCCACCAACTCGTTACCCTTTTTGTACATTTGCAAACTACCACTTCCTCCAAACCTGCTGACAGCTGTCTCTTGAACGTAGGTGAGGGCTTTTGGACTAAATAAGCAAAGGTACTAACAATCTGAAAACTGTAAATAGAAAGGTGATAAGGCAAGCGACATTTTCATTGCTTTATCTGTATTCAGATCAACAAACACACCCTCTTTGCTTCTAAATCAGCACAGGACAGGTTATTGCAGACTAAATGAATCCATTGTATTGCAGGCAGTTGAGAGCTCTGCAAGCATATGGGTGTTGCAAATACATTCAAGTGTCCCTATTTTCATCTGTCAAATGTTGAAGGCCACGCATTTGCTAAAGTGTATATTGTACCTTTAAGGAATTGACTGTAGCAGAATAGAATGCCCTGGGGCAGGCATTTGATTCATTCTCCAGTCTCTGCAAACAGGATAATCTATCAGGAACTCAGTAGGCAAACTTGCAAGTGGAATTGGGGGAGAATAATAAAAGAGCCATATATGTAACTTCAACCCACAGAAGCAACAGTTTTGTTTTCTGAGGTTGAGCCATTGAATGCCAAAAGGCCCTTAACAAATGAGTAACATGTTACAAAAGACCTGGGGAAATGCCTGCTTGGATAATTAAATCCATCCATACATTCTCTATGAAGGCTAAGGGTATACCTACACTACAGTATCAGTGCAGCTTGATACCACTTTCACTGACATGACTCCATGCCATGGAATTATTTTTAATACAATGTATTACGTGGTTGTCCAGAGATCAGGAGGAGCCCAGCAGCAGCCACCAAGGCCCAGGAGACTCGGCAACCCCTTTATTAACTTTAAACCTCTAAATACACAAAGTTACCCTTCTGTGCCTCTTCTTTTGCCTCCCTGTGCATTTGTTGCCTCACTCCTGCATTCCTCCACAGGGCCAGCAATGGCCCGGGCCATATGGCCCACAGCCCTCTACGGCCTTCCACGGCCCTCATGATGTGGCCTACCCATTGCCTTTTTGTCACCACAAATCTAACTACTACTCTCCAGCCTTCGAAGGGGCCTCTATGTGCCCCCAAACCCCTGCTTTCTCTTCATTTTGCTTTCCCATCCTTTTTTATGTTCCCTACTTACCTATCGACTCCCATATCCCTAACTCCCTTCCTTGCATCTAGCCCCAAGTGCCATTACCCATGTCTGCTTTAATCCCCATGGATATGGAAACCCTTTTTTGTCTCTTCCATGATCCATGAGTCCAGGGGCAGCTCATCCATTACTCAAAGTAAGCGGTTGCAGTACACTTTTTTTTTGCCAGGGGAGCAGAGGCGCCTCTGTAAATGCCCCTCAACCGCCACTTGAGGAGCGCCCGCTCGGCTCACAACAGCCCTAGCAGTCCAGGGGAAGCCTCGGCAACCCATTACGCAAAGTAAGCATTTGCAGTATAGTTGATTTTGCCCAGGGGCACTCTTGAGGTGCTCTTGAGGAAAAATAGACCTTGACATATGCGAGTTGTAGTTACTGGGATGTATAGTTCACCTACAATCAAAGAGCATTCTGAACTCCACCAATGATGGAATCGAACCAATATGGCTCACAGAACTCCCATGACGAACAGAAAATATATATCAATGATTGGTGGGGGGGGGGGGGGGGGGGCGCGCCAAAATACTGTTTGCTTACTATTGAAAATTACCTAGGGCCGCCTCTGCATGAGTCTCTTCTGTTTGTTTGTTTCTCCCTCCCTGTGGATCATAGATAGCCTGTCCATTTGGTTCCCTCATTATCCACATGCCTTTCTGTATGTGTGGGAAAGACAAAGACTGTACTGTATAAAAACAATTGTTTTTGAACGCAATGTATCTCAGCTTATTTTGGCGGATTGTCAAATGTTGGCATCACTTTCAGCTGATTGAATAAAATACCTCGGTGGCCTCTTCTTCAACTTCATGAGCTTTATTTTAGTGGACCAGGCTTCTTCACTTGCCAGGTGCACGAACTCACAGGCTGGCCGATTGCCAATGCTGGTTGCCCCTTAATGGACTCAGTATCCACACCTCAGGTTCCGGTATCCGCAGTCTCACTATCTGTGACCGTTTTAAATTTCTCTATTTCACTGCAATTCCCAACTGCAATTCCCAACACAGTCTCACTATCTGTGACCATTTTAAATTTCTCTATTTCACTGCAATTCCCAACTGCCTGCCAGTCTTCATTATCCATGCAAAATACTAGTCACACACAAACTGCATAACGGTGCTGCAGTCAACACACTAATAAATAGAGCAACCATTGCAAAGCACACTTGCCAAGGGAGAAAATCAGCTCAGACTTTAGTCAATATAGTAAATATTTAGAGATGGACAAAATGGTCAAATTTTGATTTATTTATTTTCCCCATTACTGATATATAACACATCTCAGTTTTTTTTTAAAAGAAGAGATGGAGGGATTGATTTAGAGCCCTACTTTACTCTTAAGGAACACAGTGCTGCTTTAGGATCTCTGTCTATCTATTAAAATAATGCAAATCTATTCTATGTCAGCCTCCCATACAGTGAGTGGTCGTGCTCGGGTCATAGACTATATCTATTTGTGTCCTTTATACAGTATATGTTTCATTGATTAGCCCATTAGTCGTATAAAAACATTTGGCAAACTTCGCCTCTGAGGATGCTTGCCATAGATGCAGGTGAAACGTCAGGAGAGAATTCTATGATTCTATGAGAGAATGCCTCTAGAACATGGCCATATAGCCTGAAAAACCTACAACAACCCATTTGACAAACACATTTAACACATTCACAAACAGCATACAACCCACATTACAACCAAAGTTAAAATAAACATGCTGTTAACAAGGGCTCAAGATCCTGCTCCAGATTAAATATCTGTGCCACCCCTCCAATTTAGACCTTTGTGTGTGTGTGTGTGTTTCCTTTAACAAAAGAAAGCTTTACATCAATTGCTGCAAACTGAAAGGGCAAAACTAGTGCCACTCAATTAACTCACTCATGATCGTGCCATTACCTCTCAAGCAGGGAGCTTTGAGATGGTAGAACAGAAGCTCTCCGAAGCTCTAGGTGCCCTTACCGCCTACTACAGGGAAAACCAGCTGATCCCTAACCCATCTAATACACAGACATGTGCCTTTCACCTTAAGAACAGACAAGCATCCCGAGCTCCGAGGATCACCTGGGAAGGAATCCCACTGAAGCATTGCAGCACACCCAAATACCTGGGAGTCACTCTGGACCGTGCTCTGACCTACAAGAAGCACTGCCTGAATATCAAGCAAAAAGTGGGTGCCAGAAACAATATCATACGAAAGCTGACTGGCACAACCTGGGGATCACAACCAGACACAGTGAAGACATCTGCCCTTGCGCTATGCTACTCTGCTGCTGAGTATGCATGCCCGGTGTGGAACACATCTCACCACGCTAAAACAGTGGATGTGGCTCTTAATGGGACATGCTGCATTATCACAGGGTGTCTGCGCCCTACACCACTGGAGAAATTACACTGTCTAACCAATATCGCACCACCTGACATCTGTTGGGAAGCCAATAGTGAAAGGACCAAGGCAGTGGCATCTCCAGCCAATCCCTTGTTTGGGTATCAGTCAATGACTTAAATCAAGAAATAGTTTTCTAAGATCTACAGAGACACTCACTGGAACAGCAAGCGAGAGTCCAAAAGTGGCAGGCTCAAACCCAGAACCTTAATCAATGGCTGATACCAAATGAGAGACTCCCACCTGGGCACACAGAAAACTGAGCGACTTGGAAGGCGCTGAACAGACTGCACTCTGGCACCACGAGATGCAGAGCCAGTCTTAAGAAATGGGGCTACCAAGTGGAATCCACGATATGTGAGTGTGGAGAAGAGCAAACCACTGATCACCTGCTGCAATGCACCCTGAGCCCTGCCACATGCACAATGGAAGACCTCTTTGCAGCAACACCAGAAGGCACTCCAAGTGGCCAGCTACTGGTCAAAGGACATTTAATCAACTACCAAGCTCGCAAATTCTGTGTTTTGTCTGTTTGTTTGTTTTTGTTAAAAATGTAATACAAATGCCTGGTTGCTGATGACATGATAAATAAATAACTCACTGCAGGAGAAGAGGGAGCAAAATCTTGCCCTTGCCAGTATGGTCAGGCAAAAGTCTAGTGCTGCATCCTCTCCTAGCTTGTGTGTTCTTCCTTATTTTTGCTATCTTGAACACACACTGAGGTTGCTCGGGCATCTGTGAAATGTTGGATGAATTAGCTCTAGAAATGAGGAAAAATATCCCAGTTCTAAAACAAATGGAAGATAAAATGAATGGGAACAGAGTCAGACAGACATATCACCATTTGTTTCTATCAAAAACAAATGATTTGTTTCATTTCTCACAGGAGACCTTCCTGGAACTGACAACAGGCACTGCCTAAACAAATCCATGCAAATTGTTATATTCGGGGAACATTCTGGAGGGAGGAGGAGATCATGAATGCTCTGAAATTGCCAAGGCATGGTGAGAACAATCTAATCTGAGCCATGAGGAGTTTAAGGGGATGCCACCTTTTGTTCCTCTCCCCACTTTATAAATTGGGACATTTTGTCCAATCTGTCTATGATTTGGCACTCAGTGCCTTTAGGAAGAGGCTGAGTGCCACACATTTTACAACATTTGCTTCAAAACTCCAACTGTATAAGAAAAAAAGACAGGTGGAGGGGGTCATAATTACAATCAATAAAGAAAGTAAACAAATGGGACAGTAAGGAATGGAATATGAAAACAAACCAGTAAAACGAAATGGGAGGAACAACAAAGATGTAAATGCATGTCGCTTCTGACAAGTTCACAAAGAGAATGTGGAAAAAGTTGGTGGTGATTGTGATAGTCACTGGCTGCCAATCTGCTACTGAGCAAAATTCAAAGTGCTGGCTTTAGCCTATAAAGCTCTAAATCACGGGTCCTCAAACTTTTTAAACAGAGGGCCAGGTTGCAGTCCCTCAAACTGTTGGAGGGCCGGATTATAATTTTTTTTAAAAAAAATGAATGAATTCCTATGCACACTGCACATATCTTATTTGTAGTGCAAAAAACACTTAAAACAATACAATAATTAAAATGAAGAACAATTTTAACAAATATAAACTTATTAGTATTTCAGTGGGAAGTGTGGGCCTGCTTTTGGCTGATGAGATAGGATTGTTGTTGTTGTTGTTGTTGTTGTGTGCTTTCAAGTCATTTCAGACTTAGGTTGACCCTGAGCAAGGGCCAGGTAAATGACCTTGGAGGGCCGCATCTGGCCCCCGGGCCTTAGTTTGAGGACCCCTGCTCTAAATGGTTCTGGCCCAGCTTATCTGTTTGAACAGATCTCCCTCTATGAACCACCACAGAGTTTACCATCATCTGGGGAGGTCGAGCTCTCGGTCTCACCTCCCTCACAGGTGTGATTGACCAAGGTGAGAGACATGGTCTTCTCAGTCATGAACCCTCAGCTGTTGAACTCCCTCCCCAGTGATGTTAGATCAGCCCCCTACCTTCTGACCTTCAGCAAGAGAATGAAAAAGTGGCTTTGTGATCAAGCCTTTAGATAACTTGTGCAATAGATAGATTTAGGCCAATGTGCATTGGAATGGCCCGAATTACACTCGTGGATTATGTGTTTATCTCTGAATTTATTGGTGTTAAATGTTTTAATGTACATTTTAATTCTAATTTAATGTTTATTTAAGTGTATATTGTGTTTTAGGACATCAAATTGTTGCCTGTATGTAAAACTGCCGTGAGTCCCCTCCAGGGTGAGAAAAGAGGGATAGAAATGTTGTAAATAAATAAATGATAAATCTATATAAATAAAAATGTAACGTTCATTTGTGGGATTTACAGAACTCAAAAACCACTGGGGGAATTGACACCAAATTTGGACAGCATACACCTAACAACCCAATGTATGTCCTTCACTCAAAAAAAATTGAGTTTGTCATTTGGGAGTTGTAGTTGCTGGGATTTATACTTTAACTACAATCAAAGAGCATTTTTAACTTCACCAATGATGGAATTTAACAAATCTTGGCAGATAGGACTCCCATGACCAACAGAAAACACTAGAAGGGTTTGGTGGGCAGTAACCTTGAGTTTGGGAGTTGGAGTTCACCTATATCCAGAGAGCACTGTGGACTCAAACAATGACACATCTGGATCAAACTTGGCACGAACACTCCATATGCCCAAAAGTGAACACTGGTGGAGTTTGGAGGAATTGACCATGACATTTGGGAGTTGTAGTTACTGGGATTTATAGGTCACCTACAATCAAATAACATTCTGAAACCCACCAACGATAGAATTGGGGCAAACTTCGCACACAAAACTCCCATGACCAACAGAAAATACTTAAGGCCATCCAATCAAACCACCTCCACCAGGGCAAGAAAACATAATCAAAGCTCTCCTGAGAAAGAACCATCCAGCCATAAATATAGATAGGTATATATGATTGACACTCACAGAGATATAGTATCATAGATTTGAAAGAGACCCCTCAAGAAGGGCAATGATAAGTTGCATTTTCAATAGTAGGCAAACCAGGCAATCTCCACATCAACACTGACAAAGAAACAGCAAGAAATACTGTTTACCCACAAGCAAAAAGATATTACCTACATTAGAAACCCATACTTTCTCATTACTTTTCCAGATCACCAGACTGGGCCACAGCAATGCGTGGCAAGGGACTGCTAGTAAATAAATAAATAGTATTGAAGAGGAGAAGGTGGATGACACCAATGATGCTTGTCCATCGGAACTGCTGTTTTGAGCACAACAGGTCCCCATTGCTTTGGGATTAAGTTTCAATTTATTAGGCCTGATCCAGCCTATGGATAATACTTCCACTGTAGACATCATTCGATTAGTTCCTCTGGATAACAACTCTTTCCAACATGAGAGGAAAATAATCTATTAGAAGGCATTCTAAATGGAAAATGAATCCATGCTGCTGTTAAAGCCTCGTGTATTTTAAAGATAACTAATCAATTTAGATCATGGAACATTAAAAGTTCACAATTAATTTAGATAACAACATGTAAGATATGGGTTGTTTCAAAATATTTGAAAATGAAACATTAGTATCTACAGATGAATCCTCAGAAATCCACAGGCATTAGGGACAGCTGTATTCTCTCTTGTAAAGGATGTAAAATCAAGTCTTAAAATGATTCAATTATAGATTGATGGGGCCATCTCCGAAACATGGATTAATGGCATTTTTCCTTTTCTTTTTCCTGAAATGGAAACTCATTGGGTGTGGGGGTGGAGGGTGAGAGAAAGAAAAGAAAGGGCATTGTGAGAAGAATTACTACTCCCAAAATTATGATTAAGGTTTAGTAGGTTATATTCAAAACAGCATAATGGGGAATTTGAGGATTTCCCTTACTACATTAACCAAGTATAAATGGAGATAAAAGAAGTTGAGTGCTACAGTAAATTACCTCCCTTAAATGTAGCCGAAAATGGAGAGAACATCTAAATGAACAAGGCCAATGTGAAAGGAAAAGAGTTAATGAGATGATGGAGTCGCTGCATCTACAGAAAGTAGATTCATTGTTAAAATGGCTACGAAGTTCGGAACAGAAAAGGATTTGGTCCGGAGATGACGGAGGATGGACACTTTGAGACAACCATGGGTGAGAAATACACCCATTCAACCACTATTTACATATTTTTTTTCCTATTACTGTTATCATAATTTACAGAGACATAGAAGAATTAGTGTTCAGAGTGGATCTTCATGATCCACCAGAGGTTGGTAATCAATTCTTAGCTTTCCATTTCCATTTGAAGTCAGTGGGAATGTGTAAAATTAACCACCTGTGAGACTATTACTGCATTTTATCAGACCTCTGGGTCCCTGTCACATTACATAATTATTATACTGTTATTCCTCTTTAACTTCCATGGTTCCAACCTATGAAATCTGGTTTTTTAAGCTTTGACAGCTCTCTGGCTGAGAATTATGAATGACCATTTCTAAACTGCCAATCCCCATATGATGGAATGATGACAGCTGAAGTAGAATCATGGCATTATAATTATTAGAATTGTATGCAGTACCCATTTCTCCCATTTCATCCATTCTTTTATTCCTTTCATTTCCTTCAGAAGCAAAAAATGGGAATCCCCCCCCCCCCCAGTATGGAAATAAGCTCGACACGAAAGCAAGCAGGAGCCGTTACCAGCTCCTCACCTGCTTTTTGTGTCACATGGCCCATGGACAACTTCCACATGCTCTTTCCTTGTTGGGCCAATTGGAGTAGAAGAACGCTGTCCGCCTCACCTGCTGCCTGCCTTGTCTCACCCACATATGCTCGACTCCTCTGCAGACCAAGGGGAAAGCATCACAGGAAGAGTGATATCTTAAGCACTGTCTTCAAACCCAGGTCTCCTTTGCAGGCCAAGGGGAAGACATCACAGGAGGAATGGTATCTTAAGTGACTCTGATGCTTATAATCCAGGTTGTAATGAAGGATATACCCATGCCATTGCCTAAAAAGAAAGGGAATCCTCCCCCATTGCTGCTAGCTAAAGAAGTGAAATAGTGGGGCTGGGCACTGGGCTGTGTGTATGTAGTGTGTAGAGCATCTTTGATAAGGCTACAATTCTCCATGATCTTTCTTCTCAAAAAAAGCAATGAGCAGCTTTAGCAACTTTCTTCCTGCTAAAGGAAAGACTGGAAAACACAGTTTTTGAAACCTATTCACAATTCAAAACTTATTCTGTGGAAAATTCACACATAATTGTTTTGCACATTTTTTTTCCACAGCAATTTATGTGCAGAAAACAATAGTCCTGTGTATAAATGTAATTTTTTTTCACATAAAATGCTGTTTCCTTCCCCAAAACAACCACGTGAATTTAGTACTGAATAATACCAGAGCTGTGAAGAATCTTGTCAATCTAGAATTCATCTTGATTTTGTATTAGCTTGTTTTGTTTTCATTTCATTTGATGTTATTACTTGTTGTATGCTTTTTGTAAAAAAAAAAAATTGATTTGCTGTAGTTGTTTGGGCCTGGCCTCATGTTAGCCACCCCGAGTCTCCATTGGGGAGATGGTGGTGAGGTATAAATAAAGATGATGATGATGATGATGATTATTATTATTATTACTAGCCGTCCCCTGCCACGTGTTTCTGTGGCCCACTCTGGTGAGCTGAAAAATAAAGTAATGGGAAAGTGTTGGGTAAACAGTATTTCTTGTTGTTTCTTTCCCAGTGTTGATGTAGAGATTGTCTGGTTTGCCTATTCTGGAACATGCAACATATTATTGTCCTTCAAATCTATGATACTATCTCTCTCTGTGAATCATATCTATATCTATATCTGTGGCTGGATGGCTCTTTGTCAGGAGGGCTTTGATTACATTTTCTTGCCCTGGTGAAGGGAATTGGACTGGGTGGCCTTAAGTATTTTCTGTTGGTCATGGGGGTTTTGTGTGGGAAGTTTGCCCCAATGCTGTCATTGGTGGGGTTCAGAACGTTCTTTGGTTGTAGGTGAACTATAAATCTCAGTAACTACAACTCCCGAATGTCAAGGTCTATTTCCCCCAAACTCCATCTGTGTTCATATTTGGGCGTATTGAGTGCTTGTGCCAAGTTTGGTCCAGATCCATCATTGTTTGAGTCCACAGTGCTCTCTGGATGTAAGTGAACCACAACTCCCAAACTCAAGGTCAATGCCACCAAACCCTTCTAGTGTTTTCTGTTGGTCATGGAAGTCCTGTGTGTCACCTTTAGTTCAAATTATCTTCAATTGTAGGTGAACTATAAATCCCAGCAACTACAACTCCCAAATGACAAAATCGGGTTTTTTTGAGTGAAGGACATATATTTTATTGTTAGGTGTCTTGTGGTCAAATTTGGTGTCAATTCGTCCAGTGGTTTTTGAGTTATGTTAATCCCACAAATGAACATTACATTTTTATTTATATAGATTATTATTGTCTCATAAATTTTCAATTTTTTCCCCATCCTGGTAGTACCATAGCTATTTTGCTGCTGAATAAAGCATTGCATGTTTCTACTTTTAAGGCACCTAAAATGCTGTTGTGTGAAAAAATATCCATGAATATAAACATTTTCCACATCCTCAATGATATGACTGTTAGCATCAAAGAGCCTTGCACTGTTCTTCCTCACCATATAATGTATTAATATCAAGTCACTCATAGCTGATGTGGCAGGAACAATTTGAGCAGCTGAACAACAGCAGAAACAAATCCTCTGTCTTACAAAAAAAAAATGTTGGAGTTATTTACTATCTTTTTTGGTTCAGGAACAAAGAAGTATCTAGGTCATGTGTTACCATGAAGAGCGCTGTGTGGAAAACTAAGATGCACGTACCTGGGGTGCCATGCAGAGGAGGCAGGGATGAAAATGAAAAGAATAAATGAGAGAAGAATAGCTTCAAGGGAGGCAAGGCTTTAGGTAGACTTGTCTGAGAAGGACTGCAGAGATGAGATGAGGGAGAGGCCTGGAGGTAAAAAGAACATGTAAGGGAGGGGGGCTGGAAAAGAAAAGGACAGACAGAATCAGTGAATCTAATTCACACTCTTTATCTGAGTGCCCATTCAGTCTGGAAGTTGAAAAATCACATCTGGAGCTGCAGGGATACGTTAGGACACTATGCAGCCTACCATTTAGGAAACAAAATAAGCAGATAGGACTTTTTTTTAAAAGATAGTGAAACCTGCTTAGTTAAAATGTAGGTGTTCAGTTAAAATGCTACTCTGCTGCTGAGTATGCATGCCCAATGTGGAACACATCTCACCACACTAAAACAGTGGATGTGGCTCTTTAGTGAGACATGCCACATTATCACAAGATGTCTCTGCCCTACACCAATGGAGAAATTACACTGTTTAGCCAGTGTTACACCACCTGGCATCCACTGGGAAGTAGCAGCCAATAATGAAAGGACCAATGCAGTGACATTTCTGGCCCACCCCCCTGTTCGGATATCAGCCAGCACACCAATGCCTTAAATCAAGAAATAATTTCCTAAGATCTACAGAGATACTCGCAGGAACACCTCAGCAAGTAGGAGCCCCTGGTGGCGCAGTGGGTTAAACCCCTGTGCCAGCAGGACTGAAGACCGACAGGTCGCAGGTTCGAATCCGGGGAGAGTACAGATGAGCTCCCTCTATCAGCTCCAGCTCCTCACGAGAGAAGCCTCCCTCTATCATCCTCCCACAAGGATGATAAAACATCCGGATATCCCCTGAGCAATGTCCTTGCAGATGGTCAATTCTCTCACACCAGAAGTGACTTGCAGTTTCTCAAGTAACTCCTGACACGAAAAAAAAAAAAACCTCAGCAAGTGAGAGTCCAAAAGTACTCTTTTGGACTCTCACTTTTTAGCAGGCAAAATCCGGAACCTCAACCCATGGCTGATACCAAATGAGAGACTCCCTCCTGGGCACACAGAAGAATGGGCGACTTGGAAGGCGCTGACACCACGAGATGCACAGCCACCCTTAAGAAATGCGGCTACAAATGGAGTCCATGACATGCGAGTGAGGAGAAGAGCAAACCACAGACCATCTACTACAATGCAATCTGAACCCTGTCACATGCACAATGGAGGACTTTCTTGTAGTGTTTCTTTTGGTGTGTAGCAAGGGGTTGTTTTTTTTTTTTTCCTTTTGAAGTAGTACACTGAGACTTGAGTTACTAAAACAAGAACAAGTTTATTTGGAGTATGGAAGGGTCTTAATAGTTTCAGAGTTCTCTTCTCCTGAGGTATAAAGCTTCACGAGTTACAGTTTCAACAAATCTTAATATAACTTTAGGATGTCTTTTACTTCACCAACTAGATCTTTAGTTGTTACATTTCTAAATATGTGTCCTTATTTGACAGATTAACTAAGGTCAGTTTCCTGCTGAAGTAAAGATTCCCAGTGGGATTTCTTCTCCTATTAGCACACAGCTAAACCACAAACCTAAATAAGTCCCCTTGACTTAATTAAATCACTCAGGCTAAAAGCTTTCCCTTAGTTTGGTTCACCACACTTTTGAACCACCTTCCCTTTAGCTCGATGACCAAAGGACTGAAGCCTCAAAATGTCTGCCTCTGGTAAGTGCAGTTGGCTCCACCCCTTTCTCCATGGCAACCTAACTCAGAGTGCTGAGCTTGGTCCCACCCCCCAAGTTCTGCCATTTCTAAATCGTTAACCCTTATGTACATCCATAACTGTCTTTTGCCTCCTGAACACATACATATAATAATATTCAACCATCTAAGCATGTAAGGTAAAGGCAGTCCCCTGACATTAAGTCCAGTCATGTCTGACTCTGGAGTGTGGTGCTCATCTCCATTTCTAAGCCGAAGAGCCAGCATCTGTAGACACCTCCAAGGTCATGTGGCTGGCATGACTGCATGGAGCACCGTTACCTTCCCGCCGGAGCGGTACCTATTGATCTACTCACATTTGCATGTTTTCAAACTGCTAGGTTGGCAGAAGCTAGGGCTGACAGCGGAAGCTCACGCCGCTCCCCAGAATCGAACCTGCGACCTTTCAATCAACAAACTCAGCAGCTCAGTGCTTTAACCCACTGCGCCACCGGGGGCTCCATCTAAGCATATATATATATACACACACACACATGCACGCACGCACACACGCACACATACAATCATATTTAACTATAGAGACACATATACATAACTACTAGGGCTGGGCGGTTTCGTTTCATTAATTCGTAATTCGTTAATAATTCGTTAATTTTTTCAATTACAAAATGATAACAAACCATTCTGGAGCAATTATTTTAAAAAAATGAATTTTCAAAAACGTTTTGTAAATGCTTCGTATTTCGATATTGTATTCGTTTCGTTATTGTTTTGAGGTCGTTTTGTTATTATTTCCGCATGTCCGGGCCAGTTTTATGGTTTAATTAGTGAAAAAAAATTATAATATCACACCAACAGTCAAGAACAGAGGGAGAGGGAAGCTTCAGAAGGTTTTGGAGGTTTTTTAGCGTATTTCGCGGTCGCGTCCGCCATTAACGAATCGATTCGTTATTGTTTCGGAAATCGATTCGTTATTTTTTTACCATTTACGAAATTTCGTAAATATCGAACTTTTTAAAAGGAAAATTTTGTAATTATTTTAAATATCGAAACAAAAAAAATCCCAAATACAAATCGATTTTAGAAACAAATTTTTCCGTTGTTACCCAGGCCTAATAACTACGCTTAAATTACAGTTAAAAATCAATGCTTCGTCACAAGTGGCAACTGGGAAAGTCCTTTGCAGACAACTTTCAGGTCCAAATTGGCATCTAACACACTGATTTAAGGGCTGGTGTGCTCTTAATGAAGAATTGCATTCCTGCGTGAGATCCACAGTTGTTTCTCACATTTCCAGATGTGTGTGCATCTGTAAAACCTGCGACAGAGAATTGCATTCTAAAGTTGAAACTGGAGAATGAACCAACAAAAGAAAGAGAACAGAAACATGAGAGGAGAGGAAGCAGCATAGGGACAGATTTTACACTCAGAATTTTCCGTCCTCTCTTTATGTTCGAGTAATAATTAAAGAGGAGAAAAAAAGGAAATCCACAAGGTTAAAAAGAACAGCCCCCTCCCCATTTTTTTTTTTGAAATGGGAGGAAAAAAATTACAAAGGCCTCTCTCCCGACCAAAAGAACCTTTATCACAACCTGAATGGAACACAGTTAAAGGCTAATGATGTATTTAAGCTTTTAATTAAGTTCAAAAAACTATGGGGCTGTATCAGCTGGTTCTTTGAGTAGGTGTGAACTTTTGGCTCTTTAATAAGATGGAAAGAATGAAAAAAAAGGTGTACAGTCTCTTATTTCTTAATTCTAAAATGGATTTTAAAAAGTAATATAAATAAGGGAAGATACCAGGAAGGTCAAGACCTCCAAGGCAAGGTTGGTGAATAGAAAAGAAAAAAAAGGATAAACCTGGCTTCCCTTGTCTGACTGCACATATTGGAACCTATCTTCCAATCTGAAATGGTTCATCAGGCAAAGGCAGGAAGCTCAAAATGAAGCAAACTTGCAAAATTTAGACAGATTTGAATGTGCACATCACTTGTATGAGAGAAAGCCTATTAGCTTTGTGTGCAACCCTTCCGTTTTCATGATGAAAGAAAGATGGAGCATAAATGCAATAAATAAATAAACGGAAATGCTGTAAATATCAGTTTGTTTGAGGTGCAAAATTCACATTGTGAATGCTGTGAATAATGTTTAACAAAAAGCCTTTGCAATAAAACATACTGCATTGCTTCCTGCCTTGAAGCAAGTGTTTCTGCACATGCTTCCAAACAGCCACTGTCACTAACATTGAACTAGGAGAGGCAGTTTTCCTGGGTGGCCAGAGAATAGGAGAAGCCTGGCTCCGATTTAGCCACTTTAATGGGAAGGAAGGGAAGAGACTCATAGTGTGTCAAGTAAATATCTTCTGACATTTCACAGATGAAAATGGGGATACGTTTCTTCAAGCAACATCAGAACATGGCCAATTTTATTTATTTATTTATTAACTATAATTATGCCCCCCCCCCTCCCCGCCCCTGGCAGTGCAGCAATAAGCCACTGAATTGCTGAACTTGCTGACTGGAAGGGTGGCAGTTTGAATCAGGGGAGTGGGGTGAGTTCCCGCTGTTAGCCCCAGCTTCTGCCAACCTAGCAGCTTGAAAACATGCAAATGTGAGTAGATCAATAGGTACTGCTTCTGCGGGAAGGTAACTGTGCTCCATACAGTCATGACCTTGGAGGCGTCTTCGGACAATGCTGGCTCTTTGGCTTAGAAATGAAAATGAGCACCACCCCCCAGAGTCGGACACGACTAGACTTAATGTCTAGACTTACCTTTACTATACTTATATCCTGCTCTCTCTCACCCCGCAGGGGACTCAGAACAGCTTACAATATGGCAATATTCAATTCCGCACATTCAACAGCAAACAATACAATACATCACATAACAATAAAACATATAAATACCACAAAACTGTCCAAGATGCCAAAAAAAATGACAGAGGACTCCCAAACTGGGAGAAGCGACAACAGTTTGCTTTTGTTTCCCAGTCTGCTGAGAAGGGTCAGGTTCTGTCCCCTCTTCCTATTCCATTGTGCAGTTAGCAGAAAGCACTTTGCACATACGGATATAAAGAAGAAGTGTATGAGAAAAAAATTGGGACATGTTAAAGGTTTCTGAAAAAGTGGGACAACAGAGGTTTAATTGGAACTACTGCAACACACTCTATGTGGGGCTGCCTCTGAAGACTGCCCAGAAGCTGCAATTAGTCCAATGTTTGCAACTGGTGGGAACGAGAGACAGGGCCTTTTCAGTGGTGGCCCCCCGGCTATGGAACTCTCTCCCAAATGAAGTTAGCTCTGCCCCCTCCCTCCTGACCTTTAGGAAGCAAGTGAAATCCTGGCTGTGGGATGAGGCTTTTGCAGTGTGATGGCTGAGACCGGTAAATGAGCAAAGTTATTGACCACAATGTGTGGACTGAGTTAGACGATGCTTTTATCCTGGTGAATGGTTTATATGTTTTTATCTCATATGCAAGGAGCCCCGGTGGCGCAGTGGGTTAAATCCCTGTGCCGGCAGGACTGAAGGTCGCAGGTTCAAATCCGAGGAGAGGCAGATGAGCTCCCTCTATCAGCTCCAGCTCCTCATGTGGGGACATGAGAGAAGCCTCCCACAAGGATGATAAAAACATCAAAAATCATCTGGGCATCCCCTGGGCAACATCCTTGCAGACGGCCAATTATCTCATACCAGAAGCGACTTGCAGTTTCTCGAGTCGATCCTGGCACAACCAAAAAAAAATCATATGCACTTTTAACCTATTGTTTATGTATGATGTTTTAAAAGTTAATTATTGTTAGCATTGAATTCTTGCTGTTAGCCATTCTGAATCCCTCTACGGAGGTAGAGAAGAACAGGATACAATAATTTTTAAATAAATAAATAAATACAATAAACTATCCCTACAAATTGGGACACTTGGAAGATATAGGCAGGGCTGCCACTCTTGTTTAATACTTGCCATTACCTCTGGGAATGTTTCTATGTCCCTGGAGTCCACCTCTCTGGAACTAGAGATTATACCGCTGCAATCAGAAACATCACTGTGATCACATGACTGTGAGAGCCATTCAGCAGTGGAACTCTCTGCCTCGGAGTGTGGTGGAGGCTCCTTCTTTGGAAGCTTTTAAACAGGGGCTGGATGGCCATCTGTCAGGGGTGATTTGAATGCAATATTCCTGCTTCTTGGCAGGAGGTTGGACTGGATGGCCCATGAGGTCTCTTCCAACTCTTTGATTCTATGATTCTATGATCACCTCTAATTGGCACAGTATTTTAAATATTTCCTTCTCCAAAGTGCAAAAGTTCCCAATAGATGATTTCCAGCACTCTCTTATGCAAAGCGAAGGAAAAGGAGGAGCAAGAGGAGACAGAAAGCAATGCCAAACACCAAAATTACTTCTTCTAGGGGGAATGGATTTAATGGACATTTATAACTCATTGGTGGAGATATATCACATTAGCCATTCCATTTTACTGAATCTACGCCCTTCCCATGTTGCTATAAAGTAGCTGTCTTTTAAAAGTACACTGTCCATATGCTGGTTTAATTCCATTCACTACCTGGAGGGATCCAAAATGCACACAAACATATATCAAATAAGAGAAGCAGCAGAACACTTCAGAAGGCAAAAAATGTGACAGGGTCAGAGGGAGGCAGAAGACATTATTGGTTCAGTTCCTTGCTTCAAAATTAAAGGCCTTTGGTTAAACCCAAGCGTCTACCTCCCACTAATAAGATGAGAACCAAGGCCACTCGATGGACTGCTGAGACGAGGGCTCCTTGCTGGCTTTAGATGCTCAAGTGCTCAGAATTTAATCTCAGATGGTGCTTATTGGATTCAGTTCAGCCTGCCTTTCTGATGGGTAGACTTGGTAGAAGAGAAATCAGTCCCCATGGGCCAGAGCAATCGGCTCCCTTCTTACAGCTACAAAAGCGGCTTCTGAGCAGAGTTTCATCAGAGCTTTTACTCCAGGATGATAAAGGGTAGGGAAGGAGAAGGAAGAAAGGGGGAAAGAAAATCAAAGTGTATATGTTGTTTTGCTTTGCGAAAACAGCATCAGTTTGCAGGCAGATTATTAGCGGGGAAAGCATTTTCTGGATGGGCATCTGCAGAGGAAAGATCACAGTGTACGCAAATGGGCCAAAAGCTGAATGTGAGTGATGGTTAGGGCAAACTGAAAGAAACGAATTTGTGTTCCTGGTTGGCAGAGTTAATTTAAGCAAAAGCTTTGGTTTGCCCTCCCTCCTTATGCCTTATTTATTTATTTAAAACACTAGCCATCCCCTGCCATGCGTTGCTGTGGCCCACATGGGGGTTCTGTGTGGAAGGTTTGGCCCAATTGTATCATTGGTGAGGTTCAAAATGCTCTGTGATTGTAGGTGAACTACAAATCCCAGCAACTACAACCCAAATGTCAAGATTCTATTTCCTCCAAACTCCACCAGTGTTCATATTTGGGCATATTGAGTATTTGTGTAAAGTTTGGTCCAGATCCATCATTGTTTGAGTCCACAGTGATCTCTGGATGTAAGTGAACAACAACATCCAAAACTCAAGGTGAATGTCCACCAAACCCTTCCAGTATTTTCTAGTGATCATGGAGAACTCTGTGCCAAGTTTGGTTCAATTCCATTGTTGGTGGAGTTCAGAATGCTCTTTGATTGTAGGTGAACTATAAATCCCAGCAACTGCAATTCCCAAATGTCAAGGTCTATTTTCCCCAAACTCCACCAGTGTTCATATTTGGGCATATTGAATATTTGTGCCAAGTTTGGTCCATATCCATCACTGAGTGCACCGTGCTCTCTGGATGTAGGTGAACTACATCTCCTAAACCAAAGGACACTGCCCACCAAATCCTTCCAGTATTTTCTGTTGGTCATGGGAGTTCTGTCTACCAGGTTTGGTTCAATTCCATCATTGGTGGGGTTCAGAATGCTCTTTGATTGTAGGTGAACTATAAATTCCAGCAACTACAACTCCCAAATGACAAAATCATTTTTTGAGTGAAGGACATACTTTAGGTTGTTAGGTGTCTTGTGTCCAAATTTGGTGGCAATTCCCCCAGTGGTTTTTGAGTTCTGTTAATCGCACAAACGAACATTACATTTTTATTTATATAGATTTATATTTCACCCTTCTCACTCCGAAGAGGACTCAGGACAGAGCGCAGCATACATACGGAAACATCCAATGCCGGGACAAGAATTCATATATGCATACATAAACATTGAAAACATTTATCTCAATATTAAAATACACCATTTAAAACCATCTTGGTAATCTGTGTCAAATCTAATTGGCCTGGTAATCTTTCCTATTGCTGCTTTATTGCCTTGTCCCGAAAGCTTGGTCCCACAGCCAAGTTTTTACCATCCTTCTAAAGGACAGGAGAGAGGGGGCTGACTTGATCTCACCAGGAAAGGAGTTCCATAGCCGGGGAGCAATCACCGAGAAGGCCCTATCTCTCGTCCCCACCAATCGAGCCTGTAACAATGGCAGGATGGAGTGCAGGAGGATCTTAATCTCCACGATGGTTCATAGGGGGAGATGCATTTGGACAGGTAAATTGGCCAACACTTTCAAATCTAGGATACTATATCTGTCATATACATACAAATGTGTGTGTGTGTGAATCATATATATTAGGGCTGGGCGGTTTCGTTTTGTTAATTCGTAATTCGTTAATAATTCGTTAATTTTTTCAATTACAAAACGATAACGAACCATTCTGGAGCAATTATTAAAAAAAACGAATTTTCAAAAACGTTTTGTAAATGCTTCGTATTTCGATATTGTATTCGTTTCGTTATTGTTTTGAGGTTGTTTCGTTATTCATTCCGCATGTCTGGGCCAGTTTTATGGTTTAATTAGTGAAAAAAAATTATAATATCACACCAACAGTCAAGAACAGAGGGAGAGGGAAGCTTCAGAAGGTTTTGGAGGTTTTTAGCGTATTTCGCGGTCGCGTCCGCCATTAACGAATCGATTCGTTATTGTTTCGGAAATCGATTCGTTAATTTTTTACCATTTACGAAATTTTGTAAATATCGAACTTTTTAAAAGGAAAATTTTGTAATTATTTTAAATATCGAAACAAAAAAAATCCCAAATACAAATCGATTTTAGAAACAAATTTTTCCGTTGTTACCCAGGCCTAATATATATCTATCTATATCTATAGTTTCATGGCTCTTTGTAAGGAAGGATTTGATTACGTTTTCTTGCCCTGGTGAAGGGAGTTGAACTGGGTGGCCTTAAGTATGGGGGTTCTGTGTGGAAAGTTTGCACCAGTTCTCTCATTGGTGGGATTCAGAATGCTCTTTGATTGTAGGTGAACTATAAATCCCAGTAATTACAACTCCCAAATGTCAAGGTCTATTTCCCCCAAACTCCATCTGTGTTCATATTTGGGCATATGAAATATTCTTGCCAAGTTTGGGCCAGATCCATCATTGTTTGAGTCCACTGTGCTCTCTGGATGTAAGTGAACTACATCTCCCAAACTCAAGGTCAATGCTCACCAAACCCTTCTAGTGTTTTCTGTTGTTCATGGGAGTCCTGTGTGCCACGTTTGGTTCAATTCCATCATTGGTGGAATTCAGAATGCTCTTCGATTGTAAGTAAACTATAAACCCCAGCAACTACAACTCCCAAATGACAGAAAGGAAGAAATCATGAAAATGAACAAAATCTGGCTACCAGTATTTAAAAACTCAAAAATTACAACAGCAAAACAACAGAGAGTAAACGATCAGGCACATCAAATCACTCTCAACAAAAGATTCCCCCCAGGCACTTCCAAGCCATTAAATGTTAATCAAGGTGGTCATTCACACCTAGCTCCAGCAGACAAAAGTCCTTTGTCCCACCCTGGTCATTCCACTGATATATAAACCCATTTTCCTACTTCCAGCAGACCTCACTACCTCTGAGGATGCTTGCCATAGATGCAGGCGAAACGTCAGGAGAAAATGCCTCCAGAACATGGCCATATAGCCTGGAAAAACCTACAACAACCCGACAGAATCGATTTTTGAGTGATGGTCACTCCTTGGGTTAGTAGGTGTATTGTGGCCAAATTTGGTGTCAATTCGTCCAGTGGTTTTTGAGTTATGTTAATCCTACAAACAAACATTACATTTTTATTTATATAGATTTTCAAAAACCCGTAAAACAGCGCGTCCGCTAAAAGCGAACCACAAAGTAGTGAGGGAGCACTGTACTGGGAGAAAATAGAATATTATGAGGTGGCTTGAGTGCTAAATTTGGCCTGTAAACACTACAGAATTATGGCAGTGTAATGATGCATCAACTGCCATAAATCAATGATACAGAATTCTGGAATTTATAATTTTGTGAAATAGTTAACCTTCTCTGTTGTAGATCTCTGACACCACAACAACTTACAATTCCCAGGATTGCATAAAGTAGAGCTATGGCAGTTCAAGTGATGTCAAACTGCCATCATTCTGCCATCTGGGTGGTCTCAGTCATGGAAACCCACTGCCCCTCTCAGTCTCAAAGGAAGGCAATGGCAAACCTCTGAAGAAAACCTGGCAAGAAAACCTTGTGATCAGTTCACTTTAGGGTTGACATACGTTGAAAGTTACTTGGAGGCACGTGGCAAGAATAACAATGTGTTATGAGGTCCAAGAAGGAGGTGCATAAAAATGTCTCTTTCTCTCCAGTTGAATTCAAAACAAAACCAAGAAAAAAACAAAACAATCACAGCATTGTGATGCAATAAAGTATACACACTCCTCAGAGGGGTAAATGTTTCCCAGCCATTAGCAGAGAGGACATGTCATTTACACAGCCCCTGTCAATCTCAGTGGAGGAAGCAGTGTATAAAACTCGTGTTTAATGTCAGATCCGTACACATTTCTCGCCGCTAGTAAATGGCTAAATTACATATGTTGTGTCAATTGATTTCTTTAGTCTGGCTTTGCACACATTTGCATAAAGACTGCTCGGTCACATGCAAAGAGACATGAAATCAATGCAAATTGCTAGCTTACACCTCATGCAAACAACATCTTGTATTCATGTAAGGGGGACATTATCACCATTCCAAGAACACAAGCTCCTTCGGGGTCTCTCTTCCTGAGAAGTTTAAAGGTACAAATAGAAAAATCCCCATTCCCATGCTGTGCTTCGAATTCTTTCTCCCAATAGTTGCTCGCTTGCTGTCTGCCAATACTCTAGTACCCTCAATGAGAGTATTACTCTTTCATACACTCCAACAGTTCCACTTTGTTAAGAACAGTCCCAATTAATGCTCTGTCATCCCACTTTTCCAGCTGTTTTTAAAATGTTCCAGGCTTCCCCCCCCCCCCTCCTCCCACTTTCCCCTTGCTTCCCATATTATTTTAATTGCTACCTGATAGAAAATGGCAAATGACTCAAATGAATGCCAGAAAGAGTTAGAACACCATTTCTCAACCTGGGGGTCAGTACCCCTGGGGTGTGGCGAGAGTGATATCTAGCGGTCGCCAAAGACCATCAGGGAACACAGTATTTTCTGTTGGTTATGGGGGTTCTGTGTGGGAATTTTGCCCAATTCTATTGTTGGTGGGTTCCAGAATGCTTTTTGATTGTTGGTGAACTATACATCCCAGAAACTACAACTCCCAAATGTCAAAGTCTATTTCCCCTAAACTCCACCAGTGTTTGCATTTGGTCATATTGAGTATTTGTGCAAAGTTTGGTCCAGATCCATCATTGTTTGAGTCCACAGTACTCTCTGGGTGTAGGTGAACTACAACTTCAAAACTCAAGCTCAAACCCTTCCAGTATTTTCTCTTGATCAGGGGAGTTCTGTGTGCCAAGTTTGGTTCAGTTCCATCGTTGGTAGAGTTCACGATGCTTTTTGATTGTAGGTGAACTATAAATCCCAGCAACTACAACTCCCAAATGACAAAATTAACCCCTGCCAACCCCACCAGTATTCAGATTTGGATGTATCAGGTATTTGTGCCAAATTTGGTCCAGTGAATGAAAATACATCCTGCATATCAGATATTTACGTTCTGATTCATAACAGTAACAAAATTACACTTATGAAGTAGCAATGAAAATAATGTTATGGTTGGGGGTCACCACAACATGAGGAACTGTATTAAGGGGTTGCAGCATTAGGAAGGTTGAGAAACACTGATTTTAGAGAATCTGTGGAATTGTGGGAAGCTGCAGCAGGGTTTGTTGGTAGAATCCACAGATGCAGAATCTGTGGATACAGATGGCTGGCTGTATTCATTTCCTTGTTTTCCTATTTGTCCCTCCTTTTGTTCCTAGGGAGCATTGTCCTTCCTCTAGTTCTTATTGACACACCTCAATGGCCCAGTGAGCAGGTACATAAATGAAAAAAGGAGAAACAAATGTATTGATACCAGGTGTCTAAATTCTAATAGGTTTCCAGCAAATGCCTCTTCATCAAGGAATTGCTTAACCCCCCCCCCCCATCCCCCTCATTTATAGCAAATCCTTTAAGAAATTGCAATAGAACTGGTCTTCAACAAACTGCTATTTGTTCAAACCTCCCTGGGATTTTCACAGGCACCATCAATACATTTTCATTTTCCTCCTCTACATGTTGCTATGCTGTTTTGATTTACTTTGGCATTGACGGTACAACAATGTTCATTGTTTTGGAGGGGCGGGAGATAGGTGGTACTCCAGATGCATTTGGATTCCAATTCCCATCACCCATTAGTCATGGCAGCTTGTAGAAGCTGAAATACAACAGCATCAGGAGGTTAAATCAATTCCCTATCTCTGACAGGCAGCACTCTACTTTCATACATGTGTGTTTCTGTCCTTTCAGTATCCTTAGGGTAGTTTACATCCATTCCTTCTCATCTCCTGAATATGAGGTGCCATCTCTCTCAAAGTCCATCCTTTATACAGTATGACCCCTCTATCTACATCCTCTAATTCATTTATCCACACCCAACAATATCCCCTCTAAGCATTTTCTAGGTCCTTCAGTATGACTCTGTGCTGTTTGTGAGCCAGACGCATCATTTCAATAGAGTTTCAAATATTGATATGAAGTCTAGGATGGTATTCTCCAGGGATACAAGGGATGTACTATATCGTGTTGTATCCCTTTATTCCTGAGCTACAGCTTTAAATATATCTAATAGTATATGTTCCATTTTGCACCATTAAAATAAGCAATCAGGATAGCTAAAGACCATAAACCATGGAACCTGAACTTAAGAGCATCCCAACTTAAGAGCATTTTGAGTCAAGTGCCATTGCTTGGCCCAACTTTTGCTTTGACATACAAGCAGCATTTTGAGATAAGAGTTAGTGCCAAAGGGATCACCAGTGCCAGAAAGAGTGCTAGCACCAGAGTACATGGCTTTAGGACTTCAAGGAAGCAGCCTCTGTGTCTCATACCTCCCTGCTTTGTGTCTCATGCTTCATGCTTTTCTCCACTTTGGGAGCTTGCTGTCCTCTTTGCTCTTGTCCACTTTGAGGAACTTTGAGTTAGTTGCTTTTGTGTGGTTATATACTTCTGGTATATTTGTCTTCATGAAAAGAAAGAGGTAGAGAGAGCGAGAGAGAGAGGGCTGGCATAAGTATAGTAAGAAAAAAATGCTTCTTCTGCCTCTTCACTTCATGCTTCCTTGCCACAACTTTGTGCCTCCACCATTGTGCCATAACTTTATGCTTCTACCATTTTAAAGTTGATCATTCTTTTTTATAGATGTATAACAAAACAATTTTGATCCTTTAAAAAACGTTTTGAGGCTTCATCATGAAACATCCAGGAATTTTTCTTTCTTTCGCCAGCCGCCACTTTTTTTTTGTGATTTCCATTTTGATGGCCAAACTGGTAGATCTGTTGTTTTATAATATGTTGGGAATAGCTGATGACATAAGTTTAATTGTTTTCCTGTATTCTTTCTGTGTTGCTTTTGATTCATTCTCAGGAGGGAGTTCTGGGGATAACTGCTTGTGTACCTTGCCGGTTGTATGCAGGCACACAGCTACAAAAGGATCATTTAGAATAAGACAGTTCTGGCCCAGCTCACCTGTCCAAATGAATCTCCCCTTATGAGCCATCTAGGACTTTAAGATCATCTAGGGGATGCTCTCTGTCCTGCCTCCGTCTCAGATGCGTTCGGTGGGAACGAGAGACAGGGCCTTCTCAGTGGTGGCCCCTCGGCTGTGGAACACCCTTCCTAAAGATATTAGATCGACCCCCTCCCTCTTAACATTTTGCAAAAAGGTTAAAACCTGGCTTTTTGAGCAGACAAATGCAATGTAACAGGCAATGATAGACCACGGAATGACTCACAATGTGACTGAATAATGATTTCAATAAGGTGACACTGAGGATTTATGTTTTTATTGACTTTTTATTAACCTATATTTTATATGCTAATGTTTTTAATTGTATTTTATATGTTGGGGGCATCAAATTGTGCCGAATGTAAACTGCCTTGAGTCACCTTTGGGCTGAGAAAGGTGGCATATAAATATGGTAAATAATAAATAATAAATAATAAATATTGTTCCATGTGGATGTGCATTTATACATTATTTGTTATTTATAAAGTACAGTTTCTTATTTGAAAACATATAACAAAAAATTATGGGAGGAGGTGGTTTTAGGGGGCCAAGGATTAATGCAGTACAATGGGAAAATTCACTTTGAGATTAGAGCAATTTGAGTTAAGAGCTCTGTCATGGAATAAATTGAACTCTTAACTCAAGGTATCACTTAAGATTGCTGATTTGAGTGCAAATGTAATTGAAGCAATCAGCACATTCAAACTTGATTTCAGCCAAACAAACTAGCTTTTGCTTTTTGCAAAGATGACAGTTTCGGTAAGAACTGGAAGGGAAACTGCAAATCACCATGGCAATGCATCCACAACAAATCAAGGCCCACCAGGGGGCATGGGAAGGAGGAAAGAACCTAGATAAGGTGAAGAAGGTCAGGCGCTAACAGCAATGTTCCAAGGTTTACCCTCAGCGGAGGTCATATTACGTACAGCAGCTTCAGGTGACTCTTCTTTTTTTCCCCTTCTTTCTCTTTTTTGTTTTTACTGTTTGAAATCATCTACCACCTCTTCACAGCAGCAAGCTGAATATTACCACAACATTGTCCTGGCTAATTAGAGGCACATCAAAAAGGAAGACACATTTGGGGGCCTTAATAAAGATTGATCACAATCAGAGTTTTGAACAACAATGCAGAAATTCTCCCTCAAATAACAGAAATGTGTGCAGTTTGCATTTCTTATCCTTAACGGGGATGCAAATGTATCCCAGTTGAACACTGTGAAGTGTGAGAAGTACAAAAAATACATATGTTGTCATAGAGTGATGCTGTATGTGTGATTCCGGATGTCAGAAAGCATAGCGATCTTGACAGATTAGAGAGATGGGCCAAAACTAACAAAATGAAGTTCAACAGTGACAAATGCAAGATACTCCACTTTGGCAGAAAAAATGAAATGCAAAGATACAGAATGGGGGACGCCTGGCTCGAGAGCAGTACGTGTGAAAAAGATCTTGGAGTCCTCGTGGACAACAAGTTAAACATGAGCCAACAATGTGATGTGGCGGCAAAAAAAGCCAATGGGATTTTGGCCTGCATTAATAGGAGCATAGTGTCTAGATCTAAGGAAGTAATGCTACCCCTCTATTCTGCTTTGGTTAGACCACATCTGGAATATTGTGTCCAATTCTGGGCACCACAATTCAAGAGAGATATTGACAAGCTGGAATGTGTCCAGAGGAGGGCGACTAAAATGATCAAGGGTCTGGAGAACAAGCCCTATGAGGAGCGGCTTGGGGAACAGGGCATGTTGAGCCTGAAGAAGAGAAGGCTGAGAGGAGATATGATAGCCATGTATAAATATGTGAGAGGAAGCCACAGGGAGGAGGGAGCAAGCTTGTTTTCTGCTTCCTTGGAGACTAGGACGCGGAACAATGGCTTCAAACTACAAGAGAGGAGATTCCATCTGAACATTAGGAAGAACTTCCTGACTGTGAGAGCCGTTCAGCAGTGGAACTCTCTGCCCCGGAGTGTGGTGGAGGCTCCTTCTTTGGAAGCTTTTAAGCAGAGGCTGGATGGCCATCTGTCAGGGGTGATTTGAATGCAATATTCCTGCTTCTTGGCAGGGGGTTAGACTGGATGGCCCATGAGGTCTCTTCCAACTCTTTGATTCTATGATTCTATGATTCTATGATTCTATAGAGAATACATTTCTTATATGTTCAGACTGACATTTGGAAGGGTGTATATTCAAAAAAGGAGTTCCCTTTGGCTTAACAGTGATACCAATGAAACCAAGATTTTTGTCTATGTGAAGTGAAATATTTAAGCTAGCACTTTAAAAAGTCAGTACTGTTCTTGTTTAATCAATTTAGGTAAAGATGGAAGTGGGAGAGAAAAAAGAGCAGGTAGCTATGAGACATTGCTTTCAGGACCCCAGGGGTGGAGGTTTTAAGAAAATCCACTTTCATCTCTTTTCTTGGAGAGGTTTATTGATACATTGGTCTTGGAGAATAAAACAGGAAAAGTAGATTATAGGTTGTGTTTTTTTTCAGGGAGGCCAAGAGGTGGCAACTTCATCTATATAAATAAAAACGTAATGTAAGTTTGTGGGATTAACATAACTCAAAAACCACTGGACGAATTGACACCAAATTTGGACACAATACACCTATCAGGCCAACAAATGACTATCACTCATAAAAACACTGAAAAACACAGCAGAATAGACTTAAAAATACATTACAATGCATGCACAAAACCACATATATACACAAACATATACACACATATACACAAATATATACACATATACACAGACTGGGACACAGCAATGCATGGCAGGGGACGGCTAGTCTCTATCAATAAAAATGTAATGTTTGTTTGTGGGATTAACGTAACTCAAAAACCAATGAGCCAATTGACATCAAATTTGGACAGCATACACCTAACACCCCAATGTATGTCCTTCATTCAAAAAAAACTGATTTTGTCATTTGGGAGTTGTAGTTGCTGGAATTTATAGTTCACCTACAATCGAAGAATATTCTGAACTCCACCAATTATGACATTGAACAAAACATGGCATACAGGACTCCCATGACCAACAGAAAACACTAGAAGGGTTTGGTGGGCATTGACCTTGAGTTTGGGAGTTGTAGTTCACCTACATCCAGAGATCACTGTGGACTCAAACAATGATGGATCTGGACCAAACTTGGCACAAATATTCCATATCCCCAAATATGAACACAGATGGAGTTTGGGGAAAATAGACCATAACATTTGAAAGTTGTAGTTACTGGGATTTATAGTTCACCTACAATCAAAGAGTGTTCTGACAAACCAACACTTTCTCATTTCTTTATTTTCCAGATCACTAGACTGGGCCACAGGAACATGTGGCAGGGGATGGCTAGTAAACTAATAATTTGTAACCTTCCAATGCAAGATGTTATGAAGATACCACTATCATTTTAGCAACACAGGTCGAATCCTGGGAAACATCTACACTGACATTTTATCCTGGGCAGGGGGTGGATGAGAATCAACTCCATGATGTTGAAATCAACTGCATGGAGAATCAACTGCATGGAGTCAACTTGGGTTAATACTGGCCCAACCACCTAACAGAGTGTTGAACCATGTTAACAAGTCATGGGTTGTACCAAATTCTCCCCCAAAATCCAAAGCAATCTTTGGGTCTATATAAGCAGTTCGGATAGTTCTTAAAAACACCCATGATCATCAGATCCAGAGAAGTCTAGATCCAGGGAAGTCATGCTACCCTTCTATTCTGCTTTGGTTAGACAACACCTGGAATTTTGTGTCCAATTCTGGGCACCACAATTGAAGAGAGATGTTGACAAGCTGGGATGTGTCCTGAGGAGGGTGACTAAAATGATCAGGGGTCTGGAGAACAAGCCCTATGAAGAGCGACTTAAAGAGCTGGGCATGTTTAGCCTGAAGAAGAGAAGGCTGAGAGGAGACATGATAGCCATGTATAAATATGTTAGTGGAACTCATAGGGAGGAGGGAGCAAGCTTGTTTTCTGCTGCCCTGGAGACTAGGACACAGAACAATGGCTTCCAACTACAAGAAAAGAGATTCCATCTGAACATTAGGAAGAACTTCCTGACTGTGAGAGCTGTTCAGCAGTGGAACTCTCTGCCCCGGAGTGTGGTGGAGGCTCCTTCTTTGGAAGCTTTAAAACAGAGGCTGGATGGCCATCTGCCGGGGGAACTTTGAATGCAATTTCCTGCTTCTTGGCAGGGGGTTGGACTGGATGGCCCATGAGGTCTCTTCCAACTCTATGATTCTATGATCACTTTTAAAAGCCACCTCTAGGATGGAAGAAGGAAAGAAATCAAGATATTATCCTGTTCTTACTTAAATTGAAAAAGACCAACAGCTTATGAATGACTGTAATAAAGCTTCCTAATAATAAGGACATAACTAAGTTACATTGTGAATGTAAGTTAATGATGAGTAACTTCATTATCCCATTTCCTTTCACAATGCAGCTTGTACATTTTAGTTACCTTTATAGTTATTCAAGTTGTTATCAAAAATTGGACCCCAAAAATATGAACGCCGTAGTCCATGGCCCCATCGGGACAAGTAGTGAGCACACCTTGACCTCTTTGCTTAATTCTAAGCTCACCTTCAATGAACTTCTCCATGGAATTTTGCTTAACCTTTCCCCACACCCCAAACCTCAGGGGATAGCCACACATTTAGCATAATCTTCTATATATAAAAAATGCTCTGTGCGTAATGAGTACCTTAAAAACAAAAGAACCAATGAACGAAATCACACCAAATTTGGCAACAAAACGTCTCACAACACAAGGAGTGACCATCACTCAAAAATTATGATTTTGTCATTTGGGAGGTGTAGTTGCTGGGATTTATAGTTCACCTACAATCAAAGAGCATTCTGAACTCAACCAACAATGGAATTGAACCAAACTTGGTACACAGAAATCCCATGACCAACAGAAAATACTGAAAGGGTTTGTTGGGCATTGACCTTGAGTTTGGAAGTTGTAGTTCACCTACATCCAGAGAGCTCTGTGGACTCAAACTATGATGGATCTTGACCAAACTTGGCATGGATACTCAATATGTCCAAATGTGAACACAGATGGAGTTTGGGGAAAATAGACCTTGACATTTAGGAGTTGTAGTTACTAGAATGTATAGTTCGCCTACAATAAAAGAGCATTCCGAACTCCACCAATGATGGAATTGGGCCAAGCATCCAAGACAGAACCCCCATGACCAACAAAAATACTGTGTTTTCTGGTGGTCTTGGGTGACCCTTTTGACACCCCCCTGGTGACCCTCCCAGAGTCTTGACTTTCCAAGTTCGGAAATGCTGCCTTAAGGTCATCCTTCACCAGGGCACCAAACTCCCTTCACCAGGGCAAGAAAACATAAACAAAGCCCTCCTGACAAAGGGCCATTCAGCCATTCACACACACACACACACACACACACACACATGTATATGACAGATGCAGTATCAAAGATTTGAAAGGAGGACAATGATACGTTGCATGTTCCAGAGTAGGCAAACCAGGCACTCTCCACATCAACACTGGCAAAGAAACAGCAAGAAATACTGTTTACCTACAAGCATAAAGACATAACATAGATTAGAAACCAACACTTTCTCATTACTTTATTTTCCAGATCACCAGACTGGGCCACAGCAACGCGTGGCAGGGGACCGCTAGTCCCTTTATAAGACCTTAGAAAAGTCATAGTTGACACTTTATGGGTCTCTCAGAAGAACTACAAAGGCTGTCAAGGTGTTGTAAATATGTCTGCATGTTTGCATTCTGGTATGGTGGTCTTTGGGAATGAAGAATCCACTGACATCCTCTTTGGCCAAGGCAAGTAAATGCTTCTGATTTTTCTTTCAAACCATAAGTGTCTTATATGGTCTTTTGGAAGCCGGGCACTTTGGGCTCTGAACCTGCGGTTTTAGCGGAACTGAATTCACATGACAAGGTTGTATCACTAAATAATAGAGGAGGAATATTACATAGATAACTGCTTAGGCAGTGTTTTGTGCTGTTCCACTTTAGATATGTTTACTAAGCAAAAATAACAAACAAAAAACAAAAACACAACAACCCTATTTAATTTGAAACTGGAAGAGGAAAGCAACTTTTAAAAACTGTAACTATAACCACCTACATCAGAGCTTGACAAAATGGTGTAGAACTGAACTGTAACAGCAGCTAATATATTTTTAAAGCTACTTCCCAAACTTTACTAAATATGTATAGGATTTAAAACTGGTCAGATGAGATTCTACTTGCAGGTATTGGGAGCTCTTCAACTGGACGTAGAAGAAAAGAGGCAGTAAAATGTTTTCATTTCAAAGGGCATTTTTACGAGCTAATAGAATACGGGAACAGTATTTTAGCACATTTACATTTAGATTTATGGAGTATGTTAAACTGTTTTATTGGATATTACTGTATTTATTGTAAGTGATGGTTGTCCACTGCCCTGCACCTGTGAGAAAAGATAATAAAGTTTATACTATAAACAGATTACCTATTCAGAACACAACAGAAACAACTACAAATGCCAGTAATTGAGCCGTATATTAGGATTAATCAAATCTGAAGCATCATAATAAGAGGCAGTGGGAACTTGGGAAAGCTATTTTGGAGGGGGCTATTACTTCCAGAATCCCACAACCAGCATGGCCCCTTGTTCTGCAAATAGCCCTTGTTGAATGAAATTACTCTTTTCCAGAAATGTAAGGAGGCAGATTAAATGGAGTCATGAGAAGATGGACAATAAGGAAAAGGAACCATGTCATTTCTTGGTGATTATCCCAAAACCAACATTACTGCTATGCCATTATTAAGCCAAGCTTTCATTATCTAGAAATGTTTTCATCACACAAGTTCTTACAAAAAGCTGTTCAGGGGCTGGTATAAGCTATATGTGATATTTTAAGTTTCCAAATTATTTCAGGGTTTTAGATTGCATATTGCCATGGGAGGCATGGGTTTGGTACTCATTTTAAATCCTGTGACCTAGGGAAAGGGTTCCTTGGGTCTGCTTTCCAGTCAATGGCCACACAGGGAGCAACTCAGCTACTGGATTTCCCTTGGACCTTCCTGAGAAGGAAGTCAGTGCCTTAGCTGATCCCTTACTGGGTTGCTCCCTTACTGATCCCTTACTGGTTCTTGCTCATCTCAAGGTTCATTTCTCTTAAACAGAGTGGACCTTGTTTTACCCAGCTTCCTGTGTTTGATTTTGTTATTCCATGGTTGGGTTGTTGTGTATTTTCTGGGCTGTATGACCATGTCCCAGAAGCATTCTCTCCTGACATTTCGCCTGCATCTATGGCAGGCATCCTCAGAGGTTGTGATGCAGTTGCATAGATGCAGTCGAAATGCCAGAAGAGAATTCTTCTGGAACATGGCTGTACAGCCCAGAAAACACACAACAACCCAGTGATTCCAGCCATGAAAGCATTCTTCCATGGTTGCTTAACAAATAGAATTGAGGATTTCTACAACATTCAGCATGGAGTTGCTATGACATTACTATGTAGGGGAGGCAGTGAAATGACTGTTGTGCCTCGAGACCAATAGGCACCAGGAGCTAGGAGCATCATGCACCCTGATGTGCACCATAACAGTGACTAAGGAATGCCAATGTACATCAACAGAAGCAAATGTGCACCAAGGCTCTGGCTAAGGTTGAGCACATTGGTAGAGCTCAATGTGCATGAGAATACTCTTGCTGGTGTCCTGATACCATTCTTTCAATTCACTGGGAGGGTTCTGTGCACCTCTGCTACATAGTCAAGTATTCCTAAAGTTGCACACTGAATAGAAACACGTTCAAGAAATTTTCAAGGCCAGGCTGAACAATTAACAGATTTCTGCTTGGACAAAGGGAAGCAAAGCCCTATTCAGCCTCATCAATGTGCAGAAAAAATTACCACGTAGGACTAAGCACGACTAGGTTGCAAGGCTTTTGTGGCTGTTAGTGCACCAAGGATTACTCATTCTGAGCTACTGACCCCTTTCCTCCTTCCACAGCAGTAGCCCACCCACTGCGCCAATGTAATCTCTCACAACAGCACACGATATGGTTGCTGGCACAGCAGGGCTGCAGTTGGATGGAAAGAGCTAACAACGTATTAATAACAAGCCTGAGGAAACAAACAGCAAAACATACCTGCCAATTGTCAGGAGAAAAAGTTGCCCTCAGAAATAGAAATGTTTGATTACACTGTTAGTGTGAGTACCGTGGAAATCCAGTTGCCACAGCAATGGAAGAGTAGCAATGGCAGAAACACGTTCTGCAGACACGCTGCTAGGAGATGACAAGTTTAATAGAGGTTTGACAGCCAACAAGGGTGAACTGCAGCTATTGCTCTTGGATAAGCATGGAATTGAGAGACATCACCCCCCCAAAAAGACTGTAAGATTAGATAATATCTATGTGTAGCATTCTTTAAAGAATGAGCAATAAAGTTTTCTTCATTGTTGGAGATAGATCGAGGGCTTCACGACACTAGAGAAATAATCCACTTAATAATAATAAATAAATAATAATAATAATAATAATAATAATAATAATAATAATTTTTATACCCCACCACCATCTCCCCGATGGGGACTCGGGGTGGCTTACATGAGGCCAAGCCCAGACAACAAATTACAACAGAGTAAAACTGAAAACGCAAACCGAAAACGCAAACAATAAACAACAACATCATAATTACATAAAACATGTGGATACATGTTAAAATCCGGTTTCTGCCTCCTGCAGAATTCTTGGGTTTGTAGTTTAAGGAGGAGCCTTTGACAGCCTCACTAAACTACAAACCCCAGAATTCTGCAGGAGTCAGAAACCGGATTTTAAGTGGATTTTTTCTCTAGTGTGATGAAATTATGCTGTGAGTGCATTTCTCATTTTCAAAACAATGAACTTTCAAGTCCTGTTCACTGCACTTAAAATGTAAGGCTTGTTATCTTTGCCTTCATACCTGTTGTCACTGTAACAACAGGAGACAAGACATATCCATTGTGTATATGTATAAATATGACTCTGACAAATAATGTGCACTTGGGATTTTTTTTAAAAAAATCAAGTGCTTAGTTTGTGGGAACAAAACAAATATAAGTCTGTAATATCTCAGCATGGCAATTCATCTTGAAAAAATGGGAATCAAAACTTTAAAAGGATGCTGTTTCCAAACTGACCAAAAAAGATAAAGGATCAACACATTTTGTGGTTTTTTAATTGTTGTCAGAAATTATTCACAACATCCTAGGTCTCTAGAAATATTTGGTACAAAAATAAAGTTACCTCCAACTGACTTCATCCCTATTATTGCCATTCCTTGTTATGTAGCTAGTGATTCCACCAGCAAGAATTTGGGGCCAGGAAATTTATTTTACTATACCTAGTTGACTCATTGCATTTGAGTATGTTTCCAGTTCAATCCACTTTAAATGCTGTGACTGCAAAATTCTGGGCTTTGTAGTTGAGGGGGGGCCTTTAAAGTGCTCATACAGACAAGCCCTGGGCCTCCATAAACTACAAGCCCCAGACTTCTGCAGGAGGCAGGAAGTCACAGCATTTAAAGTGGATTGAACTGGAAACATGCTCAAGTGTGATGAGGCTGTGAGGCTGAAATCTGCCTTAAAAGCAACCATCGCTAGCTCTAGCAATTTGTACAGCACTGGCTGCTGAAAATTCAGGTGAAGCTGTGCTAATGACACAGAGCACAAACAAGCCATTCTTTGGTATTCTCATACAACAGGAGTTGCAACAGGAAAGCACTGGTTGACAGGTGGTAGGAACAGAAATACATTTCCTCCAAAATCTACCTTTTGGGTCTACAAAACACCTAAGTCACAAGCTATGAGATTTTCAGACTATTCAGACACAGTTGAGGAGAATAAATCCACGATTTCATAAAACATAGTTTCATCCTGGTGATCTACCTCCATATGATCATTGATGAAGCAAAGTGGAGGCTATAAAAATACCATCCATCTAAGAACAAATGTCATAATAAAAGCAGATGGAGAGCCTTGGCAATGCCTGCAGTGAGGATTAAAGTCTCAGTCTTCTAAGATAAACCATTAAAACAGTCATGTGTTGTGTTTTTGCCATCTTGAACATGCTCTGATGTGGCCTGGCCACATGCATCCAAGTTTTCATCCATGAAATATTGGAGAGTTTGTGATATGGAGTAGAGGGATGATGGGTGGGTGGATAGATAGATGAGCATGTGCCTCATAATAGATAAGTAATTAGATAGACTAAAGGACAGATGCACCCACATATACACACAGCGGTAAACTAACCTGCTAGTTTCACTCCCTGAAACCCAACTTTCTTGTGGCCACCCCCTCCCACTTTGCTCGCTTTTCATTTTACATTTTACTTTGTCAAATCTTACTTGGTGTTGTTGAGACACAATATCTCTGACATAATGTGTTGCCCTCGCTCATTCTCCACGGCAAGCAGAAGGCAGTTCAATGCATTGCTGTACATTGATTAACACTTCCAGACTACGCTCCCTTGAACCGGCTCAAAAACATGGCTTAATAAACTGCATCACATATTGCCTTGCTTTTCTACCTCAGTGCATCTGTCATTGCGAGATAATGTGCTGTCCTGAGAAAAAGTGACATCCTCTGAACGAGCTGTAGAAAGTTATACAAAAGCACTATCTTGCTCAGAGGCCACCTGGCCAACTGTTTCTTCTTGTTCCCACCCCGGAACCAAGCAACTCAGCAGAAAATATTTCAGCCAGGGGGGAAAAGCACCAGTTGGACCAAGCCCAGTGTCAGGTACCTGTTAACACTTATTTCAGAGACAGCTGGAAAACAGAGGGACTATTGAGTTGAAGAAGCAGGTGAGAGGCACTAGATGAGTCAGAAGTGTGTTCATGTGGAGGGGGAGTGGATGTTCATTTGTTTCTGCAAAGAGTTAGCAGGAAGGAAACATGCTACAAAAACACAATGGTTAAACAAAATATTGGAAGAATCCAATAGATATGGTTAAATGCCAAGGAGTGAAACTATGTGGGATGAAGGTGTTGCTCCCACAAATAAAGATCTTGCCTCCCAAACAGTATTTCTCTTCACTTCCCAAATTTCTAGTACTGCACTAACTGAAAACAGCAATAGAGATTTAGAGGTATAGTTTATGTTTATAAAGAAAAGAGGAAGGCAAATTGAACACAGCAAATGGTTTTAGATGAACATGTCT